>NW_026533189.1:2805000-2973886 GCF_028296485.1 Oppia nitens
ATTGAATATAAATTTATAATAATAGTAATACAATATATAGTATTAGTATATTATTGACCTCTTATAAGTGCATTCATAAAAATAAATAACTAAAACTAAAGGATATTTTGTTTTGTTTGTATTTTTATATTTTATTTGAGGATTTCTAACCCTCAAAAAATTGATTGATAGTGTGAAATAAGGCCCTAAAACATGTTATATAAACTGTATAGAGGTATTGGGCGCTAATAATTCAAGATTTGATACCACTATTACAGTATAGAGATATATATATATTGATATATATTTGCTGTATATTGTGTTGTAGTTATGGGTTCACTACAGACTCAATCCTAATAGATATCTATCATTCAATATCTATAGCTATACTAACTATTATTATATATATATATTATATAATAATAAAGTTGTTTTCCACAAAAAATAAGTAAAATACAAATATATAGCAAAATCTTATACTATTATATATCAAAATAAATTTTCGTTTATATTTTCTCTTTCTCTCTCTATTTGTCTCACTCTGTCTGCTATTGTCACTCAACAGCTACCAGTGTTCAGATAACATAACGATATTGTGTGTGTGTGTGTGTGTGTGTGTGTGTGTGTGTGTGTGTGTGTGTGTGCTTTACTAAAGCAATATATGACACACACAATAACGTCCATACAAATAGCATACTTACAAAATAAAAATAGAGGGGAATTGACTTTATATTTCATGTATTTTTATGTTATTTTCTGTGTGTGTGTGTGTGTGTGTGTAGTGTTAACACATGTGCTCTCTCTCTCTCTCTCTCTCTCTCTTTCTCTCTCTTTCTTACTTTTTCAAAGAGTAAGTTAAGAAATGGTAGAAAATCTTTATTTTATTTATATATATATATATATATATATTTTTTATGTTATTTTGTATTTCATTTCATTTTGTTTCACTCATACATTATTCAGACCTCCAAACACTGTAATATGCTTTCACTGATTTTAACGGCACTGTTGTTATTCTCATAGAGAATATTCTCGCTTTAAGTATAAGAATATTCTCTAAAAAATAACAAATTCTATGGTTATAACTATTGTAAGGATTTTTTTATATGTAATATAATGTGTGTGTGTGTGTGTGTGTGTGTGTGTGTGTGTGTGTGTGTATTATGTTTGTTTGTTGTTATGTTATATTTTTATTTTATTATTTAGATTTTTTATACATAATAAAACAATGCAATCTCATATGCAATTTAGTTTTCTCTGTATATTTATATATATATTATAGAATTGCCAACTTTCCAGGAGTAAACTAAACTGATTTGATTAAATTGATATTTTTTGTATTTGTTTCTATAGTTTAATTTGTTTACTAAAAATCTCAAAATATAATGATAATCATATATTGTGATATTTATTTATGGTATTGGATTATTTGGATATTTATAAATCATTATTAATTTTTTTTTTAAATTAACTAAAATAATTTTGGTAATCCTACTTTGTATTTATGTGTAAGCATTATTGTATTTACTAATAATGCTTTTTTACAATATTATTATTATTTATATTTATATTATGATTATTTTCTTAAGTTTATGTTTATTTTATTTATATATATATATATATTTTCCATTGGACTCAATTAATTTTATAGTAACAATGGTTATACATAATGTATAAAAAATGTGTGCAAACTTTTTTTTTACAAATTTATATACAGTAGTATTTCTATATACTATTAGAAAATTGAAATTACAAATTGAATTACAAAATAAATGTAAATTTTTTATTTAATATTTTTTTTAATGCTTGCACTGTATATTTTAAGCTTTTAGATAACAATAAAAAATTATAATTAAATTTTTTTATTACATATATATATATATATTTGAATTGCATTGCTTATATATATTTATTTATTTATCTAGATTAAATATTATTTTTGCTTATCTTTAAATTACAACATCACATTATATACAGTACATATAAACTATATTTGACTATATATATTGAATGTTGAATTTAATATTCATTGACAGTATTGTTATGTTTATCGATTGGTGTTTTATTTTCTCATATAAAAATAAAAATAATATTAATACTAATATATACTGAATATATTTGTAGATATACTGAATATACTGTATATACTGCATATATATTATAAGTGAAAAAATTGATATTCCGTGTGAAACTATCTGAGCCAAGCTAACCGTGCTTTTTTTAACCGACATTATTATACAGTATATGTATGTATGTATTTTATATACAGTACTATATATACAGTATATACATGAATAGCCTTTAGGGGATAAGCCATGTAAGACATGATGGAGAGCACACCTCTAAAAATAAAATGTATGGATAAAACCCAACTATTTTTTTTGAAGAGAAGTTAGTAGTCATCCACACAAAAAAAACATTTTTATTTTTATCGATTGATTATTAAAGTAGAGAAAAAAAACTAATTCTCGTGTGATTGCTATGTATAATACAGAGTATATATATATATAAATATATATTATAGATAATAAATATTAATACCGTGGTTAGTTTGGGTTATCAAATAAAAATTTTTTTGGCCAGTACTAGTATACCAGTGCTGTAAATTACAATAATGTAAATTTTATACAACACACACACTAACTACTGAATTACTATTTTTTAAATTGCAACTACCTGTGCTGCTTAATAGCAATGAGATATTATTATTTATAAAAAAAATTTTGATTTTTCCTAATTTATAAATTTCAAAATCTCAAACACTACTCAAATTTAATAATATAATTTTATTAAATTATTTTTATATAAATCTAAGTTTCTAATGAATATTAATAGTAATATTTTTAATATATCCATAAATGATCAGCATAAAATTTTTTATTATTATTATTAGATTTCTATCATATTATTTAATATTAAAATTATTTATATAATTTTAAGCTTATTGTTAAATTTATTTATTTTTTTTTTGTAAAAATTTATATTTTTCAGTATCATTGTGTGTGTGTATGTCTTTGCTAAATATAATTTATTAACTTTTTTGTAGAAAAAATAAAAACGAAATCTATTTTATTATATCTACGATAAGCTTTGCATAATAATAAAGAAATAAGATATTTATTAAAACAGAGACAACTTTTTTATATATTATTATTATTATTATACAATATAACGATAAAATATATAGTATATAAATTTATATATCATTTATACAATATATATATATATATATTGTATTTATATATCACTTTTATTATTAATAATGTGTGTATAGTATTGAAGAGTGAAATTTTTCATCTAAACAATTCATCAAAAATATTATATATATATATATATAATATAATATCTATAAATCGTATAAATTTAGTATATATTTTGTATTATCTAATATACAGTATTGTATATAATCAACAATATATTAGATGATAAATGAGTGCCAGGAATTCATTAAAATAGTTTAACAAACGATATATAAATGACTTATAATAAGTATAATAGGAGGCAAACAACACAAACTTTTATATACAGTATATTTTGTGTAGTTTATGTGTGTGTGTGTGTGTGTGTGTGTGTCTCATATAAAATTATATATATATATATTATACGTTATATACAATATAATACAAAATGTGTGCAATAATAATAATAATAATAAAGCTCTCAAAAAATCGATACGAAAAACTTTAAAATTAATTAATTCAAGTGAAAAGTGTGCACACAATTTACATTGTATTATACAATATATATATAAATTTATATATATATATATACTGTATGTATAAAATATTATATATTAAGTGCTATTCTTTATTTATTTAGGCATTCATTTAGCTATTATTTTTCCCACATTTTGTTATATTGTTTTTTTTAAATATTTCTCGAGTGACTAATAATAATAAAAATTTTAGAAATTTGTTATAATTATTCATTTTATTATCTTAAACTAAACTATTTTGTTTTATTTTTTTTTAAAAAAAAACCTTTGTTTTAACTGTATTTTTAATTTTGCTACAAAAAAAAATACTCATTGTTTTTTAAATTTATCAAATAAACTGTTACTTAAAATACAGTGAATTGCTTTTTCAATTTTTTTCTGCCACAAAATACTACTACTACTACTACTACTACTACTAGATATATATACTGAATATATATATATATATATAAACTTTATAAACCATATATCTCAAGGATTTTCAATTTTCATCAGATTTTTTTTGTTGGTTTCTTATTTAAAAGTTATAATATATACAGTCTTTATATATCAAACAATAGTTCACTAGATTTTTAAGTTTTAGTTATTTTTTATTGTTTTTTTTCTCTCTCTCTCTCTCTTAACACAAAGCCTTCGACACAAAGAGTCAAACATCTGATACCATATAAGTATATATAACTTATATATCATATATTTTTTACAGAATATTCTCTATCTGTGTGTTTGTGAATATAAATGAAGTTTTTAGTTGTTTTAGACGGTATTTGTTTGACTTTACTTTTTTTTGTTACATTAATTTCCATTTGTTTTATGTATATTATTATAATATATATATACTGAATAAATAAGTTTTTGAGATTTATATATATATATATTTTTTATAAAACACAACAAAGTTATAAATGAAATTCATTGATAAATTGATTTTTTTCAATTTTGTTTTTTTAACAATGAGTGGTATGAATATCTCAATTGGCTAATGTATTATTTACTGTATTATATATAACAACAATAATAACAAAATTAGTTTGCATTTAATCAATGAATAGCTAGCAATTAATTGATTAAAATCTAAAGGTTGTTATGTAATAAAATTATTTAACACACAATAGTGTGTTATATAAATAAATGTTATATAAAATTGTTATATCTAAAACAAGTAGCTAATATAATGTATTATAAAAATAATGTTTTACAGTATAACTCTATTTGTTGATTGTATTGTTTTATTATTATACACACAGAGAGTACAGATTTTTTTTTTATATTATATTATATATTTTTTTTATTTTTATTTATCTCGATATTGATATTTATTAAATTGTCTGTGCAATCAAATCATAACACAATTGAGTAATTGAATCAATAAAAAAAACAATGATATCATATATATATATATATATATATATAATTTATATATATATTATTATATGGCTTTTAAAACAATTACATCGATTTGTTTGATATACACAAACATAACCAGAAAAATTGATTGCATTGTATATATTGTTTGTCATTTATAGTTTTAGTTTTTAGGATTTTTATTATTATTATATATCTAAACATAAAACTATATGTCTATTGTTTTATTAGCCATACAATTGTTTGTTATCACTGTATGTGTGTGTCCCATATATTAAATGCAATAAATAATTTTTATTATATTATTATGTTTTTTATTTTTTTATGCATTTTATTTGACTAATAATATTTGGTTTATATGAAAGTTTTTTTAAAAAATAGAAATAAAATAAATGATATATAATATTGTGATAAAAATAATATATATATATATATATATTAAAAACTACAATAATAATGCATTATTTGAATTAAATTTCTATAAATAAATAAATAAAATATTATTATAATATTATGTTGCAATTAATTATCACAAAAAATTTATGTCTCATATAAACTGTACAATTAATTTGAAATTTTTAGAAAAATGAAAATGTTTTCATATAAATGACATAAATTTGTCATATTTTAATCCGTAAAAAAATTATGTAGTTTTTCTATTCAAAATAACAACTAAATTATTATTTTTAGAGATTAACAAAAAAATATTTATTTATTTTTTTTGGTTATATAATAATATCTTTAAATAAATATTTATTTTACTTAATAACTATTAAAATTATAGTTTTTTGTTGTTGTAATGGGAGATATTTTTGGGATAAATTATAAATTTAATTTTATCATTTTATTATATTATATTTTTTTGGTGTCATCATATTTAGCGCAATAACTACTACTGTCTCTCTATGTAATTGTGTGTCACATAACAAATAAATGAAAAAAATATGGGAACAGTTATATACACTACTACTGACTGTCTGTATGTCTATATGTATGGATGTGTTATGAATAGTTGGTTGTCTTTACCAACAAAAAAAAATAACTGCTTATCCCAGAAGTCAATGACACTAAAAACATATAACACATACACATAGAGAGAGAGAGAGAAAAAAAAATCAGTGAATACTTTCTATATATTTATAGAAAGATAGATCATATTTGTTGTCATAATTTTATCATTTAATATAACTGTTAGTTTCATTTATATATATCTCAATAATAAATATGGTTATGACAGATATCAAACAGCCAGATAAAATTGTTAAAGATTTATATATATATATATATATATATAAAATTAAATCAATTTGAGTTAAGTATTAAAAATACACGATTTATTATTTTTATATTTTATATATAAATGGGAATTATTATTATTATTACTATTATTAGTTTGATTTTTAAAATTATAAAATGTTATTTTTAATACAATTTTGAACATGGATATTTTCTAGAATATATATATATATAGTTTTTTTAGCAAAAATAAAAACAACATTATGATGACCTATTTATGTGGTGTACTATACTATACAATATTAATGGCAAATATTTCGCAAAATTTATAGCTTAATTTTGTTGTTGTTTTTTTGGTTTCATTTATATAATATATATAGTGTTTATAATTAATGGTTTTGGTATTTAATAAGTATTTCCCCCAAAAAAATAAAATATTAATAATAGATAGTATTCTTCTCATTATTATTTGTTTCACTAAACAAAAAAAACATAAAAATACATAAAAATAATACATAAATAAAGGATTTAGTCGAGAGTTTAGTCGCAAAAAATACTGTTTTTTTTTGTTTTTAGCGACTTTTTTAAAAAGCGTTAAATAAATACTTTTTAAAAATATGCTATTTTTGTTGTTGTTTTATTTCATGTCAAAAAATAATATATTTCATCTAATTTTTTTTATAAATAATTTTATTTTTGTTGTTGTTTTTTAATAATCTCTGTTCACTATAACAAAAAACCCTTAAAGTACTGTACAATATATATATATATAATTTTTATATACTGTACTTAATAAGTGCATTGAAGATAAAAAAGTATTTTTTATCTTAGAGAGGATAAAGAGTTAAAATATAATAGATTTTTAGTTATACAGTATATATATATATACTAATCAATTGTGTTATGATTGAGTGAGTAGAGAGAGAGAGAGAGAGAGAGAGAGAGAGAGAGAGAGAGAGAGAGAGAGAGAGAGAGAGCTATATATATATTTATTGGCAAAAATCTATTTAGTTTTTTATGAGTTTCTCTATAAGATTATTGAATCAATCAAATTAAATATATATCAAGCAATTGCTATATGAATGAACAGAAAAACAACAAAAAATAATATTAAGATTTATTGCTAGAGATTGAGATAAAAAAAATGTAATAAAAAAATATTATCTAGAGATATAAAAAAAAACTAATAAATTAAGTTTTTTTTAACATTAAGAAAGCAAATTATATATTTATTTTACAAATTCATAAAAATTTCGTAAAATTTTTTAATTTTATATTAATAATTATTATGTAAATTATTTATATTTATATATATATATTTAATTATAGATTTGCTAAAATAATATTTAATTTATTTGTTAATTTAATTTTGCAGATATATGTTTGGATACTAATTATCGTTATATTTACAATATAAATACACACAACATAATCAATATATGACTCATTTGGTAAGTAAATTATATTTTAATTTGTATTTTAATATTTGTTATTAAACTAAAATGATTTTGAAAATACAAATAATAGTTAATTGCAAATCTCTATTATATAAAAAATTTGTATTGTATTTATATACTGTATATCTGTACAGTATATTTACAGCTTATTATTAATATGACTTACTATTAATGTATAAATCAATAGCAAAGTTAATAATTAAATGCCCGATAACTTTATACAGATATACAGTTTATATATATATATTTTTTTATGTATATAATAATCAATATTTATAGCTATTGTTTGAGTGTATAGTAATATTTGTGATGACTTTTCCCAAACTATTATTCACCCAATGAATTGTAATTACAAAAACTGTATGTCTGACTGGCTATTAGTAAATATATTTATATATTGTTTATGACTATTAAATGTTATTACTTGGGAGGAGTTAAATGTTATTTTTTGTTGTTGTGAGGACAGAGATATAGTGGTTGATAATTTTAGTTAGTGTGTGTGTGTGTGTGTGTGTGTGTGTGTGTGTGTGTGTGTGTGTGTGTGTGTGTGTGTGTGTGTGTGTGTGTGTGTGTGTGTGTGTGTGTGTGTGTGTGTGTGTGTGTGTGTGTGTGTGTGTGTGTGTGTGTGTGTGTGTGTGTGTGTGTGTGTGTGTGTGTGTGTGTGTGTGTGTGTGTGTGTGTGTGTGTGTGTGTGTGTGTGTGTGTGTGTGTGTGTGTGTGTGTGTGTGTGTGTGTGTGTGTGTGTGTGTGTGTGTGTGTGTGTGTGTGTGTGTGTGTGTGTGTGTGTGTGTGTGTGTGTGTGTGTGTGTGTGTGTGTGTGTGTGTGTGTGTGTGTGTGTGTGTGTGTGTGGAACAGTATGTAAAAGTTAAAGCAGTACTAAAACTGCCTGATCTATCTGTGCAAAACATACATACAGTCCAATATAGTCGTTGATTAATTTGTGTGGCAAATGATGATCATTAATGAGTGTGTGTGTGTATGTGTCTGCAATCTCCCGGTACACATCCCATCCCTCTCTCTCCCCTCTATTAATAGCTTAGGGCACTGTCATATCGCCCCATTCAGTCACCCACATTGCACTCCAGTGATGGTCTATGAATATATAATGTATACCCCCTTTAGGCTGACAATAAATTGAATGGCACCCCCAACTGAGCTGTATGTGTGTTCAATATGTATTATACAATATATATACTATATATTTAGTATAGTAGTTATAAATTTGCTGACAATTTATAGCCTTAAACTCTAGTGAATTATGTCATCGAAAATGATGTCTATTTGTCTGATTGTTCCCAAAAATTTTTCGATGCCAGCCCTCTATACTCATAACTCTAGGAGAGAGTAAGAGAGAGAGAGAGAGAGAGCTCATTGATAGTGCTATTGGATTTTTCATTTGAAAATCTACTGTTCCCTATAGTGATAGTGCTCTCTCTCTCTCTCTCTCTCTCTCTCTCTCTCTCTCTCTCTCTCTCATTGTTAAACATTTGGCGACAAAATGAATGAATGTCTCTTAATTAGAAGTTATATATATATATATATATATAGAAGTTATATGTTTTATTGATGTCTCTCCCTTTCCTGGTATTTCCTATCCCATACTTTATATAATTTATATATATATATATATATATATATATATATATATATTGTATAGTTATGTATTGTATATAACAGTGCCCATRCAGTGAACACGTGCATCAAATTTTTAAACTATAACTATATCTATATATTTGGCAATTACTTCAACATAAAAAATGATTAGTCAATGCATATAAACCTTATTATGGCTTTGCATTTATTGTATTATATATGATATATACTGCAAAAATTCTATGGCATATCATTTAGGTTCAGACAAAACCTCATAAAAACATATATATATATATATATATATATATATATATATATCATATATATATTGTTATTATTTCTGAAATACTATATAAAATGTATAAATTTATTAAAACTAATGATTTTGAATGATATCACACACACACTGATAGTTAGAAAGAAAGAGAGTTATTACTATATGATAGAGACTGTAATGAAAATATTTTTGAAGGTTTTTGCCCCTTAAATGACAATTCACTGCATATCTAAATATAAAGTTTAAAAACTTTTAAATGAAAAATACAATATTACAGTAACTATTACACTAATAATACAAAAATTATTATTTTAGAAAAAATGAAATAAAATTTTTATGACATTTTAGTTATAAATAATTTAATTTTATAGCCTATTATTGCATATAATAATAAATATTATTTATATATATATAAATTAACTAATGCTAAATAATTTGATTTATATACAAATTGTTTTTTATGTCAATTAATATACTGTACATTATATACTGTATATATATATTAATAATGATATACAGGTATTGTATGTAATAATTATTAAGCATTATAATCTAATTTTTTCAATGTAGGTTATTATGATGTATAACTTTATAATTTTTTTAAAAAAATTACTAAAATGATATTATATTTATTTGTTGGTATTTTTTGTTTTGTTTTTAATGAAAATATTTATCATCAAAACTATATAGTATACTGTATTTGTTGTGCACTACTACTAATAATAATAACTATGGGTTATATGTATAATGCATACATAAAATTGTTATTATTATTAATATATTATTTTTTTACTCTCTCTCTCTCTCTCTCTCTCTCTCTCTTTAATTATTTTTATTAAATGTGATATCAGCTGGTGTTAGGCGTGTGTGTGTGTGTATACTCAGTATAGACATGTAGATAAATATAATGGTAGACATACTAAACAATAAAAAACAATTACTGGCCATTATGATAAACCATACCATATTCAAACTAATTTATATACAGTATATTATTTTTAATAGTTAATATACTTGATTATATAATTTATATTTAGTATATCAAGATAAACAAGAAAAACATTATTATTATTTTTTTTGGGGAATATGTGCTCTAATTTTTTTTGTTGTTTATTTAGTAAAATATTATTTATATTTTAACATTAGGCTATGTTGTGTGTGTGTGTGTGTGTGTGTGTGTGTGTGTTAAAAGATAACTCATATGAATAACACTCAAAACACTTATGAATATATAATGTAATGCCTCTATAAAAATAAAAAATAAAAATCTATGCATAATATATATTTATACATACATATAGTATATTATACTAAATAATGTATAGTATTTATACTTAATATAAAGTACTGTACTGTATATATATGCCTAACAGACAATAACGACAACAACAACAATAGGCGTATAATTTTAATTTTTTGAACCTTTTTATAATCTATAAGTAGTTTTATTTATTTTTTGTGACTATTTTTTAAATATATACAGTATATATATATAGAGAGAGACTTCAAATATTTCAAAAACATTAAATTATAAGTATATATATATATAATATATTGTGCTATATGTGTGTTGTTATGTTTATAAATATGTTTTTATTTATTTAATGGTAACCATTAGTTAATGACATTTTTCATCATATAATGAAATATATATATATATTTAATATAAGATATGATTATATAACTAAATGATATAACCAAACAATAATCTCTAAATGTCTATACAATTTATATACTGTTATCAGTTTTATGACTCATTTAATGCCTAAAGAATTTAAGAAAAAAAATAATATTTATTTATTTGTATAAATATTATTATATATTTTTTTGTATGTGTGTTGTTGTATCTATTAACTAGACATTTATTTATTTAGTTATTTTTAGTATATATATATACTGTATATAATAAAACAAAAATTATATTCAAATATATATAATACTTAATATTTTTTTGTTTTGTATAAATGCATTTATACTTTATTTATTTTTTATTTATATATAGAGTAATAGCCAAAACAAAACCAAAAAAAATTGTGATCAGAATCATTTAGTCGACCAGAAAAAAATTGATATCATTAACCATAATATACTCAATATAAATGATAAATATAAAAAACAGGTTTTATATATATATATATATATATATATTACTAGTGTTTGAGAGTTTAGAAAATGGACGGGTAGTTTACATAATGATCCACATACACACACATACACACCAAATGTAATGTTCACAATCATGACATTAATTTTATTTTATTGTGTGTGTGTGTGTGTGTGGATAGAAAAAAACATCATTACGTGTTTGTTTGATGTTTTATGTATTATATATTGTTTTGTTTTCTAGTGATGTGTTTTGATGTTTTGGATATTTATTTTTAGAATTTACTATTTTTTTTATATATATATATATATTTCTCAAAAATGTTTATATTTAAAGTTTTCTATATATATATATATATTATGTTAAATTATATTGTTAAAAAAAAATTTACATCATTTAGTATTACTGGTATATATGTTGTACTAAATATAAATTTAACAATATATATTTTTGTGCCTATTTTTGGTAACAATATTGCCTACAATCATAATGATGATGATAATAAAAAATAAATTATATGATTTATTATTTGATAGTCCAATTGTATTGAGGGAGTAAAGAGAGAGAAGAGAGAGAGAGAGAGAGAGAGAGAGAGAGAGATTACATTTTTTGAAAAATATATTACTAAACAAGATTACTATTTAGTGGGCATTTACTATTAGTGTACTATCATTGTTTGAGATCCCTGTCCACACACACACACACATATATATATACATAGATAATATAACTTTCTGTATAGTATACAGTGTATACTTGAAATAAAATTTGTCGATATAATAATAGGATAATAATATAGAGGGGCTATACAGTATATATATATATATATATATATATATATATAAATTATATGGTCATTCAATGATTAATTTCATTGCTGTGTATGTGTTTCCTCCCCCCTTAGCTATCAGTCATATGAGAAATAGAGGCACTTATGTGTGTTAACCGAGAAAACAAAAATCTATGGCTATATTGTTATTATGCCAACTGTCCATTTATATGGCAATATATTCAGTGTCTTAATGAGTATTGTCTCTCTCTCTCTCTCTCTTTCTCACATAAAATCCATTATCATATATTTATGTATTATATGATATGATATCTCATTTTCTTAATGTCTATATATACAATATATATATAAATTTCAATCAATGCAATCAATCTTATTTAGTTTTATTAGTTAGTTAGTAATGCTAATGTAGTAATCTTAATCAATATAAAAGTTTTATAATAAATATTATAATATATAATAATAATATACATATATTATGTGTGTCTATATTGTATTATAAATTTATTTTACATTTTGCAAAAATATTTTTTTTTGAAACAAATTTAAATCAATGAACATAATGTGTGAATCACTTTTTGTTTATCTATTTTTAAAACATTGTAGGTATTAATATACACTATATTGATACAATATATATATATACTTTATATATTGAAATAATATCATATAAAAAATGTATATAAAAAAGCAATACCTATCTGTTTTTTTTGTTGTTGAAAATCTATAGTCAATGTGTCTGTCAATCCCATAGCGATTTGTTGGTAGACATTGACTAYAWTGTGTGACTATAGTGTGTGTTGTGTTGTATGTGTTTTTTATACTAAACTTGAAATGTCTGTTCTCTCTCTCTCTCTCTCTCTCTCTCTCTCTCTCTCTYTCTMTCTWTCTATCTATCTATCAGTGAATATATCTATCTATCCCTTAATATTATAACATCCCTTTCAATAGTCAATAGGTTTTCCCTTCAATTCGTGTCATTATTCTCTCTCTCTCTCTCTCTCTCTCTCTCTCTCTCTCTCACTCACTCACTCACTCACTCACTCACTCACTCACTCACTCACTCACTCACTCACTCACTCACTCACTCACTCTTCACAAAACACATCCCTATTTTCATAGCCAACTGTGCTATGGTATTAAAAGCACAGATATTTGAAAATTTAAATCCAATTTTTTTTATCTCTTGTATTAGAAATTTATATTTATATATATTATATATTATATTTAACTTTACTTACTATACATATTCAATAAAATGTATTTATACTTTATATATATAGTTTATATAGATTTTGATTTAATATTATTGCTTATACATTATATTACAATATTATATAATAACATTTTGTTTATGTTTATTTTATTATAGTATAAATTTATRTAGTTTAATTTAACAATGCATTTATTTTCAATACATCTACTATAGTATATTAAGATTATAGTTCATTGAACTATTATAAATGTATTAAATATAAAGTTTAAACTTTATATATATATTTATGTATTAATATATTAAACATTAACTTTATAATAAATAATATAATAATTTATATAATTTATTAATATTAGCTAAATTCAAGCTTATTATATAAATAGGAAAAATTTTAGGTTTAGGAAAAAAACTTTTACATAAAATTATATACAGTATACACACATACATACATACATACATACATACATACATACATACATACATACATACATACATACATACATACATACATACATACATACATACATACAGTACATCTGAGACTATAAAAGAGTTAAAAACAATATTATTGTTGTATTACTATACTTATAATAATAATAATAATAATAATTTATATTCACAATGAGTTAAAATGTATAGTGAAAATATATTATTATTAGTAGTAGTATTATACTGTTTAATATAATAATACACATTTTTGTGTACTGTATATATATAATTATATTAATGTTTAAATACAGTACTATACTGTATTTAATATATACAGTATAATATTATTGTATGCATTGAAGTATTGCTAATGAAATAATCGACAAAGCGTTAATTAAATTTTCATAAATTCATACATTAGTTATAGTGGCATATATATACTGTAGTATATGTATGCACAGTATATTGGAAATGAGTGGGGGGGGGGGGGGGGGTCACCAGTTTTATTAGTAAAGGTGTACCCAATATTAACAACTTTAATAATAATAATAACAACAACAACATGACATGTTATGTCATGTTATTTAACTGGTGTGTGAACTGTAACCACATATTATGACTGTCATGAAAAAAAAACTATAACAAACTATACATTAAGTGTAATGTATGTCTATGTATGTATGTGTGTGTGTTTGCATATATTTTTAATTTTTGTTGTTTTTAACAGTATTAATATTATTATCAGTAGTAGTAGTATTAAAAATCTAATTACATGTACTTTTACATGCAATTATAAAATTATTATAATATATATAACACTAATTTTGTTTAAAAATATAATTTAGTGAATAATATCATCATTTTATATATTTCATATATTCATATACTTTTTTCATAATTAAAAATCACATTTTTTTTGGTTAAAATTATTTTTTTCTCTCTCTCTCTCTCTCTGTATATATCACTTTATATTACAATTTTACAATACATTGTACAGACTGTGAGAGATTTGACTACTGTTTTGTTAATATTTAAATTTATATATATATATATATATATATATATAAATATAGTATATATGAAACCGTGTGTTTATGACACATATTTTTCGTTTAAAAGTCTTTAATGTAAAAATATTTAATTTAATAAACAATTTTTTTTTAAAAAGTTAAAGACATTTAATCTAATAAGTATCATATTATTATTATCCATTGATGCCGGTGCTCATCTAAAAATTTAGTTTTGGTAGACTTTCCTTTAAAAAAAATTAAAATGTGTCATTAAAATATAATTATTAGTATTTTATTTTATATATATATATATATATATATGTAAACTATATTATGATGAACATTATTATTACACACTGTATAGTGAAATCATTAATTTTCTTAATTATAATTACATATATTAGTGTATAATTACCAACAAAAAAAAACATTTTTGAATTTTTTATTTAATTTAATACACCAATTATTTTAAATACTGTATACTATTTTTTTTATATATTTAAATGTTAGTGCGATATGGGTTACGCCAGTGTTAATATTAATACTGTATTATATATATAAAGCAAATATTATATTTATTTTTTTTAATATAATTTTTTATTATGATTATTACTGTTAAGCTTTATTATGATGATTGCATATTACATGAGAGTCTATAATAATAATAATAATAATCATATGTAATAATGTGTACATATTTTATTAGATGATGCGCTGAACACATTTATTATTTATATTAGTTTATATATTTTTTTGTGTGTGTTATGTACTGTATATTTAATATATAAAGTTGTAATTTACATATTTAATATATATATATATTATATATATTATATATATATATATATTTGTTGTTGTGTTATATAATCAGTGCATATAAATTGAATTTTTAAAGTATTATTTTTTTCAGTACATTTTATTATACCAAATACCCACAAAAAAAATATAAACTAAATCAACTAAATATACAATATTTTGGTTCAGTTAATGTACACCAAAAATATATATTTGTATATTATATTTAAAAATTTTTGCAAAATATTTGAACGAGTATCGTATTTAACAAAATTTTTTGTTGTAACTAAATATACTATATTTTTAACTAAAAAAAAACGAGAGGTTTTAGCTCACAATAAAACTAATATTCATAATAATGGTTTTGGTATATATATAACAAGGGATTAGATTTATAGTGTGTGTATATATCATCTATGTATGTATGTATGTGAAGGGGGAATGGGATGTAAATGCCTGAGTGTGTATGTGATATGTGTGCAAATGATGATATTTTTTTTTGTATATAATACTACTGTATTTCTTGAAAGAAAAGTGGAGGTCTCAGCCCTCTTATAAATAGTTATTTTTAGGGGTAAAGAAAAAAACTGCAATAAAATGCAAACTAATATTATATGTAAAAAACTATATACAGAATATTCTGTGTGTGTGTGTATTGTTTGCGAGCAAATTGGGAGACATTTATATCATATATTATAAATATTTTCTATGCATGTATGTGTGTGTTGTTGTTATGCTATTATTATTATTATTATTATTATTATTATTTATATTTCTTATTATATTTAGACCAGACTTACTATATGTTGTGTGGGGGTATATATATACTGTATATGCATATAAATATATTGTATAAGCCATAACTTTTATACATTACATTATTATATGTATTTTTTGGTACATATGAATGAATGATATCGTGAATTTGAATGCAATTTGTCAACTGATTTGAATGGCCTGTCATTGAAGAGTCTCCCTGTGCTCTCTCTCTCTCTCTCTCTCTCTCTCTCTCTCTCTCTCTCTAATATATATTATTGTATTTTTGGGATCCATTTTTGATATTATATAATACTTTATGGTAGACCATCGTATTGTACATCAGAGAGACACTCTGTGTGTGTGTGACTGACTTGAAAGTTATCATTTTAATGATGGATTGATCTCTCTCTCTCTCTCTCTCTCTCTCTCTCTCTCTCTATCGCTATCTCCCTGTCCTTCAAATATATATAAAGTATAAAGTGAACGATTTCAGACAATTGCCATCAAAAATATATTACACACACACACACACATACAGAAAAGTTATTGCCATTTGAGGGGAAATTTTCCTGTCATTGATTTCAATTGTCATTAAAGCTCAATGTCAGTGAACAATAAAAAAAATGTAATTTTGTCACAAATCTCATATACATGTATCTAACAGTACAGTACAGTATGGCAGGGATTTTGTCTAAAAACAAATTTTCAAGTGCATTACCAAAAAATATGGTTATATTTGTGTGTGTGATATATATACTATAAAAAAATATGATTTCCCGAACCCATCCCCACTAACCGTTATGATTGCCCATAACATGACATTCAAAATTGCATGAATGTATTTAAACATTAGTTTTATTTCTTTTAAATGAAATTCAAATGCATAAAAACAAGCTAAAAGTTATTGTACAGTAAAAGCAGCCAAATATTATACAATATGTACAGTATATACTGTCTAATACTGTATATGCAATAATGTAAGGTTTATGATGCATATAATTATATATAATATATATATATATATAAAAAAGTTAGTCTTATTTTTTCTGACTATACATTTATATGTAAGAAATAATAAATTTAATTTTATTATATTATAACATGCATTTTGTTAGTTGTCTGAGTTATATACAATATATATGTATAAAAATTATGTCTTATTGTGTGTATGTATGTGTTTGATGTATATAAATGTGGATATTATATATTATATTACTAAATATATTAATATATTTAGTAATTTACAACAATAAAAATATGTATAACAATTTGTTATTTAACTATATTTAAATATACTGCATATACTGACCATGAAATTAAATTTATCACTAAAAGCATATTTATTATAATAATAATAAGTTGTTTAACATTTATAAAAAAAATTATTTAATTCAGCAATTTAATGTTATAAGTTTAAATTATTAGTAACATGTTATTTAAATTTTATTATATTAAGTTTTAAAATTTAAAGTAATAATATTATATTTATAATGATTATAAATACAAAAAAAATAAACATTTACTTAATTTAATTTATTTTAATTGTCAAAATTAAATTAAAGTTTGAATAAGCACTTTGAATATTTTTATTATCATTGACTGATATAAGTAATACACATAAATTATTTTTTTTTGATATAAAATACATAACTTATAATCATAAAAACTTATATACATAAATAAGCATAATAAATTTCACTTTAGTATAATTGTATCAAAATCACAGATAAAATAAAAATAAAATAAAAAAAAAGTTTATTGAATTATTTGACTTTACATTTTTATGGCTTAAAACATAACTTACAAATCAAAGTTTATTATTATATCTAATACTACTTTTAGTAGTAGTAGTAGTTATAGTTGTTAGCCGTTTTGCACTCACCTCACAACACACAAGACACACAAATCTGTAACAAAAAAAAAATGCAATTTTGAGTCCATTTACTCAAAACACATATACCGCTCACCCCCTCAATAATGTGGGGAATATTATATATTAAGTGAAGTCTCTCTCTCTCTCTCTCTCTCTCTCTCTCTCTCTCTCTCTCTCTCTCTCTCTCTCTCTCAATAAACTTATATTTAGTTTTATATATATATAAAGTGATGTCTGGCATCAAAAATGCACTTTATATATATATAACTTAAATATATAAATTTATATATATATATGATATTTACATCACTCTCCTGGTTGTTGGTGTTGTTGTTGTGGACATAACTGTTAGTTCACATTCAATGGCAGGGATTCAATGGTAGTCATTATAAACAAAAAGGGCAAATATCACAGAATTTTATATGCGTTACCCAATTGCTCCAAAAACCAATCTCCAAATGGCACAGTCATATTAATATACCAGTGCAAGTTTGTGAGTGTGTGTGTGTGTGTGTGAGTGGCAAATGAGTTTGTAAGTGAGTGAGTGAGTGAAAGAGAGAGAGAGAGAGAGAGAGAGAGAGAGAGAGAGAGAGAGAGAGAGAGAGGCAATGGATTTATTATTGAATTATTTTGCTCTCCAACGAGATTTATGGATCAAATTTTTCAATATATATACTAATATTTTATATTAGGTACTGTACTGTGTGTGTGTGTGTGTGTGAGTGTGTGTACAGTATATATAACATAATATAGTAAATATATAAGCAATAATTTAGGTTATACTATATTAATATAATAAACCCCCAGAAATATATATATATATATATATAATAATAATGTGAGTTATATTTGAAATATATTTTTTAGTAACAAATCTCTCTCTCTCTCTCTAGTTTACTCACCCACTCACTCACTTACTCATTCAATATGTTTATATACAGTACAATATATTAGATATTTTTTTTGTTGTTATTAGTACGTAATAGTAATAGACTAGTAAATGATATTAACTGTTATATATATATACAGTATATTGTTTTTATTATTATTTCTTTTATACATTATTTTAACGCTAAATGAAAGTCATTCACATGTATTGCAATGAAAATAATAATAATAATAATTTCTACTATAATATTACTATATATAGAGATTTGTGTGTATGTATGTATGTATGTGTGTGTGTGTGTGTGTGTGTGTGTGTGTGTGTGTCTGATATTGTTTTGAGATTATATTTACGATTATTATTATTTTGGCAATTCCTATATATATATTAATTTTGCATTTATCTATCTGCCTGTCCATCTATACTATCCCTATCCATACACAAAAATCTGTAATATTTATTATTTTTATTGAATTTGATTTTGTTTGGATGATTGGGTAGAAATGTCATGAATTTGAATGTTTGGTACGTTTTTTTGTGTGTTTGTGTTATATTTATTTTTTTATAAGTAAACAATTGGTCGCACAGTTAGTCCATCAGCAACCAAGTTTATTGATTTGTGTGCACTGGTAGATGTTTATAGCTAACCGATCAAACGGAACAAGGATATAGTCAGATATAAATTTATATATATATATATAGAAAGTACTGTATATTCATAGCTATATAGATATATAAGTAATATATATTTATAGACATTACTCGTATTGTTTTTAGATCATTGATTTAAGCTATATTTTTTTATATATTAAGTGTTATATACAGTATATATATATACCCGGTATATAATTTATATGGTATACAATGTATGGCTATTTTCATAGACTGTTTTTTTGTATATGGACTATTGATTCATTATTTTTTATGCTTATGGATCACATACTAGCATACATATACACATACTGTACAATACAGTTAAAATGTTTGCTGGAGGTCTATGTACTGAAAGAGGCTAACGGTTTAATATTATATGCACTTTCCTTTCCAATTCAATACACAATCTATAAGATTATATATTATCGACAAATTCACTGCTATTTTTGGTGCCTATTGTGTTGTATATACAATATATATATATATGTATTGCATTGAATTTCTGGTATTTATAGAGAATATTCTGTGTGTGTATATATATATTATTGTTATTCTGTAAGCTATGTGTTATATAAATGTGTTTTTATTTTTTTAAATATCGATTTTGTGTCACATTTATATTTCATTTGTTGTATTGTATTGTGTGTGTGTGTTGTGTGTTGTGTATTGTTTCATAAACATCAGTGTTTTAATTAATTTTATTTTTATATTTAGAAAGTTATATATTATTTTTTGTTGTTGTTGTTGTTTTGTTATATGAATTTTTAAACAACTGTCATATTATTTAGAGACAAAAAAAATATATTACTTGTTATAAATATATATATATATATATTAAGTAGCTTTAGTATTAGTATGTTTATGTGAGTAAAATATAAATTTTAAAAGTTTAAATTTATATTTATAAAATTTATTTTTTAAAGTTTATTTTATTTTTTTAAAAAAAAGTCGTCAAAAGCATAATATTTCAACTGAAACACACATAATAAATATAAACTCAAATTTCTCTCTCGTTTCCCATTTTTTGGTAAACAAATATAGATATACTTTATATATATACAGAATATTCTGTAGAGACTAATATATATCGATATATATGTTGCTATACTATGTACTGTAATATCTATCTTATAAGATATCAAATGGACAGTCATTTAAGAGACAAAAATAACAGAAAAAACATCATTGAAAAGAAACGGCCACTCAATTGACTGTTTAAAGAGAGAAAAAAATGGTTTTAAAATGTATATAAAAACTATATATATATTTGTATAAAAAATTATATATAAATACTAAACTTTAAAACTTATATATATATATAAATTTTTGGTAAAACACTAAAATACTATATTATAAATAAAAAATATCCAATGAAATGTTTGATGTCAATTTTTATATCCCATAGACTTATCTCAATTTTATTGTTGTATTTTTTATTGTTGATGTAGTAAACGATTATATATATATATATATACTGTATATCCAATATATATATATATATATACTGTATATCCAATATATATATATATATATTTAACTGAAATATTTTTTTTCAAAAAAAACCGATATCTAAACCTAACCAAAAAACTATTTATTATTATTATATGCCAACAAAATAAGTAAGAAAAAAATAGTATTTAGGTATTAGCTATTCATGTATTATAAAACCCAATAAACTCATTGATTGGACTCAAGAAAATTGCATTTATTTATATTATATTTTTTTGTTATTTACAAATTTTCAGCATTTCATGTAGTAGTTGTAGTAGTAATAATAATAATACCAAACAACAACAACAACTAAAATGCTAAATATAATATTTTAAGAAAAATTGCTTTATTACAAAAAAATAATGCAATTTTATATTGTATAATATATATATATAAATATATTGGATAAAGTTTGGCTGAATTAATATTTTTTTTATATGTGTGCATAAAATATAAACTATTTTGATTTTTTTTTGATTTCAACTTCAATACTTAGCCATTAGTTTTGTTTATATATATATATATATATATATATATATATATATATATATATAAATACAATATATTGGAAACTAATATTAGAAATACATTATTTGCAATTTATATACATATACTGTATTTAAGTTTTGTTTTGTTGGTGCTATTGTTGTATTTGATAGCTATAGCAAACAACAACCAATATATTTATATACAAATCTATATATACAATATATAATATAGATATTTGTTTGCTTGATATATATACTATATATATAAGTATAAGTATAAAGTAAATGTGTGTTTTGTAGATCTAATCTTTGAAATTGTTTGATAGAGAAAAACACAGTACTGTTTCAAAAAAAAAATTACTTTATTTTCTATTATTTGTTGTGTTTGTATATATTATTTTCGTTTCATTTTTTTTGTTATTATTATTATTATTTCTTTCTTTTATATAAATATTATTTTCATTTCATTTTCAATGGCTTTTGTTTGCAACTGTCAGATATCATAGCTAGCAATCAATGCCTAATATATATATATATAAATATATATATATATACAGAATATTCTGTCTTATGTTTTTTGAATACTGAAAAATAAAATAATATTATATTTTGTTTTTTTTTTGTTATAATTTATTCTTTTGAATATTTCTTAAGATATGAAATTTTTTAACCATTTATTTTTTATATGAAACTCAATTCTCTAGTATTTTTTTTTGCTGATATTATTATTATTATTTTACAATAATATTAAGCATAAAAATGATAACTAATTTTATTTTTTTGTTTTCACACAATTTCTCAAAAGAAAGATATAATAATAATAATAATAATAGTATAAAAAGTGAAAATAATAAAATAATAATATGAAATAAAAAGTTTCTTATCATTTGATATTTGATATCTTATATTGTAAGTTAAAATTTATACAATTATTTAGCACATATAAAGATAGCACAGTTAGAATAATACAAAAAAAAATAAAAAAATAAAAATCAATGAAAAAAATTTACATTTATATAAATTTATGAAAATTGTTCAACAAATCTAGAAATTTTTTTCATATATTAAATAAATAATATATATATCTATATATATATATATATATATATATATATTCAAATGACTACTCAAATATATGCACCACACATATATTGAAACAAAAATCTTTATAAATTTTTTGAGTATAATATTTGTGGGTAATATTATATGTTTTTTTATTTAAAAAAAAATCTCTGATATCTTTTAATATTCACGTTTCGCTAAATGTTAACCAAAACACAATCAAAATTATATTTATATACAGTATATATATGTAACTAAAAAAATTATTATTATAATTCAATGACAGTATTTAAATAATTATTACAATGAGAGAGAGAGAGAGAGAGACATTAAATTGAATAAAATTTGATTATTATTAATGTTTTCCGTTTATGATTATAACGATTATTATTATTATTATTAAATGCAAAGACAGCACTAAAAAAAACTTTAAGTGAATAAATGAATATATTTTTTTATCTATTTCTTTATACTGTATTTCATCCGTCAATTGCAAACATATATTACTGTAAAATGTTATATTGTTTTTCAAAAAAAAAAATAAATTAATAAATAAATCATTTGAATAGAAAACATTATATTATTTTATTATCTATGGTTAAGATTTATATATTTAATTTTTATATTGATTTTTATTTACGTATAGTTGTAACATTGTAATACATTGACATCAATGTACAGTATTTCTACTGTATATAAATTTACATTCAATTTGCTTCTCATATCCAACTCTCTCTCTCTCTCTCTCTCTCTCTCTTTCTCTCTCTTTATTTCTCATACCGTTCCCCATATTATCTCTTGTATTTCCTCTACAAAAGGAAACATAAATATAGAGAAACAACACAACAAAACAAAACCAAAATATATTATATATATATATATGAATCCAAAAATAAATCTTTTGACGATTCAACGATTTTCTTGTCAATTGTGATAATGACCTCATTTTTCTGTATACAGTCTGTTGTACTGTACATTAAAAAACAGTAGCGAAACAATAGGATAAAACTTTTTTAGATTTACTAATAGAAAATTCATACATAAATGTGTTTTAATATATACATTAGTACTGTATATGCATATCTTTATGAGAGTTAAATTGATGGATAGGGATGTTTATTTGTAGGCACAGGGATTGCATTTGTTATACCATTGACTGTATGTACTGTATATGTAGTTTGCTTGAAAAATTAGAGATAATTTTAAAGCCCACTCACTTTTCTCAACTCTGGTATATCTTTTTAGTTTGGTTTGGTGTATATTATCATTATTATGTTACTAATGTATTAGTAGTTTAATACCCATACCTAACACCCGGAATTAAAATATTAGTCGATGAGTGTGTGTGTTGTGTGTGTGTGTGTGTGTGTGTGTTATTATATAATATTAAACTAGGAATTAAACCGAGAGATGACTAAAATACATTATTGGAGAGAGAGAGAGAGAGAGAGAGAGAGAGAGCACTGGTATGCTATGTATGTATGTGTCGGTTGAAGAGGATACCGAAGTAGGGGGAGATATCAAGAGATACCGGAGCCCATCATATACTAAGTAAGCCTTTTGTGTATCGACTGCACGAGTGGTTATATGAAGGCATAAGAATTAGCCGCAAACTATCTGTTATATCATATTTGGTATGCAATTGGCATTACTGTCAGAGAGAGAGAGAGAGAGAGAGAGAGATCCCTTTCCTTTCTTTATCCATATATTTCCCTCTTTTTCTCACTTACTCTCTTGAATGCCGATTATTATGAATACACGAGTGATCTTCTCTCTCTCTCTCTCTCTCTCTCTCTCTCTCTCTCTCTCTCTCTCTCTCTCTCTTGCAATCATAAGCTCTGTTGCAAAGCCAATGATAACACCAATCTATTGTTACTTCGAGAGCACCGGTATATCATAGATATATTAGTATATGTCTTATGCATCTGTTTTTTATTATTACATTTCAAGTAATTTTTATGTTAAATTCATTTGTCATGCAATGCATTGTCAATGAAAATGGCGAACAACACAACATATAAGCCGAAAACGATTGTTATTCATAGCTAGACATACCCTCTATCTATCAGTCCTCTCATTTTCACATCCATTTCCCACATATACTATACATACTATATATATATATAAATATATATATATATGATATAATCAGAAAATAAGCATATATATATATATATAATTTATATATCGATGACCAACATCAGCAATATCTAACAAAAAATATAAATAAATAAAATTATATTAATGTTAATAATATAAATATAATAATAATAATAATTATTATTATTATTTTAGTACTGTATTATTGTTACAAAATTAACAATATTTTTTTTGCAAATTATATTTTTGTTTTTTTAAATAGCATTTTATAATATAACAAAAAATATAATGATAATATTAATTGTTTTATTATAATAAAACATAATTAACAATAAAATGCATTTAATGCATTACTAATAATATTTGTTTTTATAATTGTGTCATATATTACACGACAATTAATATTTATAATAATAATAATAATAATAATTGTTATTATATCTAATCTAATAATAATTATATTTATAATAATAAACTAAAACTAAACAATAATTAGATTATTAGTCGTTTATTATTATGAACTGAACTTTCTTTTTATATATATGTTTTGGTTTTGCCATACAATACAATACAATATATAAATTATATATAAAAATGCAATTTCAAGTTAATTATATAATAACTAATAATAATAATTATTTATTATTATAATTTATGATTTATAATTGCTTTTAGCGCTTGAAGTAAATGAGCAATTTTATATATATATATATATATACAGTAATGTTATGTTAGTGGGTGCACACAAATAATATATTGTTTTTTTTCATAGATTATTATTATAGCRCACWGAATATAATGCAAAATAAAAAAAAGTAAAATTATATATAAAAGTCAGACATTATATATTCACTATTCAAAACAAATTAATGATTTCGGGCTTAAAATTCATTAATTATAATAAAATGAAACACAGAATAGAAAGAGAGAGAGAGAGAGAGAGAGAGAGAGAATAAAACAAATAAAAWATACACTGAATTTGTTATTAGTTTTTTTTTGTATATATATATATATAGACTATATATTTAGTAATTTTAGTAAAATTTTGTCGGTAATTGCTATTCAAAAATAATAGTTTTTAATTAATCAATACATGTATGACAAAAACCAAGAATAAGTACATTTAAATTTATTTATTTATTTATTTAATGATAATTAGAAATTTGAAGTTAAATAATGTTTTATTTGCCATCATTTGTTTAATTAGTAAAAATAATAATAATAATAAAAACAATACCAAAAATTTTTCTTTAATTGTCTATGAATTTGCAATTAATTATTATTATTTAAATATCTATTTATCATTTTAATTATTTGTTGAAAATATTGTCTTGTTTTTTTAAATACTAATAAATATTTTTTTTGTTTTATAAATTAAAATTATAGATTTACCGATTTTATGAGTGGACAGACACCTTAACAAACTACATATGTTTATTATTAGACAAACAATAATTGGTTTTTTTGTAATTCAAAAAAATAAAATTACAAACAATATATTATAGCCAAATATATATATTAATTAATAAATACTACTTTAATAATGGAAAGCATAACACGTCTGAACAGATCCCGTGACCACCTAAGGGTAGGTCACGTTCAACACAATACAAGTCATTCGGATGATAGCGAACTGTCCGACAATTATAATGTGATCGGCAGTGACCGCCAATACGAACGAATTGGCGATCGGGCCAGCGGTTCGCTAACTGGCCGATCATCGTCGTCGAGATCGTCGTCAAACAATCCGCCGCCTCATCCGATAATCTGTGGTAACGGTACTGTCCTCAAAGCGGCCACACATTATGCCGAGTCAGCCATCTATAGGCCATCCAGAGGTTAGTTGACTTAACTTTTTGATTATTATTATTATATTGATTTTTATTTTGTTAAGAATATTATATTTTATATATAACTATTTGTTTTGTTTGTTTGTTTTATATACAGATTTTAATGATTTAAATAATTTAAATAATCCGATGATCGGTGGAAACGGTACGGTATTAAAGCCGACCGCACCCTATAAAGAGTCGACAATATATCGGCACTCGAGGGGTAATTGATTTGTTAATATATTTTTTTTAACAAAAATATTTAATTAAAATATTATTTGCCTAAAACTCTATAGACTTTAGCGATGCTTTTGCCGATTTAAAATCGGTTCAACACTACGGAGGGCCCAACGATCCCGCGATATACCCAAACACTAGAAGTATACCAAGTAATTGAAAAAAAAAATTTACAATTATTTTATTTAAAAAAAATAAATCTTTATATAAATATTATCAAACAAAACAATAATAATAATTACTATACTGTAAATATAACCTACCGTTCCTTCTCTCACTCAATCAGATTGTAAAACATTGTCCACATTATCAAAGCGCGTGTCGTGCAGTTGGCAGTGCACGGCCATCATGTTTATGGTCCTAACGTTAGTCTTATTAATCATCATAACATTTGTCACGAGTAAGTAGACTGTCCTACATATATATATATATAGTATATATTGATAATTATTAATAATGATCAACAATATATATTTATTTATAATCAACAACAATAATAAACAAAATATGAAAATCCATTATTCACTTTATATTTATATTATATTATTAAAAAAAATAAGTTTATTTGTTTGGCATACAAATCGCAGGGTTAAATCCCTAAATAATTGGAGTCTCGGATTTGATCTACCAGTGCAAGTGTGTGTGTGTGTGTGTGTGTGTGTGTGAGTGTGTGTCTGGCCATTAGATTAATACCTATTTTGTGTTGACATAAGTGGAGAGAGGGAGACCCAGGGATAAGCATTAGTTTTGTGTGTTTGTAATATACAAACTTGTGTATTGTGTGTGTGTATTGATATTATACTATGATTTGTATTATTGTTATATTAGTTTTTTTTTCTTAACTAATCTTTTTTTGTGTCTAAACTTTTGTTAAGTTTTTTTTCTGGAGTGTTGTGTTTGTTTTGGTCTGACTTTATCTCTTAATAATGAAAATCCTTTAATAATATATTATATATATATATATTTATTTTGTATTATCAATAGTTAATATACGGTAACTATATATAATAAAAACATCTCAATTTAAGTATTTTTGTTTTTTATTATTATTATTATTTATTATTTGAGCCTTAATTTTGTGAGTTTTAGCATTTCTTTATATTAAATTTTTCAATTCAAATAAATTTGATTAACTTTTTTATCTCTCTTTTTTTATATATATTGCAGACAGTCTTTAAATAATTGATTTAATATATTATATATATATATATAGTGTGTATTAAAAGCAATTTTTGGTTTAATTTACTTTGACTTCAAATTATATAGTTATTTATATAAAAGTAAAATTGAATTGAATTTATTTTTTGTTATTTTTCTGTTATAATCTCTAATTCGCTATTTTTACTGTATTTCTCCTCGACTTTCATCTTATTTGTTAAAATACTAACTTTTGTTTTTCCTTTTATTTTTTTATTAATAATTAATAAAAAGCTCATTAAGATTACATTAAGCTATAATATAGTTGAGTAAAGTTTTAATGTATGTATGTGTGTGTTTAAATGGGATAAGAGAGAGAGAGAGAGAGAGAGAGAGAGAGAGAGAGAGAGAGAGAGTCATAAGTTATATACTGTACTACTAATTGAAAATAAATTAAATTTTTTTTCCGATGAAAAGTATCATTACTTATAAATGAATATTTTATTATAAGATTTGTTTGTCATCTTTCTGTTGACTTTGTTGTTAGTTGCCATCCCTTACTCACTCACTCACTCACTAACTAACTCACCCGCTGTTCACTCATCTCTCTCATCACTTATTTATTTATAAAACTTATTTACTTTAAGATATATTGCATTACAACTACAACATCTACTACTTATTATTAGTTTGACTTTATTATTATTAACATTAAACATTAAATGGTTTGATCCCAAAAACAATGTTTTAGGTATAATAATATATTTTCATATTATATTCAGTTAATAATAATTTCCAATATTAATAGCATAATAATAATAATAAATTATTATAAAAACAGTTATGTATTTTTAAAAAGTAGAGCAAACAATCCTCATTGTATTAATTTTATAGTTTACAATATAACTGTAAATAAAAAATTCAAATAACAACTAAATGACATCAAATTATTTAATGTATAATAATGTTAATAATTATTGTTAATTTTTTATTTTAAAAAAATCAAATTGAAATATAATTAATTAAAATTGTTTTTAAATCAATAAATAATTTTACACATAGTATAATAATATATACTAAAATAATTACTTTACTACAGTACTAATCAAAAAAACTACCTGTGCTTAACCCATTACCTATAGGCTCAACATTATCATCTGGTGGCGCCCAAGACACTGCCAAATGTTCTGTGATGGTCGACTATATGACCGATACAAACAATAATAATAACAATGAGCTTAAGACAACACAACAACAGCAACATACCGGTGCCACAAGTGCCGGCAAACGTAAGCATATAACCAACTAACTAACTAACTGTCCACCAAAAAAACAAACAAATCTAATTAACCATTTTTTTCTTGAATCTCATATATATATCTATGAAAACTTAGTGCCCAAACCATTATTAGCTAAGACCTATCCGCCAGATCAGAGCCAATACAGTGAAGTGCAATTAGGCAAACGTTTTCAGCATCGGGTGTCCTCTTACGGCCACTGGAATCTTCATCTCATACAATCTGATCCATCACTGGTCAGGTTCAACTTGACACTGCCGGTCGGTGCCACTGTTGGTCTGTATGCGGCCCGCGATTCGGTACCGTCGCACACGAAATACGATTTTATGGAAATTGTCGGCCGAACGGGCGCTGCTGGACGTTATCCACGATCGGCAATGGCCAGTATGATCAACAACAACAACAACAATGACAATAAACAGCAACAGAGTCGCGAGTTTACCCGATTCATGGACAGAGGCCAGTGGTTTTTGTCCGTCTATAACGATGCGCCCGTCATTATCGACTTGTCATTGGTGTTGACCATCGGAGACGCCACAAGTATCGGCTGTCCGTTTGACTGTCACGGACACGGTGTCTGTGTAATGGGTGTTTGCAAATGTGACGACGACTACGCCGGAGATAACTGTGCTTACAGTACGTGTTTTTTTGTTGTTGATATAAACTACTTGTGTTTTAGATATTAATCAATCAATTGGTTTTTCTCTGTTTATTTTAGGGGTCTGTCCCGTCCTGTGTTCAGGTCGTGGCCAATATGTTTCAGGAGAATGTCAGTGTAGTTCCGGATGGAAAGGCAAAGAGTGTCAGCTCCGGGAGGATGAATGCGAAGTACAAGACTGTAGCGGACACGGAGATTGTGTGGACGGCTCTTGTCATTGTTTTCCCGGTTATAAAGGCAAACACTGTGAACAAGGTATGCGATATAACTGTCCCCTAATACAGTAAAATATATGACAGTCCTATTAATAACATTATCTTTTAAAATCTATTTCCTGTTAGTTGACTGCTTAGACCCGGACTGTTCAGCTCATGGCCACTGTGTCGCCGGAATGTGTTTGTGCGGTAAGGGCTGGAAGGGTGCCGACTGTGCCGAACCAGATTCCGAGGCCATTCGATGTCTGCCCGACTGTTCCGGACACGGAAACTTTGATCTTCAGCTCCAACAATGCATTTGCGACGAACGATACACTGGACCCGACTGTTCACAAGGTATGCGATGCGATCTCTTATAACTGAGTAAAATGAACGGATAGACGAACAGTGATAACTAAAACTACCCGTTCCTTCCCTACTATCGATATTAAACAGAACGATGCGATTTGGACTGCGGTAACAACGGTCGCTGTCAGGGCGGCCAATGTCTGTGCGATGACGGCTGGACAGGAGTCAAGTGCGCCGAACGACTGTGCGATCCCCGATGCCTGGAACATGGCCAGTGCAAAAATGGTACATGCCTGTGCATTCAAGGATGGAACGGAAAACATTGTACATTAGGTACCTACCGGTGCTATTGATGATTTCAATCTATATAACTGACCAATTGATTTGATTCTGATTAGATGGATGTCCCAAATCGTGCAACAATCACGGCGAATGTGTCCAGAGGTCAGGCGAATGGACGTGCGAATGTGCTACCGATTTTGGCGGACAGGACTGTAGTGTACCACTGGAACGGGTGTGCGATGACGGCAAAGACAACGACAATGGTTTGTGTCGATCATCTCATGAATATATATATAACTAAATGTAAAAAACAAATTAATTAAAAAAAATTGTTTTTGTTTTGTTTGTACCGTTTAGACGGACTGGTCGACTGTGCCGACCCCGAGTGCTGTTCATCGAAGAGCTGCGACGGCAAACAACTATGTTTTTCGGCTTCCGATCCTCAAGACATACTGCTCCGCAAACAGCCACCGGCAGTGACCGCCAGCTTCTTCCAGAGGATGCAGTTTCTCATCGAAGAAGAATCAGTCCAGAGTTATGCCCACAAAATTGCATTTAACGACAGGTATAATAACATAGCCATCACCTCTACTAGTTTACGATGTGTGTGTAATTTGCCTCCCGTTCCCCCTAACCCTCTCTCTCTCTCTCTCTATCACTCGTATTACTTGTACAACTCTTTATATTAATATAATTAATATTTTTTTAAAAATGATTAACAAATGTATTCAATAAAAAAATATTTTCTATTTCTTTCTAATATCTAACCAAAAAAAAAACAAACAAAAAATAATAACAAAACTAAATAATTGAAGTCTATTTGGAAACCGATTCAACGACAGGTCAGTCCTAATAATCAATCGGTGCTGTCTTTTTATATGTGTTTTGTTATGTTTGGCTGTTTTATTATTGTTGTAATTATTAGCATCCATTGCCTGATCAATTTGTAATTAAAAAAAAATACTTATATATATATATATATATATGTTTTAGTTATTTAATTATTATTTTGTTTTTAAACGCTTTAATTATCATTTAAATATCATATAAATTGCATTTCAAATATACTAAATATACAAAACTAAACTAACTTTTGTTGTTTTATTGCTAACAGTCGAGCTTCGGTAATCAGAGGACAAGTAGTCAATCACGGCGGACAGGGTATTACTGGTGTACGAGTTGGTGTGGCCACCGATCCGATGTTAGGCTTTACGTTGACCCGCGATAGCGGTTGGTTCGATCTGATGGTCAACGGCGGCGGTGCCGTAACATTGCATCTTCAACGGGATCCGTTTCGGCCACAGCAACGAGTAGTGATGGTACCCTGGAATGAGATTGTGGTCATCGAYAGGGTTCAAYTGGTCACCGACGATCGTAATGGCGACGGCCAACAAAAACCAACCATATGTATGGACCACGACTACGATGTCATGAAGCCGACAGTGTTGGCCACTTGGAAACACACTTTTCAGGGCGGATGTGCCGAACAATCGGCACTGTTAGCCGAATCTCGTGTCGTCCAGGAATCGCTACGAATACCCGGAACCGATCTAAACCTTGTCTATCATTCATCGCGAGTCAACGGCTATCTATCAACCATTGAACTACAGCTAACACCCGATCGGATACCGGCTTCACTTCGATTGGTTCACTTGAAGATCGCCATCGAAGGCATACTGTTCGAGAAGACCTTCGAAGCCGATCCGACCATAATGTTTACCTATGCCTGGAATCGACGCAATGTTTACCGTCAAAAAGTTTTCGGTTTGGCCACCGCTACTGTTCACGTAGGCTACCAGTACACCGGTTGCATTGGTAATACCATATGGGATGTCCAAACCGTACAGCTGGCCGGTCACGATATGGCCATTTCGGAGATTGGCGGCTGGAATCTTGACATTCATCATCGATACAACTTTCACGAAGGAATACTCCAGAAGGGCGACGGAACCAATGTCTATCTGAAACAGAAAAGCAAAGTAATGTTGACCACTATGGGCGACGGTCAACAGCGGCCACTTCACTGTCCCTATTGTAACGGCTTAGCTCACGATCAACGTCTGTTGGCACCGGTAGCTCTGGCTTCGTCACCGGACGGTAGCATCTATGTCGGCGACTTTAATCTGGTCAGACGTCTGAAAACCGACGGCACTGTCCAAACGGTTGTCGAACTAAGCGAATCGTCTGTTGCCTATAAGTATCATTTGGCTGTCGGTCCGATCGATGGTAAACTGTATTTCTCCGATCCGGAGAAGCATCAGATACTACGTGCAATCAGTTTGGATCAGATTGCAGATCCGCGAAACAATTTGGAGATTGTTGTCGGCACTGGTGTCAAGTGTTTGCCCGGCGACAGGACTGCCTGCGGTGACGGCCGACTGGCTCGTGACGCTCGACTATCCTATCCAAAGGTTTGGCCATTTCGGCCACTGGAGAGATCTATATAGCAGACGGTACAAACATACGCTACGTTGACACTACAGGAGTCATACATACACTGATTGGCGATCACTATCACAAGAGTCACTGGAAACCGCTTCCCTGTTCGGGATCTATACCATTACAGAAGGTTGCACTCCGTTGGCCAACACAACTGGCCATATCACCCATTGATAACTCGTTGCACATACTCGACGACCATATGGTACTCAAACTAACACAAGACCGTAGACTGCGTGTAATAGCTGGTCGTCCGTCTCATTGTTCGTCAGTGATTACCGGAACGCCCGAAGAGGTCCCGAATCAGGAGTCGGGCGAAGCGCTCGCCGCACAAGTATTTCTCGAAACACCGCAATCGATAGCATTTGGACCGAACGGTGATCTCTATATTGCCGAAAGCGACTCGCAAACCATTAACCGTGTCCGAGTGGTTACGGCAGCTGACGGTCGGATACAGCGATTTGCCGGCGCCGACCTCAAGTGCTCGTGTATGGATGTCCAATGCGAATGCTATTCCGGCGATCTGTTGGCCACTAATGCCAAAATGTCGACAGTAGCTGCCATTACGGCCACACCTGATGGTCGGTTACACATTTGCGACCAGGAAAACCTACGCATACGGACAGTAGTGTCGCCACTGCCCGAACAGAACCCGACGAACGGCGAGTACGAGATTGTTTCGCCACTCGGCGCCGAAGTATACGTATTCAACCGACACGGCCAACACATCAGCACCCGTAGCATCTATACTGGTCATACATTGTATACGTATAGCTATAATGTCAATACGCTTAACGGAAAACTAAGTTCGGTTACCGATGCGGCCGGCAATAAGCTGTACATATTGCGAGACTATACCAATCAAGTGAAGTCCATTGAGAACAGTCAGGGAGGGAAGTGTCGGCTACAGATGTCCCGYTTGGGTATGCTTCAGGCGTTGACCACACCCGACAATTTTGTCACCAAATTTACGTATTACGGCAATACCGATGCACTGTTGGCCACCCGTACCGATTCGTGGACCCGATCCGTAAGCTATCAGTACGACCAATACGGACGACTAACTCGAGCAGTTCGACCGTCGGGCGATATCATCGAAATGAACTACAAGTTGGGTATCGATGGCTCCCGGGTTCGCATCGATCGTAACGCCCGCGAAATGATGCGTCTGGTGATTGAAGGCCAAGAGGTTAGCCGAGTGGCCAACGGTGACGAAGATCAGGCACTGGTACTGCAAAAGCTGAGCTCCAAAGACGCCAAATTTTCAATCAAATGGCCAGACACTAGTGTAACGGAAATTGAATCCCTGGCTTCACCAGTGATTACCGATTTGTGGCCAAAATTGGCCGAAACGTGGCCAATGCCGGTACGCATGAGAATAATTGCCAACGACGAGGTCAGTACCCGAATCGAATGGAAACACTATGTCCGCCGGGGATCGAAAGACAGACAATCGGTTACCGCCACCAGTGGTACCGCCGCTAGTACTAATGGTGACCCGAAACGAATTGCCAGTTTTGGTCGCAAACTCAAAATCAACGGCGAATCCGTATTGGCCGTCGAATACGATCGTGACTCACAACAAGAGATCCTATTGGACCAAAACATGCGACCAGTTGTAAGCGTCTCCTACGACAATGTTGGCCGACCAGTAAAATGGATGTCCAGCCATAATCTGACCGGCGTTACCGTCGAATACGATCGATTTGGTCGTGTGGCTCAGTGGTCACGCGGACAGTTGTCCAACACAATGCAATACGACATTAGCGGCCGATTAGCAGAGTTACGCTATGCCGACAAAACTGGACGTATCTATAAATATTCGGACGCCTCGACCAATCCAAGCGAAATCATTGAACCGAGCGGTAGCCGCTATCTCGTACAGTACGACCAAAGCGGCGGCATTACTGCAGTAATCACACCGGCCGGTCATCGGCACGAAATAGCCCGACAAACATCTCTCGGCTTCTATAAGATACTCTATTTGACACCCGGTATGAAAACACCGTACATCTTGCACTACGACGACAATCATCGGGTGATTGCCAAACTGTTGCCCGAAAACAGCGGACGAGTGATCAACATTTACGGCCGCAGTGGTCAACTTGATGCCCAGTTTGCCGGTGCCGAAAAAACCGAATACACATATCACGAAGGATCCGATTTGTTGAAGTCAGTCAATCGCCAGTTGCCCGACACTACTGACCTGAGAATTGATATGCGTTATCACGACTCTCTAGTCAAAGAGGAAAGGCATCGATTCGGAGCCCGTTCTCCATTCAACAGCTATAAGCTTAGGTACAAATACGGACCGAACTCCAAGATATCGGAAGTCGAGTTTGAACTGCAAGGACGCGGAGTCGAGACACGCAAATACAAGCGACACTCGGCTACCGGCGCTCTGGAAGGTGTCGACAGTTTTGCAATTGTTCGCCGAAATGTCAACAGTCTGCAGATTACCGACGAACGAGCCATGAAAACAGTAGGCACTGACAGCTATGGCCGTCCGGTGCTCATCACACTATCCGTTTGGAATAAGGAGTTGTTTTCGCAAGTAATACACTATCAGCCGATGCGGTCGAGAATTGCCGAATCGCGTACAAGATTCGGATCCGGCTATCAGATGACAAACTATAGCTATACGGCCGACGGCTTTATCGAACAGGTGACCCAATCGGCTGCACCGGTAGCCAAATATGTCTACGATATAGCCGGCGATGTCAAGTCGGTCTGGGAGGGAGAGACACATATGACGATTAGGTATGTCTTATATATGAGAAAAAACAAGTATTTTTTTGTGTCAATCAATAATTAATAATTGTTTTGTTTGTTTGTTTGTGACAGACGTGATGAGTCCGGTCGGGCCAAAGGTTTCGGCGACGGCAGCGACTTGTACTCAGTAGACGAACGCGGATTCATCATCAGCCGTGGTCAGGACAGGTACACGTGGTCGCCAAACGGCGAACTACAATCGGTAACCAAAGACGATCAACGAGTGATTACCTATTACTACGACCACCGACAGCGGCTTATCGGCCGACGCGAGTCATCCGGCAATGTCACACAATTTGTCTACGATAACAGTCAATCAGATCGTGTAACTCACTGTGTAGTTGATGGCCGTATTATCGGCTTTGTGTACGACCCGAACGGTCATCTGGTGGCCATTACTATCGAAAGCACCAAATATTACGTGGCCAGCGACTACATGGGCTCACCGATAGCCGTATTCAACAGCGACGGTATTGTTGTCAAAGAAATTGTACGCAACGTCTGGGGCAAAGTCGTCAAAGACTCGAACCCGACCTTCTGGTTGCCCATTGATTTCCGCGGTGCCATTCGTGACCCGACCACCGGTTTAGTGCACTTTATTGGCGACCGAGTGTACGATCCGCTTGTCGGCCAATATCTGACACCCAATTGGGACCAAATCGAGCGATTAGTTCGGTCACCGGAAAGTTTACATCTCTATCGATTCGAAAACAACGATCCCGTAAACACTGTGGCCTCACGCGGTTGGGATGAGACGCATATGACCTCATTAGCCGAATGGCTTCAACCGTTAGGCGTGTCTGTGGACGACATATTCCCGGCGCAGAGTCGTTCAGTCCGTCGTCAACAGCAAACAGTACCGGTTATATCCGGTCTCGAGTGCCAATTGCGGGCACTGTTGTCCACATTCAGCGAGCTTTCAATTGTCGCCCGCAGTGGCGTCCGATCGGACATTGATTATCGGACAACACTGCCGGCCATCAGTGTTGCCTCATTACCGTCAACACTATCCTCTGTGATTGTGAGTCGCGGCCGACCGCAGACACTCGTCACTACAATAGAATCGGAGACCAGTCCGATGACCGCATCGGTACTGTCGGCTGTGTTCAACAGTACCCGATCGTTGGCCATAAATCTCGGGCATCAGTCACAGGACGAGTTTTTCTTTATCCAGCCCGACGTCACGCGAGCACCGGTCGATTTGGATCAACTCCAACGGCTGGGCTCAATGGTGAACGTCACCCGACCGCCTACCGACCCGTCCGACCCGAGCACTAGTCATACAGTGATGTCCATTAGCGGTAATCTTTTGTTGAACATCCGCTACGGCGTCAGCGCCGACGACGAACTCCGACGAGTTATACGAATGGCCCGCAAGCGAGCCGTAGAGGAGGCCTGGCGTCGGGAGGCCCACTACGTAAAGCTTGGCTTTCGCGGCCTACTCAAGACCGACTGGTCGCCCGATGAGCGCCAGGAACTGATACGCACCGGAATGGTGTCCAAGTACTTCGGTATCGATATTCACGGCATCGAACGCTACCCGCAGTTGGCCGACGACCCGATGAATGTTGTGTTCAAACGCGACGTCCAGTCGCGCAAACGTCGCTCACGACAGCACCGACAGCGGCCACTGGCGTCGGGCGGCGGCGGCGGCTATAATATGATGTCAATTGTTATCAACTCTTAATAAATTTAATATTAATAATAATAATAATAATAAAGTGAATAAAAAAATTATATATAATTTTTAAATACAGAAAAACTTTAATTAGACTGAAATTATAGACAAAATGAAAAAAAAAGATTATTATTGTATGAAAAAAAAGAGAAAATGATTATAACTTTTTTATATATACACTAAACAAATGTGAAAAATACTCGGAAAATAAGTGTTTTTTTTAATAAAATTAAAAAACAAAATATATCTGAAAACAACATACAAAAAAAATCAAACACTAATTTTGTGAAACATTTTTAATATAATTATTATTATTATTGAATCATGTTTTTTTTAATTTAAATATTGTAGTTATAATTTAAGTTAATTATTATTATTATTAAATGTTTTTAATTATTGATAAATATATATATATATATATAATTTTATTTTGTAAATAATTGTAAATAATATTTAAAATAAAAAACACATACAAACACACACACATACACAGTATACATACATACAAACAAACAAATTAATTGTTGAAACTATTGATTAATTAATTAATTATCTTTTAATTATAAATATTTCCTAATATAATGATAATTATATTGCGATATTTACTTTTTTTAAAGTGATTTTTTTTTGTCAAAAAATTTTTAAAAATTATACATGTTAATTAATTAAATTATTAAAAAATTAATTAAATTTAATAATTTGATAAAATGTAAGAAAAAATTTTTGGGCGAAAAACAATTTTTTTTTTTTTGATGATAAAAGAAAATATATCACAAATAATAATAATATAATGTTTTAAATGTTTCGCTATATAAATAAAAATATTATTATAAATGTCGCTTAAAATTTTTAAATGTATCAAATTATTAAATAATAAATTATTTGTATAAATATTTATAATTATTATATATTGACAAAACAAAGCTATTAAAAATTAATAAATTCCTAAAAATTATATATAAATTTATATAAATATATTGAATTAATTAATGTAAAAGTCAAATGAAATTAATTGTAAAGTTTTTTAAAAGAAATTAATATTTAATAAATAAATAAAATTATTTAAAAAAATAATAAAATGTTTATTCATTTAACTTAAATAATATAGTTATTTAAAAAAAATAAAACTATTTGAACTTATTTTACTATTTAATTTTCTATGTTAACTATACTTTAGTTATAGCAACAATTATACTGGTGATTTAACTATTGATATTAAATACTGTAATAAGTTTGGTATTAATTAAAATTTTTAAATATATTTATAGTTAAATATAAATTAATTATATTTTAGGTTTTAGTAATCTATCATAAAATTAATCATTGATTTTAAATAATAATAATAAAAGACTAATAATATAATTATAGTAAAACAAACAATAAGTTCAAAAAAGTTTATTATTATAATTATTATTTTATTAAATTAAATATATTAATAATTCAATTTACAACTACAACAAATAAATTACAGATTTAATTATTAGATTTAATTAAAACATTTAATCAGTAATTATCTAATATTAATAAAATATCAATAATAATAATAATTACTTTTTTGCTATTATTTTGTCGATTTTGTCTTTAATTTTGTTCAACATTTGCGTCTTAATACCGATCTGTTGGCCAATTTCTTGACCGACTATTGAACTGATTTTTCTGGAAATAAAATCAACAGTCTTTGCCATCAATTCTTCATCGTCTGAACCGCCAAAGTCTTGTAATAATTTTAACGTTTTGAATGCATTGTCTGAACTAATCTTATTTGAATACCAATTGAAACACATGGTCTTCAGCGAACCGACCAAATACTTGTCGGCCACAACCAGCAACTCCTGGCAATAGTCGTCCAATTGGTCGCATCGACCCGTATAGAGATAGCGAAGAAACTGTTCAAACACTTGCGGCTCGATATCGTCGATGACTACTTCGGCCGATAGTTTTTCCATACAATCGGTGGTAAACATCTTAGCGAACACTTCCGATCGACAGCTGAGCAACAGTTTTGAGGCATAGAATTCGTGCCGATCTTTGCCAACAATTAGCCGACAATCGCATAGTTCGCGGACACCGAACAACTGATCCGAAGAACACGTCCGAAGCCACGAACAGCCGTCCGTCGACTGACGATATTTTTGATGGACAGTCATGTCGACTGCAATGGACAGTGTATTATCAATCAATAGACTGCCGGTTTGGTTAATCAGATCTTGTTTATTGATCAGCAAATGATAGCTCCAGTAGTTTTCTGTTACATCCAATGTCTTCTGATTGATACGTTGTCTGGCAAATGGCTGTTGATTTTTGTCTATAATAAACACATCGTACTGGACATCAACCGATAGTTCGTCGGTATGTTTCAGACACAAATAGTGTCGGATTTCGTTGCCCTCGCAGTCGATGTATATCCGAAACCGATCGGAACCGATGCCGAAGACATTGCTTTTGAATCGTTTCAATTCAATCCATTTGTTCTGCAGTTCGGACCCGAAGTCGGTAATAGTAACGACAACTTTGCTTTTGAGTTGCAATTTGTTGTCCATCGGCGCGACCGATGTCTCCATTATTGAAGTTATTGAAAAAAAATTTCAATGATTTTTTAAATAAATTGATTTTATGTATTATCTAATTAAAAGTTATTAATTGATTTTTAAATAAACTATTGACTGATTGATTACTCTAAGGGTTTTCAATAAATTTTTAAACTTTTAAATAATTTTTATTAAAAATTTTATTTGTATGTGATTTGATGTGTTATTAATCTAATAGTAAACTAACTGTTTGTATAAATTTATTGTAAAAATTTTTATACGGAAACTTCCGTCCATTCAATTATATATATTTAACTCTAATAATACTGATTATTGTTTTAATAGATTAAATAAATTTTATTAAATGATTAAATGGTTTTTATTTTATCACAATATTTACTAACTATGTATTAGTTATTAATTATTTAAAATATTTAAGTTTTGGCTGATTTCATATTCATTTAGTTATTTATTTTATTTTATGTTTACATTAAATAATTATATAAATAGTTTTTATAGTAATGTTATATTATTTTTTAAAAAAATATTTAGTAAAAGTTGTTTATACATTAGTATTTAAAAACAAATGCTGTATTATTATTAAATAATAATCATATTAATTAACATTTAATTTGTTAATATATTTAAAAATTATATCATATTATGAATTCAATAAAATAGTAAATATAATATATTATTGTTTTATTTGAATTATTTCTATAATTATTTTTTTAATAATGAAATTTTAAATCATAAAAATAAATTCCAGTTTTAAAAAAATTAATTTATCAAAAATAAAAATTATTTGTTTTTATTAAACTTATTACTGTAATATTTACTAGTTTTTATACATTTATTAAAAAAAATTCAAATAACTTATACAATAATTTATAAATATAATATTAGTATCTACTGTCATAAATTATATACTAAATACAATTGTTTATATTAAATTTTATTTTAACATTTAAAATATAAATAATAAAAAAATACCAAATATAATATGTAGTCATATATATAATAAATTTAATTTCTATAATCATTAATTAAATTTAAATATTCCATAATTATGATCTAAAAATTAATAAATATTTTTTTTTTAATTTAGGTTTCGTGCAAATTTATCAAAAACAATAATCATATTTAATAATTATTTATTTATTTTTTGATTAATTATTAAATATTTAAATATATTTTATAAATTATAACAAACATTAGTGCCAACTAAAAAAATTAAAATCTACCCAAAAATATGTAGTTAATTTTTATTATACTAAAATTTAATGTATATTTTTAATATTATAAACATAACTATAAATCTTTAAATATATATAATATGTCTAACGGTATATAAATACCACTGTTTTTTTAAATATCAATTAAATTATATATAATTATTAAAAAAATATAACTATATTAATAATTATCTAAAAAACAAATTTCAATCTAATAATGTTTAACAATAGCTATGTTTTGTTGCTAACTATACTTATACTACAGTCGTCATCATTGAGCCGATATGTTGGGGCCGTCGGACCAGACATTGCAGGCATTGCGGCTAAAAATCCGTTATTTGAAAATATAGTAGGACTGGCATCACTGACAGTGGGTGCTGTCTGTACTACCTGTGTCTGTCTGGCCTTCAATCTATACGACTACTTGGTGTCGGATGTCTTTACAAGAGCAGTCAGCGTTGCCAGAGCCAGAGGAACTGCCGTTTTCGGGTCAGTACTGGATTTCTCAGTCCATACGCTCAAACATTTTGGCCAACGTCTCAACAATTGTTTGCCCGGCAATACTGTCAACCTATGGCTCAATATGTTTGTCAATATGATGTGTTGTGTTGATCCTGATTTGGGCGATCAGGTAATCAAGTTTTATAATAGAAATTTGTTGGGCAAAAATCCAATCAATTTTAAATGTTATAGTGTTAAATGTTCATAAAAAACTAATTAACTAACTGTCCTAATTATATATRTATAATTGTATTATTTAATTTTAAAAATAACTTTAAAGATATATAATTTTATTTTTTAAAAAAAAATTATGTTTAATTATATTATTTATTTAAAACTGTTGCCTAAAATTATTTTATTACTATTTGCTATGTATTTAATCTATTAATCTGTTAATTTTATAAATAAATATTAATATTGAACACTTAGAGATTTTGACTAAAATTTAATTAATTATTTTTTTAAAATAATTTTTAGATTAAACTTAAAAGAAATTTTAAACGATTAAAATTAGTTAATCAAAAAAAAGTGATATAATTGACAGTAATTTAAACTTAATTAAGTAAAACATTTAATTTTTTTTGGGGGGGGGGGTGGATTTTCTGGCATTTTATACTACACTATTATATAAAATTTTATATAAGTTTAAAAAGTTATTAATAAATGTTTTGAAATAAAATATTATCACTTAATTATTTCTAGAAAAATCTAAAATTAATTATAAAWAAATAGCACACTATTATGATTATGATTTTTTACTATTTAATATTTTCTATTATAAATAATAACAAAATTATAATTTTATAATACTGTATTTATTATATTTTTTTAATTTATACACAACATTCATACAACAATTAAAATTAATCAAATGAAATAATTAATAGAAAATAAAATATTAATAAAAAAAACAAAATTAACACTTTTTTATACAAAATATTTCAAATTTTATATTTGCTAAAAAATAATTACTAAAAATAAATGGCTATTTTTTGACAATATTGTTATTGTTGATAAAACATTATTATTATTAGTATTAAAATTAGTTATTATTATTATTATTATTATTTTAGCTACACTTATAGGGCAGTTGTGTGTGTTTAGACAGATTGCAGACAACTTTAAACGATTGGCTAATTTTGGAAACCATTGCATCTTTTTGATCGCGTTTAGTATAGTCATGTGATGTACAGATTATGGATGCTATAGCACTACCGAAACCGCACAGCAGGTTAGCCCGGACACAATCGGACGACTGGGTCCACAAACCTAACAGTGCTGTAATCATATCCGCCTGTCGGGGCAACGACTCCAGATTATGTACACCTTTGACAATACTCGACCAGATTTGCCTATCAATACAGACCATCGATCCGCTAACCAACTGTTTGAATAGCCGTACGGAGTGTTTGATATTACGATCGGGCGGTGCTTGCGGTTTCTGGTTTTGGCTACCGTGTTTGGCACCACCGCCACCGGCGGCCAGATCCATATCGGGAAAGTCGGGTATATCCGATATGTCCTCTAGTTTTTGAAACGATCCCTGCAATAGACAAATGGACTCCAAGTATAGTAGTATTAATATTAGTCTAATTTTTTTCGATACTAATAGATGAAACATTGTCTGAATAGTAACACTGGTTTTACAACCAAAAAAAAAAACTACAATCAGTCCTATCCCTTAACACTTCCACCTATTATTATAATAATGATTATAATAATAATAATAATTTTTATTGTTTGTATTATCACTATATTATTTTAATCATATAATATCACATATGGAAAATTCAAGTAAAAAATAGTTTAATTATAATTTTTAATTAATTTATTGTATGAGAGAGAGAGAGAGAGAGAGAGAGAGAGAGAGAGAGAGAGAGAGTATTAAAAATGGCAAAACTATATAAACAAACAAAATGTCGACAAAAATTTAGTTAAATGATCTTGTTAATATCTAATAAATTGTCTATATTATTGAGTATATTAAAATTGGTATAAAAAAGTGGTTAAAATCATAGTTACTCTAATCTAGCTAAATAWTTTTTTTACTATAATTTATTTAATTGTTACATTTATACTAATAAATTATTAGTAATAATACAATAAACATAAATAATTATTTTATTTTTTTAAATAATAAATAAAGTTAAATTTTTCTGTTTTATTAAAATATTTATTTATATAAAAAATATTTCACTATACAAAAAAAATCTTTGACAAAAAAAAGTTTTATTTAATTTATTAACATTGTTTGTATATGTCTTGAAACAGTTTACAAAAATAACTCTTTGTAGAAAATTAAAATTTTATTTAATAAATTCAATATTTCAATTGAAACTAAATAACAAACAAATTGATAACAATAACAACAATAATGCAAAAGTATTTCTATATATATATATATATATATATATATATATATATTAATAACCGTAAACTTATTGTACTCTCCAATAACTATTGCCCATCACTATAGCATAATACTATATAAGGCCAATATTGTTCACAAATCAAACTAATATTGGGTAAACATTGGGTACTCCTGTGCTTTTAATGGCACTGATTGTCTAACTGTCCAATAGTTTATACAACTGTCAAAAGTAATGGGTTTTTTTTGTTGTTGGTGTTGTTATTGATAATTTGATGATAAAAATTAAATTTATGCTTTTTATATCTGATCAGTAATTATACTTAATTACTTAATTGTTTATTTAAGTATTAACTATAAGGTTATGGAAGAGTTTTATCTAAATCCTAATAACTAAAGAAGATGTACAACAAAACAATAAATTTATGCAAATTTAAGGTACAAGTCATGAGTCCTGAATCATTTGTGACACGCCGTTACCTATCCCTTGCACTGGCGAATCACAAGTTTAATACGAAATCCAAAGGACATAAAAATTAAAAAAAACAATAAAATTTTTATACGGTTTATATAAATAAAATACTCATGTTTAATTATTTACTTATAGTTTTCTGATGCCTATTATGAGCTTTTGGTAGATCTGGAGAAATACAAAAAATATCTACAATTCAGATTATACTGTAGAACTTTACCAACGATTCAGAGAGTGATAACAATTTTTAAGTATAAGGTCATAAGTTATGTGATTATCAGAATAAATATAAAAAATTTTATTTTTGATTTATAGATTTTAAATTTAGAGCACTTATAATATTTTTTATTTATTTTATTTATGTCAAACAAAYATATAAGTATATTAGTTATAACGAAAAAACATATAAATGCAAATATCTACCAACATTGAATAAAATCTAATCATTATTAGTAATGTTTGACCAACTATCAATTTTATTCATACTTAAATCTATTTTGACTAAAGATAAACAATAATCAATTAATTTCCATTTTTTAGATTCATTATTAGTTAATTTACTGTAATCTCATAGATATTTCATCAAATTTAATTTATTTAATAGATCATTATAACCTATTATTAAACCTAATATTATAAATCTCAAAAAAGTAATATTCATTAGAATGAAAAATTTTTAATGATAAAATATTAAAAACAGAGTCAATATAGCTATCACATTTTAATTGTTATAATGTACTTTTATACTATCAGAAATATTATCATTAGCTAAATTATCAAATTAATTTAAATTATATRTTATACTGTAATCACATATTTTAAAAAATTTTAATTTTTGTAAACTTTTATTATGAATCGTTGAAATAATTTTTTAGATTTTAAATGTTATCAAATAATTTAGGTTGATTAGAATAATTTTTCATAATCATATTTTTTCATTAATTTGTTTATCTCATTTCTTATTAAATGATGATCTATGATTAACTATTAATAAATAAATAAATAATAAATTAATATAAAAAAGTTGTTTGCAAATGATAATTATTGTTTAATAATGATATCCAAATTTATATAAGAAAAGAAAATTAAAATTTTGTTAAATTTAAGAAAAACAGTTACCATAATTAAATCAAAAAAAATTAAACCAGAAAATATGATGTTGATCAAATGATTAAAAATGTTGGTCATTTACCACTTCGCCCTTCTCCATACAATTACGAAGTACTATTAAATTTATGCGCCAATTGTGAAGAGTGAGTTCGTAATCGAAGATSTTGTTTTTTACGTAGWTCACATCTGGAAATTCAATCTTATAGTAGACTTTTGCCCAGTTATGAAAAGTATATTGCAATATTATTGAGACAATTAAATAATTAATTAAATATAAAAATTAAATATAAAAAAGACGGGTTCTTATGCTTCCGATGAGTGACTCTAAGTGTTTAGGAGCTTCTTTTCCATCCAATTATCCATGGTGCACTGGGTCTCTTTTTCTAGCGCATCCTCTATCAACTTCCTTAGAATTTCTATTTGGTTGAGGTCCGGAAAGTTTGGTGGCCCGTTCCTCGCAAGTAATCTTTTGTTAATATCGCGGTATGGGAAGGCGCGTTGTCTTGTTGAAAGACAAATTTATGGGGATAGAAGACGTCAACTGTGGACAGACTTTCGTCAAGACTATCTTGATATCTCTCGGCGGTTATTGTTTCCTTGGCCTCAGGCGTATATAGATTAGCATAGTTTATATTTTAACTAATTATTTTAATTAAAATATTTTAATTTCAACTTACAATTGATTTCAAGTTTCACTCGAAACTCGAAAGACTAATACAGAATGTTATCTGTTTGACATTAGTATTGTATCACTACTATACACTATAGGTGATCGACTTATTAGTTTAAAAACCGATACTAAATGGACAAATCATTTTCCGTTCTTAAATCCCTATGATTTTTTTGGATCAAATTTTTTTATTTTCAAACCCCTCCCCCTAATAAAAAAACTAAGAAGATAAAATTATTAATTCATTTATAATTTTAGATAAAACTTTATTTTAATATCTATTATTGAAAATTTTATATATAGATTATATTTATTTATTGCTAGAAATGTGTAATATATTTTGCAAACAAATTTTGACACAAAAATTGGTATTTGAAATGTTATGTGAAGTTATTGAAAGTAAATTTTTGTTTGTTATTATTGGTATAATTAGTGAAATATAAGTTTTTATTATTTTTATTATACAATATTTATTTATTTTTATTTTTTTTAAAAATATTAATAATATTAATTTGCAAATAATTCAAGTTATTTATTGTAAAAAAATTTCCAACTCATTTATACAAACAAAAAATTTCATGAATTAGCAATTTTTTGTTACAATGATTTTAAATTATTTGCAAAAATGTTTTTCAAAAAAAATTTATATTTTTAAAACATATTTCTAATAAAATAAATATTTTTTAAAAGTAAAGTGTAAATATTTTTTATAGCTTAATGTAATTACATATAAATTATTTTCAAATTAATTAATAATCTATTATATTATTGATAATAAACTAAATTATTATTATTATTTAAACTAAACTATTTTTATTATAGTTTAAAAATAACTGGAAATTAATTTTAATTGTTTATTGACTTAAAATTAATTTTACAAAAACAAAACATTTAAAAACAAATGGCTGACAACAGTATAGCCGATAGTATTCGTGAATTTTATTCAATGTACGACAAAATTGTTGACAAACTATTGGCCAACGAATCGCTGGGCTCAGACATCCAAGTGCTGAGACCTGTACTCAAGAAAATGTATGACTATTTGATTCAACGCCAAGATTTTGACGATTGTCTCGAAATACTGATAACAACTTATCGTATACTAAGTGGTCATAAAACAATTAGTASCCGTTTTGACCTGGAGTTAGACCGRCCACTRTATCCGCTACTGTGGGCACTGGTATTTGTGATGGCACACGACGACACCCACGAAGATATTRTCGACGGATCCGACACACGTAACGGTCAGCCGTGTTGGCACACATTAGTATGTATTTGTTAATAGTAGACAACTGTCCATCAATTGAAATCAAAAGTTATTATTCATAGCTATATATTATGTTATTTGTAATGTTGTTTAATATTTATATGACTTGAAGTTTTTTTTTCTAAAATAAATAAATTTCTTTAAATAATATAGATTTAATTAAWATTAAWAATTTAATTTAATTTTAGCCCACTATTGGTATGTCAGCCGTTAACGACACTACAATTTTGGTGTCGACAGCCTATAAAATAGTCAAACTTTAYTATAGAGATCATCCAAATTATATTGAAATGATTGACATCATTAGCAAGGTACATTATAAACTTGATATTATTTATTATTATTATGAAAAATTTGTTAGATTTATAAATTTAATTTAAAAAATYAWTTTTTTAATCTAACTAATCRTGTATTAATTATAAACAAAAAAAATCAAAACATATGTACAAATAGTTTATCTGATATTTATTTTTAATTGTTAATTGATGCTGATCAATTTATTTTWTATGTATGTATGTAATAGTGTATAGAAAATACAGCTTATGGTAGACTGTTGGACGTGCAATTTACACGTGCAAACAACAAGCATGATCTAAAAACATTTACCATGGACAATTACAGATTGCTTAAAAAATACAAATATGGCTATTTTACAATAACAACATTTCTATTGGGTAATAATAATTAGTACATACAGGGTAGATTTTTAAATTTGTATATTTATAATTTAAATATAWATAAATATATTTATATAATTTATTAAGTATTTACGTGCGTACCGGACAATCAATTGATTAAACATTTGTCGACCGAAATACTAGACAATATGGTCGAACCAGTGGGCAGTTTGTTAGGCGCCATCAACGAGTTGGGTCGGTTGGACACATTGGACACCGATATCGAGTCTGGAAAATGCACCTGGCTATTTGTGCGGGCATTGCAATTGGCTGGCAATTCAGCCGATAGCCAACAACAGTCAAAATTGTTGGCCAATAACTATGGCATCGGCAATGACCCGATAGCTGTTCAATGTATTAGACATTTGTATCGAGATTTGAATGTTGCCGACGATTTGGTTGTGTATATCAAACACGAATTGAATGGTTTGCAAGAAAAATGTCGGGATATTACTGGCGATGAAACCCTCAAACTATTGTTTACTAATTTTGTAAACTATTTTGAAAAATTGGCAAATATTTAATTATTTTCATATTTTATTATATATATATATATACTGTATATATAACTTCTATATAAACTCTATAGTAATATAATTATATGAAATAAATAAAAATTAAAAATAATATTATAAATTTTGGTTAATTATAATAATAAAAATTTAAAAAAWTTAAATGTAGTTATGTTTTATTAATTGCAAATTACAAAAATCGACATTTGTAATGTTCAAATTGATGTAACGGTATGGGCGCTACAGTGATGCCTATCCCAAACATGAAGCCATATTAGCCAAAACAATACTGAAACACGTAAGCGCAGGATCACAGCAAAGATCACCACATGATCTTAAGCCAGGTTTACACGTCCGATAGGGTAATGGTTTTTCTTCCTGTTTTTGTTGTTGTACTGGTTTTGCTGATGTTTTAGTTATTTTGTTGTTGTTTTTTGGTTTAGTAGTAGGTTTAGCTAATTAATAATAATTAGTTTATATATATATATAAAGTAAATATAAAATAAAAACTTTGTGGACTAAATTTTTTTTTTTTAATATTTAATTAATTATAATCAAATTAATTAGTTTACACTAACCAAACAATGATCCAAACGATAACATTATTATTGCCAACAAAATAATAATAATAATCGGACGAATTTGCATAATAGAGTATAATTAATTAAATATTATTAGAAGTTAATGTATATATTTTAKTAAATATTTAATYWAATAACAAAATTTTGAGCTAGTAATAATAATTAAATTAATAATTTTTTTTTWAAAAAGTCCTTATGCAATTTATTAATTAACATTAGCAAACATACGGGTAAAATATATATATATATATATATATATATATAATTTAAATACCTAATTAAAATATAGACATTTTGTTCATATGTGAAATAATTTTTGAAAAAAATAATTATTAAATAAATATTTATATTATTTTATTTGGTTAKCTAAAAATTTTGTTTTAATAATAAACATTTTGATAATTAATTTTCCAATTCTTATTATTGTTTTAATAATAATATTTTAATAATAAATAATTAATTAAATATATATATATATATATTTAAAGTTTGAATTTTAATTATAACATAAAAACTGTTAACATGTATTTAACAACAATTTTAAACACACATGAAAAATATATTTTAAAAATCTGGTATATATATATATTGTAAACGGTTAAAATCGATGTTTTACCCGGGAATCAAATTTAGTTGATTTAATTATGTTATTCCAATAAAAAATAGATGAGACTAGTGGTCCCGGTTATTTTAACGGGAACGGGTTGTTCGTGGTCAAATTGACCCAATTAATTTTATTATTATCTAATTAAATTTATAGTTGGTTTCCGAGAGAATTGGGGRGGGGGGGGTTGCGGGTATAATTTAACATAAATACACGATTTTCGGGTATATATATATATCGTGAATTGATCGATACAATCGGTTTAAATACAGTATTTACTAAGTCTAGTAAGATATTTATTTAAAAAACAATAGATTTTAGAGTATAATATAGTAAATTTTTAATTAATAAATTTTTTTAGTTAATTTATGTTTAATACATAGTATTAATAAAAATATACTAATAATTAGTTTTTATATTTATAAAATTAATTAATTATATTTATTTAAAAAATATAAATTTAATTTAAAAAATATAAATTTAATTTAAAAAATATATATTTAATTTAATTTAATATAAATTTAAATATAAATTTAAAAACAATTTTTATTCGTAAACTTAAAATATAATATAAATATATATATWTTTTTTGCTAAGTATTAGTGACAATATTATAATTTAAAACATAAAAAATAATATTATAATAAATTTTTTAATTTAAGACTCAAACTGTAAGTTAGAGTAGTTATAAATTACTATAAAATTAGACTTGACTAACTATTTTGTGGATTTAGATTTTAAGTTAAAACATGTTTAAAATACATAGTATTAATAAAAATATACTAATAATTTAGTTTAAACAATACTTTAATTTTTAGGCATTTATGTACTTAATATGTATTTCAAAAAAAACTAAAAATAGTTATGCAATAATTTTCTAACTTATWGCTTAATAATAAAAATGTTGACATTAAATAAAAATTTGCATTATAATCTCAGTTTTAATAAACAAATTTATACAATMATTTAATATATATATATATATTTTATAATTTTATCAAATCATTTTCAAAAAAAGAGCATTGAATTACAAGTAATTTATAAGTAGTGTCTTGATTTTCAACTAAATAAATTATTTTGTCGGTTTAACGCTTATAAAGTAACCGAAGTTGACCAGTGGACGCTATTTCCGAAATTTTATTATAACTATAAATAACTATTTGTTGGGTTAGCAACTATAAAAACTTATAAATAACTATTTCAGTTATTTTGAAAAATATAAGCATAAAATTGTAAAATATTGCTCAAATATATATATATATATATTATTAAAATAACTGTTATTTATCATAATAAATATTTATTTTATTTATATAAATCATTTTTGTAAATAGAAAACAAGTAAATTATATATCAGTTGAAATATTTATAAGAAAATAAATAACTATTTCAATAACTAACTATTACATACATTTTAAATAATTTTAACAACTAACGTTTTTTAGCAACTATTATAAAACTATTTAATAGAGTTAATAATCAATACACTATATATACAAAATATATACAAATATTTAAATATAATTGTCTAGACTAATTTTTTTATTAATTTACATATTAATTAAAATGTAAATATTTTAATAAATTATTTTATTTACATAAATATTATGTTAGTATAAAATTCTTGAATTATATATAAAATTAATATATTTAAAAAAAAGTATAAAAGCAGCAATAGTTTGTGTGTATAAATTCATATCAAAATTAAGTTAATAAAAAATTATTATTATTTTATTTTTTAATTATAAATTCACTAAAACAATGCGTTCAGTTATTATTTTAGTTATTATGATTGGCTTATTGTTTGGTTTGTATTTATACAAAAAATAGATATAATAAAATATTATACTAAAATATATTTATTATTTTTTATATAAAACAATTTTTATAATACTATTTATTAACAATAGCTGCAACAATGGCAGATGATCCCGATTGTAACCCTGGTGAAAAAATATGTGGTAATACCTGCTGTGAACCGGGACAGTTGTGTGCCGCTATTGGTCTACTCGGTGTAGCCATATGTTTGGGTTTGGGTTAACTCTAGCAATTCAAAGCACGTTTAAATTGTAATTAATTTTAAATGCAAACTAATATAAAATTCCAGTTAAATATATAAATTATATGTTTTATTAAGAAATATTTGTAATACTTTATTTATAAATAAAATTTGTTTTTTATTAATAAATGAAATTCTAATACATTTTAATTTGTTTATAATGTATTTTATAATTATACTTTTAATGATGTATTTTATCTATTAAAATATCAAAATTATAGTCAAAAACTAAATATAATATTTATATTATTAATAATAATGTATATAACAACTTTAGATTTTGGTGTAAACAATATTATTTATATACAATATTAGTATTTAATTAAAATAATAAAAAATATTAATATTTCAAAATCAAAACTACTATCATTGTAATTATAAATGTTTATGTACTAAATGTATCCATGTAAAAAATATTAAATTTCAATTTTTACATTTTTGTCGCCATTTTGTAATGTTTATAGAAGATAGGTCATTTTAGATGCTAATCCCCTAACCGAATCTAAAATTATAAATTCAAATTTTTGCAAAATTACATGCGAGACACACATACACATACACATACACATACACATACACATACACATACACATACACATACACATACACATACACATACACATACACATACACATACACATACACATACACATACACATACACATACACATACACATACACATACACATACACATACACATACACATACACACATACACATACACATACACATACACATACACATACACATACACATACACATACACATACACATACACATACACATACACATACACATACACATACACATACACATACACATACACATACACATACACATACACATACACATACACATACACATACACATACACATACACATACACATACACATACACATACACATACACATACACATACACATACACATACACATACACATACACATACACATACACATACACATACACATACACATACACATACTTAAACAATACCATACAATATTGTTACAATATAATACAAATGTAGACATTATACAATATAATAATTTATATTTATATTTAAGTTAAATTGGTTTATTAAACTTGCAATTGAAATTGTCATAATTAAGTAATTTTAATTAAAAAAATAGTTTGTCTAAAAATCTAGCAAATCATTTAATATTTTTTGCACTGGTTGTAGTAGTTAATTGACATAATTTTTTTTAAATAGTTTCACAACTATTTTTATTTGAATAATATTTGCATAATAATAATTATTATGTAAAAATATTCAAATACTACTTGAATAAACCAATAATGCTAATGACATTATATTGAAATTTATGATAGTATTAAATATTTGAATTACCTAACATATCTATATATTTAAAAAAAGTATATAAGCTCAAAGTTTGATAGTTAGAAAAATATTAGAAATAAATACTAATTAATTAATTATAAAAAATCATTTTTTTTAATTTAATTATTACAATGCGTTCAGTTATTATTTTCYTAGCAATTGTTGGACTATTTATTGGTATATTAGATATATTATAATAATTTTTTTTTGTAGAATCTTTAATAAATAATTTATAAATATTTATTATTAAATAATTTTTTATGACCTAGCTACAACAATGGCCCAGGGTGTACCAGCAGTGTGTGCTGAGGGACAACGACAATGTGGTGCCAGTTGTTGTGAGCCGGGACAGGCGTGTATTAATGTTGGACTACTCGGTGCTGCTATATGTTTGGGTTTGGGATAACTCTATCATAGAGATTCCGGCCATTATTATTATTTTTTAGTAAAATAATGTTTAATTAGTTAGAATAACATATTTGAACTAAAATATTATAAAGTTTTATCAATTTATTAATAAATTATTTTTAAAATTTATATTTTGTTTTTTATTTTATTAATAATAATAATATGTTTTTATTTTATTTATGTATATTAAAAATTAGTTTTTAATATACATATTTAAAAAAAATAATTTATTCAAATATTGATAAGACAGACCATTTTAGATGCTTATGCATAAACACATGCATTTTTTSTTTGTTTTTTTTTGAATGTTTATTAATGTTTATTTGTCTATTATTTTTTAGCTAGTTCAAAATAATAAATAATTATATGTTAATAATAGACWATAAATACTGTTAGACTAAATTATATTGTAGTAGTAGTAGTAGTAGTAGTAGTAGTAGTAGTAGTAGTAGTAGTAGTATACTAACCAAACACCAATACAAACAACAATATCATTATTGCCAACAAAATATTAATATTAATAATCGGACGCATATTATGATATAAATTAAATAAATTAAAATTATATAAATGAAAATTGTATTATATTTTATTTGTTATTAATGTTAGTATTTTTTACTAATAGCAAACTTCAGTATAATTTAATAACAATAATAAATATTTATTGCTATTAATATCGTAACTAATTATTAACTAACATATGAGTCAATTAATTTCTATATTTAGTATTTTTTAGAGATTAATAATAATTTAATTTATTTATATGTAAATTAAATAGAAAAGTCTATTGAAAAAAATAATTAGTAAAAATATTTATTGAATAATTTATTTAATAATAAATATTTTTTAAAATAAATAATTAATTTTGAAAATTCTAATTGATTTTTACGAAAGTTTTAATAATAAAAAACAATTTAAAAAATATTGTATATTTAGTATAACATTAATAAAATTAAAATAACGTAAACAATGTTAATTATAATTGTATTTTTATAATTAAAATTTATCGAAAAACAAAATCATTATTTGAATTTATTATTAAATTTTATAACTATTATTTATTTATTTTTAATTTTTTAATTAAAAATAACTTTGTATACAATTAACCCAATAGTTATTTAACCCAAACCCAAACATATACCGATACCGATAATACTTACACTAATACACGCCCTTCCCTTTTCACAGCACTTGTCTCCGCAAACTCTTTCGCCAATTTTAAAATTACAAATTATTTTTGGATATTGTTGTTGATATACAGGAACCATATTATCAGCTAAATCATGGAAAAAATCAATTAAATTATTACTTATATATATACACATACATACACATAGACACACACACCACATTACACACCTACCTTCACATACCCACACATACCCACACATACCCACACATACCCACACATACCCACACATACCCACACATACCCACACATACCCACACATACCCACACATACCCACACATACCCACACATACCCACACATACCCACACATACCCACACATACCCACACATACCCACACATACCCACACATACCCACACATACCCACACATACCCACACATACCCACACATACCCACACATACCCACACATACCCACACATACCCACACATACCCACACATACCCACACATACCCACACATAACCACATAAACTTCATACACCATTCATACACACACACACACACACATAATACTTGTAAAAGTTAGCCTTATTTCACACATATATTTGCAATACTAATATTTATACATTTATCTATCGGATCGCATGATTTTCGATTAACTGATGACATTAATGGTTGTGATTGTTGTTGTTGTTGTAATAGTTTTACTTGTTTTTCAATCATTTTGTTGTTTGTATGTCTATTTGCTATAATTGTTCAGTAAAAAAATATATATAAAGTTAATAATAGATGATAAATACTATATGTTAGACTAAATTATATATAGAAAGTTAATTTATGATAATTTTATTATATTAAAAAAATATTAATAGTAGTAGTAATAGTATACCAACCATACAATAATCCAAACAATAATATCATAGCCAGCAAAATATTAATAGTAATAATAATTGGACGCATATTATACTAAAAATTAACTAAATTAAAATAATTGTATTATATTTTATTTGTTGTTTACTGTTARTATTTTTTTGCTAATATAAAACTACAGTACAATCTAATAATAATAAAGTAATTTTTAATTTGYTATACTAAATATTGCTATCAGTAACTAATTATTAGCTAACTATTTATCAAACATATGGTTCATGTAATTTCTATATTTAGTATTTTTTTATAAAATAAATAGAAAATAATTATGTTCAAAAAAAATAAAATAATTAATACATAATATATAATTAATAWGTCATTTAAATATTGAAAAGACTAAATTATTTCTAGTATTATATTAGTTGCCATACAATAGGCTACAAAACAACAACAAAAAACATCATTATTGTTAACTAAATATTAAAAGTCAGACWCATTTGCATAAAATATTATATAAAAAAATTATCTGGATAAATTTTACTTTAAATTAGTTTATTTAATCTTTCTATTAATATTTTTTCCAATAATAATAATAACGTTTTTTGTTTGTTTAAAAATACCYAAATATGCAATTTATTTCTATCGCAAGTAATTATTACTTATCATTGATAAACATATGGAAAAATAATTTAATAGTTTAGTATTATTTTTATAAATTAATAATAATTCATAAGTAAGTAAGTAAATAAGATATTTATTTTATAATTTATACTTTATTTATTTATTAAAAATTATATCTCAATTTATATTGCTTGAACATAATATATTATTTAAAAAAAATATATTTAATATATTATATATTTATTATAACAATAACATTAATAAAATTAAAAAACAATTATTAATTATAATTAGAATTTAGAGTTAAAATTTATTTTATAAAACTAACTTTTAATAAATAAATTTATTACTAACTTTAAGTTTTTAAAAATTTCAATCTTACTTTTTTAGTTTTTTATTTAATTAAACTACTCCAATCATTAAGTACAAAAATTATTTATATTTAAGTATTCATAACAATAATTTCATTGACAACATGATAACATATTATAGTTATAAAATTTTTATTAACAAAAAATAGATGTATTAAAATAATTACAATAAAATTGTAAATGTTTAATAATATTTATTTAGACAATTATTAATACTAAATATCTAATTTCTATTTATATAAAAAACTACAACAACATTATTTAATTAACTAAAAAATTTTCTAACTAATAATAAAACTAATAAATTTTTATTCAAAACTAATTATTCTAACAAAAAAAAACATAATTACTTAAAAAAAATCTAATAATAATAACCGGTATCTCCAATGATAGAGTTATCCCAAACCCAAACATACGGCAACACCGAGTAGACCAACATTAACACACGCCTGTCCCGGCTCACAACAATTGGCACCACATTGTCGTTGTCCCTCAGCACAGATAGCTGGTACACCCTGGGCCATTGTTTATGCTAAAAGTTATAAAATAAAATTCAATAAAAAATTATTTATAAAATTATATATATATTTATATAAATTACCACAAAATAGGCCAATTATGACAATAAAAACAATAAGCGAACGCATTGTATAAACAAAATTAATTAAATACAAAATAAGTACAATTAGTTGTTTATAATATTAATTATTTGTATTTTTTAGATACTTATATACTTTTTTTTAAATAAAAAATTTTGTTGCCATATAATTGAAAATTTAACCCCTAACATAAGTTATTTAATATATAGACTAATTAGGTGATAAAATTTAAATAAAATTTATTTGTCTATTATTTAAATTTAATTAATTATTTAAAAAAAACTTTTATATTAGATACTAATAATTATAGTATAAAATAGTCTAGACAAATAAATTTGAATATATGTAAATTTAGCAATAATTATTTTACATAAATAACTAAAAATTCAATGCACTTTTTTCTTGAATGATTTAATAAATTTTTAAATAACAAATATTTATATTTAAATTATTTACATATAGTACTTGAATATTTTAGTTTATTAAACCTAAAAATTATAATGCAAATTTTTTATGTAATATCAAATAATATGCAAATAATATATACATTGTTTACTTAGCAATAAACTATCAAAATTAATTGTGTTATTAATTTGAAATACATAAATATTTTTAAAAAAAAATTAACAAATACTTTTTATAACTATTTATTAATAATTTCATTATTAAAATAATAGAAATATGATATAATTTTGATACATAACATTAAATATATATTCTGGTAAATATACACACAATTAGTTAGTGATTATGTATTAAAAAATATTATTTAATTTTATAAAAAAAATTTTACTATATTTTTTATTGCCTGAACGGCAAACAAACATTTATTTGGCCACAAACTGCGGCACAATTAATACAATTAGGACAGCCCTATATCATCCCCTATACTGTCGCTGAAATAACACATCAGTAGGTACCGAGTGATAGGGTTTTAAAAAAAATAATAGACATTAACTAATCGATAACCAGGTGTCGTAAAAATTATTTTTCCGATTAAACAAACAAAAAATATAAACAAAATTGCAATCATTATTAAATTATTATTTGATTACTTCAACTAAACAATTGTATACTTGATTTTAGTTTTACTTGTTTTAATTTTTAAAAAATTTTTATTAATAATATTGATTTTTAATTAATTTCTAACAAACTATTTTTTCTGTAATTCAAAATTTTTATAAATACATACAAATAAATATGTAAAATAATTTATTAACATGTTTAGAAAATTTTTATATGTCTATTATTTAAATTTTTTAGTTAATAAAATAAATTTATTACAATTCATAAACAACATCAATATATTAAAGTAACTATTGATTTTTTTAAATAACATTTTGATAAAATTTTCATATATTATATATWTTTATATTCAAATAATTTATTTTAACTAACTAAACGTGATTAATAATATATACTGTATATATATATATACTGTATATATATATATATATATATATATATATATATATATATATATATATATATATATATATATATATATACGGTATATATATATATATATATATATATATATATATATATATATATATATATATATATAATTTGTGTAATATATATGTTATTATGATTTAGCCACTTCCTAGACATACAGCAACACCGAGTAGGCCAACATGGATACACAATTGTCCTGGCTCACAACATGCATTTCCACATGGTTTTTGTCCCTGATCACAAAGTGCTGGTATACCCTGGGCCATTGTTGTTGAAGCTAGGTCAAAAAAATATATRTATGATATAAATATTTCTAAACAATACACAATATAAAATACTAATAAAAAGTATTTTATTATAACTTATATATATATATATATATATAATATACCAAAAAATAGTCCAACAATTGCAATTAAAATAATAACCGAACGCATTGTAGTATAAAATTAAAATATTAAAAAATATATATTAAAGTATATTAAATAATAATTTAATAGTATTTTTCCCGTTTTTGTTAGTAACAAACTATGAGCTTATATACTTTTTTTTTGAATACATAACCAGTTGAAAATGCTAGAAAGCATTTCCAGAAATACAAAAACATGAATTGCATAAATAAGTTGATAATCAAATAAAACTTAACTTTAGTCATGTAGGGTATCAAAATGACTAAGTATGACAAATAAATTCAAATTTAGTTACTTTAGATTACGTAATCGATCCGGTTGTACAACAATATTGTTTATCTAAAAATTTGTTTTTTCATAAAATTTTGGTACCATTTTTTTTTTATATACCATTCCCAAGATATAAGGAGTAAATAACTGGAAATCTAAAAATTTACCAGATTGTCCGAAAATTTTAAAAATATAATCCCTAAAATATCTAAAAAACCCAAAAAAATATATCTGTTTTGGAATGAGTTATCAACAATGAGTTATTTTATTTACACAATTTTCAATTAAATACAAATTTGACATTGATATATTTTTATGACACCTAATTAGTTTAAATATTATTTTTGTAAGCTTGCATATTTCTAATACATATTTTTTTATCATGCTGATCCCTTATACTTAATACTTTCATAAACTAATTTAAAATCAAAAAAAATTCAAAATTAGAAAATAAAATGCTAGACATACAAAAAAAAATTCTCGTATAGATATCAGAAAACAAAACTTTTAAATTTTAACTTTGAATATACAGTATATGTTAGGTTAATACAAATATTTCAAATACTAGCATAAATTACAATATGCATGACATTAGCATTATTGGTGTTTTTATGTAATATTTGAATTTTTTTACATAATAAATCAGATTAGTATTAGTATATTATATAATAAATTAAATAAAAAATAGTTGACAAACTATTTAAAATATTTATATCTATAAAGCAATAAAATTACTGTAAAAATATATATATTGAATGATTTGCTAGATTTATAGACATATTAGATTTTTTTTTTATTATTATAATTACTTAACTATTATAAAACAATTTGTAGTTGTTAGCTTAATGATTTAATAATAAATTTATATAGATTTTATTTGTCTATTATTTATATAAATTTATACATAAAAGTTTTTTAAAAAATTAATTTAATTTTATTTTATTTATTTAAAAAATTCCAACAAACTTTCAAAAAAAWTGTTTTCTGTAATGYATGTGTGTGTGTGTGTGTGTGTGTGTGTGTGTGTGTGTGTGTGTGTGTGTGTTTGTCGCATGCGTTTATACATCAGCAGCTAAAATGACCTGTCATATGTATAACTAAACTATAATTATAAATTACATTATAAACAAATTAAAATATATTAAAATATCAAAATTTTATTAATAAAAAATWAAATAAATTTTGTTTAGAAAAATAAAATATTACAATTATTTCCTAATAAAACAATTATTCAAATTTAAACTGAAATTTTATATTAGTTTGCATTTAAAATTAATTACAATTTAAACGCGCTTTGAATTACCACTTAACCCGTACCCAAACATATGGCTACACCGAGTAGACCAATAGCGGCACACAACTGTCCCGGTTCACAGCAGGTATTACCACATATTTTTTCACCAGGGTTACATGAGGGTAATTGAGCCATTGTTGTCGCTATAGATAATAAATGGTATTAGTAGTATATACCATACTTGACACGGATTAATTCGTAACGTATTTGTGAAAGGCCCCAATTTGTCTTTTCAAATGAAACTTCACATTGTATATGATTGTATGTGGATGTGTTTGTGTTCATATATATATATATATATTATAAAGTTATATAAGTTATACATTTTATATATTTTATTTCAGTATTGTATATTGGTAATTTATAAAAAAAAATTTCATAATACTATTAGAATGTTATTCTAATAATATCTTATGTCACGTGTAACATGTTATGTTAGATTACGTGTAACGATTAATTTACTATATATATATATATAACAAATAAAAAATAAGACTACTTATTTTGCATTATATATAAAATTTACAATATAACTATGCATATTTAAATTAAAACTAACATTAATTAATAATAAAACTAAGTTCTACATAACATTTACATAATTTACATTGTTATACAACACTACCTTTATATTACTTATTAACATAACATCATAATTATCAGCATATACATAAATAAACGATTTATATTTCATGAATTTAATTTACTCAATAATATAGCATTACTTTATTTAACTACATTAACCTTTACAATTTAATTATATAATTATATTTTGTATAATTATAATTTGTATGATTATATTTTGTATATCTATTTTTATATAATTATATTTTGTATAATTATTTTTATACAAGTATTTTTATATAATCATATATTGTATAATTATTTTTTGTATAATTATTTTTACATAATTTTTTTGTACAATTATATTTTGTACAATTATATTTTGTATAATTATTTTTATATAATTATATTTTGTAAATCTATTTTTAAATAATTATTTTTTGTACAATTATTATTTTGTATAATTATTTTGTTTAATTATTTTTTATAATAATAATATTAATATAATTATATTTATATAATTACTTTTTGTATAATTAATTTTAAATAAAAATTATTATTATTATTTTCTTTATAACTATTTTATTATTACAACTACGTCATTAGTATTACTGTTATAACTATAATTCATAACATTATTACTACATTACAATACACTACTACTACACCACATTCATAAATTACTGTTATTTATTACTGTTACATCACATTACTATCATTCATTAATAATTTTTTCAATAATTTGCAATATTACAAATATATTAAAAAATATCACTGTATCACAAGTATATAAATAATATACAATTTGCATAATATATTAATATATTTTTTTTTAAATAATAATTTTTTGTGTAATTTTTTAATTATTATAAGTATTGAATTTGTTTGTGTTTAATTATGCGCCTATTTTTGGAATTAAATTTTGTTTTTGTTTTTTTTATTTTATTATTTTATTTTTATTAGTTTATTAAATAAAAAATACATGTTTATTAATGGTTACAATTTATTATTTTATTCAGTGAATTCATCAATATATCCAAATGGAATAGTTTGGTAATATGGATGATATGTGACAATAACTCTTTTCTCAGATACAGCTCTATATAACTTATTAATCTTTTCGGTATAAACGTTATGAACTTTATCTGTTCTAAAACATAACTGTTTAGCTGTTGTTGTAAATATTTGATTAATAAAATAATTTTCAGCTGTTTTGGCTATCAAATCAAAGTTAATTTCAGCCTTAAGTTCATTTGTTATAGCTATTCCTTTTACTTTGCATTTATTTATAGCCGTTCCATTTGCTAGTCTAACGCGATAGCCATAATTTTTTGGTCCACAGGAAGCAAATGAGTCAATATATGCATTGGCACCGTAATCCTTTTCAATTTCGTCAGACATATCACCTAAAAAATCACCTGTTATCGGATCGTACCAGTTTTTAGTGACATCGTGTTTGTATATTACTGAATCAGTGTCAAAATATTTGACACGTCCAGCTGAAGAATTTTCAATTTTATCCAGTTCTTTATATAAATGAATCCTCGCATTTGCCGTCACCATTGATCCCAATGCGATTGATGTGTTACCGGCATTACAATAACTATCATCAATGCATTTATAATTAACAATAATATTTTTCTCATTAGGCATTATTTCACCTAATAGTAATAAAAAAATAATTAATAAGTAATTTAATAAATAAATAATATATAAAATAATTTACCTTTAATAACATATTTTGCATCAGTGATGATTCTTCTATAATCATCATATTGGATACATATTTTAGTTTTCATTTGATTGGGTCGTTGAGCTAATTTACCCCAAAGACTGTTAAGCATAAGCTTTGCAATAAAACGCAAGCCAGGGTTTTTCTCCATTTTGTCAAATTCAAGTTCAACGTTTTCGCGGACTCTGTATTCTGTTATATAATTTTGTTTATCTTCATTTGTTATACATGTTGATGGCCATCCAGAAGCTTCGGTTTTGATTTTAAGCCACTTATTGATATATTCTTTGAATATATCATCTGTTCTTTGCTCATAATGTAGTACTTCATATATTTTTTCAATTTTATACCCTTTAGTTATAGCCAATTTCAACTCTTCAGAGTACCAAGAGCCAATAAGGCATCTCTCTCTGTCTGAATGAGAGCAATGATCTATCTTATCAGAAGCACATAAACCACATAATGCAAAAACCAATTTATTGTTTTTTAATCGCATTGGTAAGACAGGGATATATAAAGCTTTTGGCGGTAGGACTTTGCACTTTATAAACCCAAAATATCCATTAATGTTATGTGACGAAAATTCACTTAATACTATTGGGTGCCCTATAGGGTATTCACATTTGGAGAGTACAGTAGGGTAAAGACTGCAGACATCTTTATATTTTATTATTTCATTTTCTTTGCAGTCATCATTGAAAAATAAATTATTTGTTCGCCCACCATAAAAACTTTCACGGATATCTACATGACCGATTTTATTCATTTTTGCATAATATCTCTGACGCAATGGATAGTATTGCCTTAGTTCATCATCTGTGTTCAATTCGTTTTTGAACTCGTGCTCCCAAATTAAGGTAACTTGATATCCTTGTCTTTGAAAATACTGTAACTGAAAAAATAATATAATTAGTAGTGTTATAAGTAGTCAGTGCCATTGCAATGATATACTGATTAATGTTTTAAAGCTATAATTATTTCAATACAAAAGTGATTTTTGTTTGTGTTTAAATTTACTAAAGTGAATTTAACACAACGCTTAGTTTTATTTTTATTTAATTAATTATATTTGCAAACCAATGTTTGCTTAATACTAAAATCTAGAATTCACTTTTAAAAATGTATTTAAGTGTTTTACAGAAAAGTGAATAGTAAACACCTACTTTTAAGCAAAGTTTTGTTTTATTTTTATTTAGTATTTCACTGTTAAAATAATGCATTGAAATGTTATACAGAACAGTGAGTAGTAAACTCCTACTTTTAAGCAAAGTTTTATTTTATTTTTACTCTGTATTTCACAGTTAAAATAATGTATTGAAATGTTATACAGAAAAATGAATAGTTTACGCCCAGGGATTAAAGCTGACTCAATACGACCTGATTATTTCTCACGTACACTTTAGTATAAATAGAGGTGTCTTTCAGACACCAAAGTGGGTTCTCTTCTGAGATCAGTTCTCAGTTCTCTTCGGAGATCTCTTCGGAGTTTCTCTGGGAGTACTACAATGTATAACTGTTTATAAGATGAAATAAAAGTATTTGCATATTACTTTGTGTGTATTACTTACTCGTCGCGGCTGGTGGTCTTGGATTGCGTCATGGATTACACTATCGATGTTATACTGATGAAAGCTGACCGCAAGAAAGATTACATCATGGATAACATTATCGATTGAGTCATGGAAGTACACCATGGATTACGTCATGGATGGTATTATGGATCACATATGGCTTCACTACAGGCCCATTGGTCCTACAGGCTCAACAGTCCTATAGGATACAGTTAACATAAAGGATAGCAATCGAACGCCGCGTCGATGGGAGTCGTCCACTTATTACGTAAGCGAATACTATATAGAAGGGAACTCCGGTACTGTGTCCGCTACACGGTAGGATCTGACTGGTCCGACCAAAGACAAGTGTTGACACGTGATGACGTTGAGTAAACCTTATCATTGAGTAACCTATTATAAGCTATGCAAAAGTAAGCGCTATGATAGGTTAACTCAGATATAGTAATAAGTCACAAGACAAACTGGTCAACTGTTATACTGACCACCTGGTCCACTGACCAAGGTCGAAGGTCGAAGGTCAGAGGTCAGAGGTCAGAGGTCAGAGGTCAGAGGTCAGAGGTCAGAGGTCAGAGGTCAGAGGTCAGAGGTCAGAGGTCAAGGTCACATGTCCAAGGTCAAGGTCACTCGTCCAAGGTCAAGGTCACACGTCCAAGGTCAAGGTCACATGTCCAAGGTCAAGGTCACCTATACAAGGTCAAGGTCATCGAGATCTGGAAATCGGGTTTTATGTACTGATACCAATGGTACTTGTTGGAGACCAGTATGACAAGTAGTTATGGAGATATCAAGGAAAACATGTTTACTAAACAGACCTTAAAACTAGACTTTGTACCAATCAGTTGGATATCCGTACGGTAGTATTATACGGATAGTTTATGCAAGAAACAGCATAAACTAAAACAGTCGGTCGACTAAATACACAAATCAACACATATAGCTTTGTACACAACCAGTGATAGGAGATCCGCTCGCTCCTTAAGCCACATACCGTTACAGTTAATAATGCTGGTACGTGCAGGGCAAAGTAAGGGCTTAATCTTTAAGTAATAGTAGGGTTTACATCACGGGTTAGTGGACACTCATAGTGTTCACATATAAAATAGACCCGTGATAACCCCACTTCCCTTGCATTTGGTGGCAGCGTTGGAGGATTTCGAATACCCAAAAGAAACAATACGTATATACCAAATGTCCCTTACATTTGGTTTCAGCGATGGTGGGATGCGATATTCCACAAAAAAAACACAACACGCTTAACCACATGTTCCTTACACTTGGTTACATCGTTGGAGGATACGAAATCCTAAAAGAAACAAAATACGTTTTAACCTAATGTTGCTTACATTTGGTGGAAGCAGTGGAGGATGCAAATTTCCACAAAATACAAATTTATGGATTCACCGATATGTTATACAAACTACTGAAATGAACTAACCAAATATCCGAATAATACGTAATTACTAGAGACGTATAAACCAAAAGTCACTCGCATTTGGTGACAGTACTAAAGAATTTGAATAAAAGAGATTAACATAACCAGACTGGCGCTGAGTCCGAGCCATATGGCTTTGGGCGTAGCTGGTATATACATACATTGAACTTCAACCTTTCGTCGTGGATCGAATATACTGATTAAAGCACATTGGTAATTTTTAAACCGTTTACATAATTTGGTTAAATCAGTATAGCTATACATTTGGTATATCGGTTATACATTCACGTATGTTATCGGACACATAGTTTATGACAAAACGCTAGTCTATGGGACGTGAGGCATAGTTCTATTGCACTCCCAAAATACAAAGCAAAGTAATCATAAACTATAGAACTCTATTGTAGTGGCCGATAGCGCTGTGTATACATGTATCACTGCTTATATTCAATACATTATACTGAACTGATAAACCATTTTATGTACTCAACGCTCATTTAAACGCATGAGCATCAAGATGAAGCCAACACCTAACAACCACACTACGTTAAAACATAAGTAATTATTTTAATAATGGCTGACAATAACGATACCATACAACTTGTCATGAGAATAGTAAATGTAAACACGAATGCTACGAAGCCATCTACTGGTACATCAAAGCAAACTACATTTCACGTACTAGTTAATTTGGACCTGCTCTTATTTGGACTTGATGTTGGTATACGACTTGGTTTAACTGTAAACTTCAGCAGTCGTAACGTTACCGCTCGCATTATGTAAACATAGACGTGTTTTCACACAGCACGACACAGACATTTGAAGAATTCTAGTTGTTAAGCACAAGATTATTACGGTTTCGCAATTTGACTCAGTCCTTACCGCCGACATTAAAATGAATACGACGTCATTGTAAAAATGATTCGAGAGAAGGCAAAGGACGTAAAATTAAGAATAGCCAATATGCTTTCCTGGTTATTATGGTATCATAGAAAGACGGTGGAGAACAATTAAGCATAAATTATAGAAGACAACGATATTGCTATAGATGACAAATTGCGGATGACGAATCACTGAAGTGTTAGACCGCCTTAAGGCGCTCGTTATTTTAAAACACTTGATGTGACTTGGGGTTACTGGCATATCGAAATGGTTCAGACAACAGATTTTGGCACACATGAAAACCATAATGAATATCTGCTGACATATTAGATACTAAGATACGTGAAGAAAAACTAACATTAAAGAAAAAAGCTAAACATTATACAGCATTAACAAAGAAAGGTATTACATTTCTTTGGGGATCAAAACACGAAAAAACATTCAAAATACAATGAATGGGATTCAAAAGAGAAATAAAAGAAGTTTCATCAGACGAGATTTAATAGAAGAAGATAATCATGATTATTAGGAGATTTTAAAAGACAAATCCTAGAAGACTAACATGACAATGAGTAATCCGGAACTCAATTAGGATTTAGAAAGAGATAAAATTAAAGAATTTTTGAACTCACTGTGTAGTCAATCATAAGTTATTAAATAACTGAGTCATGTCAGTTAAATGAAGAAATGCTGCAGCTGATTGATACCATTAATTTATTTGAAATAATCGAAGTAGATAATTTGGGCCGTCGCTTCGAAATGGAATTTCAAAAATGAAAATTGATTGACCTAATTTATAAAAATGAAGACATAGTGAGAAAGCGTACAAACCTATTATAGAAAATGGTTTGTTGATGAAGTTCTGACGTGATATGGCGCCATAACGATAATACAGTTGGTCAGATACTTCATTGAAGATTTCATAAGAAATCTTAGATCCTCCATTTGCATACACCATATAATCAACAGTAAAATAAATTTGCGGAGAAAATTTGAAACTGTACATCGCAATTTTATCGATATATGGATGTGAAGACTAGTACCAATAAACGTATTTTTATAAAGTCCGCGTGTATTTGCTTTTGGTATTATTATTTGGAGGATGGAAGAGATTTGGTTCAAAGAAAAATAATGAATGCGTTTAACGATGATAAATCCCGTTATAGCGCTGACATCGCGATGTTACACACAAGGAGTAGATTTGGTGTCTCTACACAATCCTTCGGAGTAAGGTCTTAGTACCTATTTATGGAACCAATTGATAGGCCCATACATGATTAAGAAGCGGCAAATTTGTACACGACTGAGATGACAATTAAGAAAAAATTTAATTGTGTCGATCGACGAGTTTTACAATGCAATTACAAATAATTGAGAAGAATAGATCGCCGATAGAGGCAATTCAATGAGACTTAAATTTAATTTGACATTGACAACTTGAAGATGACAATTATGAATATAATTGTGTCGATCGACGAGACTTAAAATGGAATAGCAAAACATTAAGAAGAAAAGATCGCCGATAGAGGCAATTCAATGAGATATAGATTTCACATGACTTAGAAACCATGATGATGATAAATAAGAAAATTAATTAATTATGTCACTCGACGTGCTTTGCAATGAAATTACAGTACATTAAGATGAATAGAACGCCGATAGAGGCAATTCAATGAGATATAATGGGAATAAACAAGTGATCACTATTTAGAATTCTAAGTTATATAAGATGAGTAAAAAAGATTTTAATAAATGAATTTGTTATAGGAATCATAAGTTAAAGAATTCGTACATTAGAACATTTATAGGCCTATTAAAATGTATAATCGTACGCAATTTAAACCATTTGATTTGTTAAAACTATAACGTCATTAGTAAAATTTATATTTAGATTTTTAATAATTAAATTTAAAGATAGAGAAAGAGATAATTGTTAACATTAGTTGTTAATTAATAAATGTTATAAAGAAATAATAAATAATAATGGTCAACCAAACGACAACCTTGGCAGATATGGGTCAAGAATCAAGCACAAGAAGCCAACGGTTAATTAAAAATCGTATTACAGATGATTTCTGTTATTTGGCTAAACCATTTAAAGCAAATGAAATGAAAAGTTGGATAATCCAAGTATACATGTTAATTGAAACTTAAAAATTAATTAATTTCGTAAAATAAGTGGATAAAGATTTTATAATTATAATAAATTCTGAAAAATAAACTGGTGAATATGTAATAATCGATGACTTGAAGATGACTGCAATATTGTTTCAAGACATTCGCAATCGAAAGAAATTGGTATTAAATACCGAATATAGAGTCGATTTATTATGGATAACGATACGAAGACCACTACAAAATAATTTATCAACATAGTCCACTTTTATAAACTGATTGAAGCATAATTTAAGGAATCCTATGAAAAACAAGTTTATTATAAATAAGAAAAAACAAGATGACATTGGTGAATTTATCAAATATAGTTGGTTTATTATAAAATGAATAAACCGATACGAAGCTGAGTAAGAAATCGAATATTATATTGGTTGATAATGGGTATGAAGATGTTGACTAGAAATTACAAATAAAATGAATAATGAAAAAGACGATAACAAACAAACGGACAGATTGTACGTCATTAATTAAAATAGCTTAAATTTATTTATGTAATGCTTGAAATTTTGAAATTTGTAATTAGTTTATAAAAATTAATTGTAAACTATTGTGTACATGAGGGGTAGTTATGAACCAGACGTAATTTCTTAATTACGCATCTGAGGACAGATGCAGACTTGAAGGGGCGGAAGTGTTATAAGTAGTCAGTGCCATTGCAATGATATACTGATTAATGTTTTAAAGCTATAATTATTTCAATACAAAAGTGATTTTTGTTTGTGTTTAAATTTACTAAAGTGAATTTAACACAACGCTTAGTTTTATTTTTATTTAATTAATTATATTTGCAAACCAATGTTTGCTTAATACTAAAATCTAGAATTCACTTTTAAAAATGTATTTAAGTGTTTTACAGAAAAGTGAATAGTAAACACCTACTTTTAAGCAAAGTTTTGTTTTATTTTTATTTAGTATTTCACTGTTAAAATAATGCATTGAAATGTTATACAGAACAGTGAGTAGTAAACTCCTACTTTTAAGCAAAGTTTTATTTTATTTTTACTCTGTATTTCACAGTTAAAATAATGTATTGAAATGTTATACAGAAAAATGAATAGTTTACGCCCAGGGATTAAAGCTGACTCAATACGACCTGATTATTTCTCACGTACACTTTAGTATAAATAGAGGTGTCTTTCAGACACCAAAGTGGGTTCTCTTCTGAGATCAGTTCTCAGTTCTCTTCGGAGATCTCTTCGGAGTTTCTCTGGGAGTACTACAATGTATAACTGTTTATAAGATGAAATAAAAGTATTTGCATATTACTTTGTGTGTATTACTTACTCGTCGCGGCTGGTGGTCTTGGATTGCGTCATGGATTACACTATCGATGTTATACTGATGAAAGCTGACCGCAAGAAAGATTACATCATGGATAACATTATCGATTGAGTCATGGAAGTACACCATGGATTACGTCATGGATGGTATTATGGATCACATATGGCTTCACTACAGGCCCATTGGTCCTACAGGCTCAACAGTCCTATAGGATACAGTTAACATAAAGGATAGCAATCGAACGCCGCGTCGATGGGAGTCGTCCACTTATTACGTAAGCGAATACTATATAGAAGGGAACTCCGGTACTGTGTCCGCTACACGGTAGGATCTGACTGGTCCGACCAAAGACAAGTGTTGACACGTGATGACGTTGAGTAAACCTTATCATTGAGTAACCTATTATAAGCTATGCAAAAGTAAGCGCTATGATAGGTTAACTCAGATATAGTAATAAGTCACAAGACAAACTGGTCAACTGTTATACTGACCACCTGGTCCACTGACCAAGGTCGAAGGTCGAAGGTCAGAGGTCAGAGGTCAGAGGTCAGAGGTCAGAGGTCAGAGGTCAGAGGTCAGAGGTCAGAGGTCAGAGGTCAGAGGTCAAGGTCACATGTCCAAGGTCAAGGTCACTCGTCCAAGGTCAAGGTCACACGTCCAAGGTCAAGGTCACATGTCCAAGGTCAAGGTCACCTATACAAGGTCAAGGTCATCGAGATCTGGAAATCGGGTTTTATGTACTGATACCAATGGTACTTGTTGGAGACCAGTATGACAAGTAGTTATGGAGATATCAAGGAAAACATGTTTACTAAACAGACCTTAAAACTAGACTTTGTACCAATCAGTTGGATATCCGTACGGTAGTATTATACGGATAGTTTATGCAAGAAACAGCATAAACTAAAACAGTCGGTCGACTAAATACACAAATCAACACATATAGCTTTGTACACAACCAGTGATAGGAGATCCGCTCGCTCCTTAAGCCACATACCGTTACAGTTAATAATGCTGGTACGTGCAGGGCAAAGTAAGGGCTTAATCTTTAAGTAATAGTAGGGTTTACATCACGGGTTAGTGGACACTCATAGTGTTCACATATAAAATAGACCCGTGATAACCCCACTTCCCTTGCAGTATTAATTTTTACGTAATAAATTTTACCACTTACTTTTCCAAAATCTCTTGTTCTCTTTTCATTTGGTGTTAAGTTGTTTAGATGCTCATATTGAGTAGTTGCATTCAAATCGGGAAAACAATCATCACACGCGTGCCAGTAGCACCCATTATATTCATATATATGCCGATCTTCTTCAATGTATCCGTCAGCATAGTATGGACCAATTTTAGTCTCTCTTGCAATTGGTTTTTTCAATTGCTTTTGTTGAAAATCCAACCACACTTTAGCATCAATCGATTTATTGCGTTTATCAATATATCCATTTATAGGTGTGACACCAATAGTGTTTTCGTTCAATATTTTTGCCCGAAAGTATTCGAGACCTACTCCGGCTAGAGTGAAGCGACGTGTGATTGGATCTAAATCGGTGGCCGTTTGAAACAATTTTCTAAACTCCATTACAGCTAATAACAATATTTGAACGTCGTTATAACAATATCTTAGAAGTTCGGCCTTAAAATTCCAGTTGTAATTGCTATCAACCATTTGTTGATGCCATTCTTGACACACCTTAGCTGATGTTGGCTTCATGTCTTCAATTCCAAAATATTGAATGTCTGGTATAGAATCATTGTACATATAATTGTCCGGTTTGTTAAAATGATGCGGAAAGAAGCCTTTGATAACAATATTTTCGAAGCCAAACGACTTAGGCAATGCTGATAACGGTTGTTGGAAGAAACTTAATGAATCAATGAATGATATATTACTTATATCCATTTTTAATAGTTTCATTCCAGTCATAATAATATCCATTGGATCATTGAACTCGCGGTTGTAATAGTCTTGTAAGATAAAGTGTCCGTCGTATCCTTTGAAATTGTGTGCGAATACATAAACTTGAGCTTCAACAGCTTCAGCTCTCTTTGCAACATCATAATAAAGATAATTGCAAAACCTCTCGACGACATCAAACTGAAAGAATCCTCTGTTTTCAAAACCACAGACACTGCATGCATCATTAAGTTTCTCAATTGTATCATTGCAAATTTTCTTTTTATTGCTTTCATCCCAACAGGCATTGCAAACGCATTCTGAAATAAAATAAAAAAAAATATTAAAATATAATAATAAATATAATTAGTAATTATTTACTTGATATTAGGAGATTTGGTTGATGATAATCTTTTCCATTAATATTATTTTGTGTACAYTCAATATCAAAACACACAATGAATTTTGGTTTTTCATCTTCTTTTTCTAATCTGTTACTGTTTAATGGTCTTAGCATACAATAATGAGGACTTGTTTTGTAATACTTGCGACAATTTTTACAAAGTATTTCATTACACTTGTGTGGATATTGTTTGTTGTATTTGTAAGTGACCTCACATTTTTCACAGTATTTAGGCATTGATTGGCAAACAAAGTTAGCAATGTGATTTTGTAAACATTGGTCATTAAGATATGTTTTGCCGCAATCATCACAATCCACAAGTGTTAGAGATTCACATTTTGGGTATTTACCACAGTGATTGCAAACAAATTCACACTTGTGGTTTATTTTATGATGACTAGTTGCACAGTGTTTGCAGAAATCCGAGTCTTCATAATATTCATTGATGTTTCTAATAAAGTTGTAATGTCCTTCACCATTACCATAATCAATATATTCAATGAATATTTGGTGTGTACAGTCAATTTGTCCTTTAAATAAGAAATTTTTCGATTTGCCAGCGTTGACAATAAATAGTTGAAAACCTTGTAAATCATCATTATTGTCATAAAGAGTGTTTAAATAATCTTGCATTTTTTGCCAATGCTCTTGACCAAATGATATATCCCATTTCAATCCGGCGTTTTCACACAATTGTTTTGCATAAGTAAATTGAAATTCTTGAGTATATCCATCTGCTATTATTTTACGCCATAAATTGTTACCTCTCAATTGAGTATTAGCAAAGTCATAAAAGCAATAGGCATATCCTATCCAGACAGCACGATATCCGCAGTTTTTATCAAACTCTACATATACAAATAATTAATAAAATAAAAAAAATTAATCATATTAAAAAAAATTAAATAAAATATTATAGCTTACCATCATTTTTAATTGTAACCACACAACGTTTTCGTCTACTTGTTTCAGTTTTTGTTTCCGGAGCACGTTTGCGTTTATAGCCGCTACCGGTGACTGCACGTGTTATGTARACACTTAACTCAAATGTTGACATCAAAAATTCCTGATTTGATTGCGTAATTTTGAATAATTTTTTGCCAAATTCGTATTTATCAAACTCTGATATCTTACGCCCACCTTTAATAAATAAAATTATTAGTAAATAAAAATAAAAACATTTTAATAAATAAACTTACCTAAATATATAGCATTACTTAAGCCATTGGCTCGAATGATTACGCAATAGAAATCTTCACTTCGACGCCCATTAAACACAGGGCTTACTAATGACTCATATAAGTCAGCGATTTCATCATCCAATTGAACCAAATCGCTTATTGATTTCAAATTGTGATGAAATCTTATATTTTGGCGGACAAGATCTCGATGAAAGTCCGGGTACGTGTGATCAGAACGGCTCAACACGTGATATTTGATGACTGAATTATCAGACGGATCAATATCCATCTGATTTGAACCATTGTTATCTTGAGATAACGGTTCAGACAGATCTCCATTCAACTGATCTGTTTCATTGTCATCATCTGGAGCAGTGACTTCATTATTACCACCAATTTGGTTAGGGTAAAGTCCATGAACTAAATAAAACAGTTCATTAAACTCGTCGTCATTTTTATTGAAGCCATTTGTCTGATCACTGTCCGAAGTCGTAAGCCATGGTCTCCAAATTTGATTGTCCGTGGGATTGCCAATGTTGGGGTATTCCGGTTGAGCATTGTTGTTGTCGGGCTGTGAGTTGTCAATTATTTCCGGCTGATGGTCGTTGAAGTTTTGAGAGACGTCATCAATAAAATCCATTTGCATATCCAGGTCGGGTTGGATGTCGTCATCAACAAATTCCGGACGTGCGTTGTCGTAGTTATCCATTATATCACAATAACACTATTAAAATTAAAAAATTTAATAAGTAATTTAAAAATAAAATAAAATAACATAATATAATATATTTAATAGTATATAATAAAATAAAAATACAATAATAAATAACACTTACCAATAATCACCAAAATTATTAACACTAGTACACAATACTATTAAATAATAGTAATAATAATTATAACACAAAGTTTAATCAAAGACAAAGTAGAGCTATAACTGACACAAAGGTAAGCATAAGCAGACTAACCAGAGTCACTCATGGACTACTGCTTTTATAGCATTTGACTGCTAAGCAGTCAATCCAGTTTATTGAGTCAACATAAAAGGATTAAAGGATTAGTGTTCAATGTTTGTTTTTAATCTTAACATTTTCCAAGAATTGTCAATCCCTAATACACAAATGTTATAAAAGGGATTAAAGGATTAACTAAGGTAACTATTATAACCAGATATAACCAGATCTATTCAGTTTTTGTGTTGAAATATTAAATCACATGATTAATAATGCAAGTGTCACGTGTAGATAAAAAACATTTATGCTTTAAGCATCCATTTACCTGTATGGTTGCTGGACCGACATCTAGTGGAAAAACAGTATTATTAAGAAAAATATTAGCTAATTATAAACAAACAATTTATTTTAAAGATATACCTAATAAATTAAAAGTAATATGGGCTTATGGTCAATGGCAAGACCTGTATAAAGTAAACATTGTTGATTGTGATATACAATATATAGAAGGTTTACCCAATGAAGAGGAGGTTAAAGAGATAACACCACATTTGATAGTTATTGATGACCTGATGACTGAACTCGGTAATAATGTAACATTAGCTAATCTATTTACAAAAGGTAGTCATCATATGAATATAAGTGTAATATTTGTTTCACAAAACATTTTTCATCAGGGATCACAGATGAGAACTATAAGCATTAATTGTCATTATTTATTATTATTAAAAAATCCTAGAGATAAAAGACAAATAATATCATTAGCATCACAGATTTTCCCTAATAATAGTAAATATTTTATAGAAGCCTACAATGATGCAACTTCCATACAATATGGTTATATAAGAGTTGATTTAAAACAAGATACACCTGAAAAATATAGAGTACAAACAAATATATTACCTAATAATAATAATAGCTTAAGACCAATAGCATACATTTCTAAATAATGTCTGATAACCTAAAAAGATATTTTAGTGACTTAGAATTTGTGTCACAAATTAAATGTAAAAAAACACAAAATCAATTGTTAAAGTATTTATCCAAAGACCCTAATGTATATTTAGCTTTAAAAGAAATAGGTATTAATATTATAGAAGGAAACATTTCTAATGTAATATTGTCTAAAAAGCAAAAGACTTTGTTAAACAAATTTAAGTCTAAAAAATCACTAAGTGACTGTAAAAAAGTTATTCAAAAAGGTGGTTGGTTTTGGTTAGTACCGTTATTAAAAACAGTGTATGACTTGATTACATAATGTCTTATAGAAAAATTGAATTAATGTCTGTAGATAGCGATACAGAAACAACAGATGGGATTAGTAATACACCTGTTAAACAACTTCAAAGTTCAACAGTGATTAATAAACATATAAGAGATAAGAATGACATTGTATATGACAATAATGTTAAATAGAATCTACTATTAGACAACAATTTAAATGAAAATTTTCTTAAAATAATAGAAGATATAGTTAATAAAATACTTGTAAAAAATAATTATTTTAAATCTAATAAAATATTGTCACAATCTTTAGCAAAATATAAAAATCAAAAAATCAAACCTATAGTTAAAAATAAGATTACAAAAAATAAAGCAATTAAAAAAGCTAAAAATATAAACCTTAATAAAAAACAAAAAATAAAATGGACGAAAATATAAACAAATTATTATCAGATATATATTATGACACTATCAATAACGCTTCATTTAGCAGTATAAAAAATTTATATGATAAAGCTAAAGATATCGATAGTAATATTACATTAGAAAATGTTAAAGATTGGCTATCATCTCAATTAACATACACATTACATAAACCTGTACTTAAGATTTTTAAAAGAAATCCTATTATTGTTTCTAATATCAATGAACAATGGGAAGCTGATTTGGTCGATATGAGAGAATTTTCATCTAAAAATAATAACTATAATTATATACTTACAGTTGTCGACTGTTTTTCAAAGTACGCATTTGCCGTACCCTTAAAGGTTAAAACTGGTATTAGTATAACTAATGCATTTAAAACTATTGTTAATGAGCGTCGCCCTCTATCTTTAAGAACAGATAAGGGTAAAGAATTTTTAAATAAAGATTTTCAACAATACTTAAAACATAATCGTATCAATTACTTTCACTCAAACGATCAAAAAATAAAGTGTGCTATTGTTGAGCGTTTCAATAGGACATTAAAATCACGTATGTTTAAGTATTTTACTTCTCGTGGTACTCGGAAATACATAGATGTGCTACAAAACTTCATCTCTGCATACAATTCATCACATCATAGATCAATAAAAATGAAACCTATTGACGTCACTCATGACAATACTAAGATAGTGTATGATAACCTATATAATAAAGTCAAAAATATACCTCTACCTAAATTAAAAATTGGTGATAAAGTACGTCGTGCATATGATTTCAATAAAATGGATCGTGGCTATTATCCTAATTGGACAGATCATGTATTCACTGTTGAAAAAACTATAAAAGGAGATAAACAATATATATTTAGATTAAAAGACGGTAAAGGTGATGTTGTTGAACAAAGATTTTATCCAGAAGAAATACAAAAAATAAATGATGACCTCTATCGAATTGAACGCGTAATTAAAACTCGCTATAGAAATGGTATTAGAGAATATTATGTAAAATGGTTAAACTATCCAGATACATACAATAGCTGGGTAACTGATATACAAAATGTCTACAATTAAAAATATATGTAAATCAGATTTAATTTTATTTATTACACAAATAACGGCAGTTAGTATAGTTATAATAATAAGTTTAGTTAACCTAACATTAATGATTGGTGATAGTAATTTATGGACAATTATACTTACCAGCACTTTAGGTTACTTAATGCCTAATCCAAAGTTAAAAATCTGTAATAAATTAATAAAAGACAATATTGTAGTTTAAAATTTTATAAAAGATAACATTTTTTATTAAAATGAGTTGTTTATTAATACAGATATTATGTTTTATTTTGTTATTTATATTTATAATAACATTATTTATTTTGAGAGATAAAGAAAAGTTAATTTGGACCTGTTATACAGACAATATTACAGGCATTAAACTTTGTGAATAATGAGTGATTACATAACGTTAATTAGCAATGTTAATAAATACGATAAGTTATCTAACTTTCGTATAAAATTAGGCAAAAAAGTTGAATTACTTGGTGATTGGTTAGTTGGTGTTTGTGAAATATCTTATACCAAGTCTTGGTATAATGTATTAAACGAYCACATAATAACTTTATTTGATGAGATGGGAAATATTTACTCTAACAATGAGGTAGATTTGTTTACTATACATGCAGGGTTTTATGAAACACCAGTTAAACTTATTAATGAAATAAATAAAATATTTAATACGTTTACTAAAGTCAAACCTCCTAAACTTTTATATAATGAAATAAATAATTATATAACTCTTGAAGTTGGTAAAGTAGAAAACACAGTTAAAGTTTTTCCTGATTTAGGCGAAGAAATTGAAAATATATTAGGTTTAAGAAATAGACAACAATCTCTTAATTATTATTACGTAACCAATAATTTAGCTGATGTTGTATTTAACGGTATAGAAAATAAAGATAGTATTAAAGCTTTTCATCCAGTAGAAATATATGGTGGATTTCATTCTCTGTATTTATACACTGACATTGTATATCCATCAATTGTTAATAATTCATTTGCTAACTTATTGAGAGTTATTGAAGTACCGCGAAAATACAAATTTGGTGAAACTATACATTTAACATATGAAAAACCGCAATACAGACCCGTAAGACTTAATCAATTTGAAACAATTGAAATTGTTATAGAAGATGATAGTGGTATGAAAATACCATTTAAATTTGGTAGAGTAGCTATAACGTTACATTTTATTAAAAAATAATCATGGATAAYCCATATGTACAATACTATATGAACCAAGCAGGGTCGGGTATTGTTACCTATGCAGGTCACAGATATCAATCCGGTAACGGTATATTTGGAAAGATATTAAAACATTTAAAACCAGCCTTAAAATACGTAGCCAGTAAAGGATGGGAGGCTTTTAATAATTTTGGTGGTGACGTATTATCTGGAAAATCATTTAAAGAAGCAGGTGCTAACCAGTTGATACGCACAGCTGATTCTGTCATAACAGACGTTAAAGATAAACTTAATAACGCCAAAAAACAAAAAGGTTTGGGTCGTAAACGTAAACGTAAAAAAAGTGTACAAAAAACTAAGAAAAAACAAAAAACTAAACCTAAAAAATCTTATAGAAGACGTAAGACACCTAAAAAGATATTAAAGTATTAAATATGACAACAATACATGAGCTCTCGTCTTTAATGACATTACCAGAGTTGGATATTTTTGGTGTGCCACCCACTCAACTTATGATTGAACGTGATGTACAAACTGAACACCGCCCAATCAGTTCATTAAACCAATCAACAAACACTATTGAGTTTGAAGTACACACTGGTCTTAATGAATATATTAATCTCAGTAAAAGTGAAATATATCTATGCTTAAAAATAAAGTTGCAAAAATCTACTGTATCTAAATCTCCAGATATAAAAGCAGATGACTGGAAACTAATATCTCCAGTAAATTATTTATTACATTCATTTATTAAACAAATAGATGTAGTAATTGGTCAAACTTCTGTATCATCAACATCAGTAAATTATCCTTATGTGGCATATATGGATACTTTATTAAATAGTACACCAGAAGCTAGAAAAACTCATTTACAGACTGCTTTATGGCAAAAAGATGAATATCCGATGGACAAAGTAAACGAAATAAGAAGCCAACGAATCAGACCTATTGGTGACACTTTAGATGAAGGGTGTGAGATTGAAATGTATGGAAATCTACATATTGATCTTAGCTCTCAAGTAAAGTCATTACTAGGAGGCGTTAGTCTCAATATAAAAATATATCCTAATGATCCTAACTTTTATTTAATATATGATAAAACATTATTACCTAAGGTTGAGATTATGGATGTCAGATTATTTATGCACAGATCTATATTAAGTCCTCAAGTTGTAATTGCACATAATAAAGCACTAGAAAAAACTAATGCTAGATATTTTATTACAAGAAAAGAAGTAAAGACATCAATTATAGCTAAAGATACATTGGATTGTTATTTAAACAATGTAGTGAATGGTGTAATACCTAGAAAAATATATGTTGCATTTGTCAACAATGAAGCATATAACGGTGTTTATAATTTGAATCCGTTTTATTTTAAAAATTATAGTATAAGACACATAGCCTGCTATGTTGATGGAACTCAATATCCACATAGACCTTACACTCCAGATTTTAGCACTAAAAAATATATGCGTGAATATTTCGTATTATTTGAAACAGCCAATCAAATAAGACATGAAACAAGTATAGATATTACTAGAGATGAATATGCTGAAGGTTTTACTATATTCGGATTTAATTTCACACCTGATTTATCAGATGGAGTAGCTAAAAGTGGATATGTATCTCCACTAAGTAGAGGTAATTTACGAATAGAATTAAAGTTTGCTCACCCAATAAAAGAGACTGTAACTGCAATTATATTTTGTGAATACGATAATCTAATTGAAATCCAAAATTCCCGTTTTGCTATTAAAGATTTTCCATGAATACATTAGAGATTAACCATTATTTTAGAAATAGTGATAGATATTATGGTACTTATCCAAGAGATTTATTACCAAATACTATACCTTTAGGGACGGGTATAATTATAAACACAGATAGTTCATCTTTACCTGGAGAACATTGGGTTACAATTTATAAGTCGATCAATGGTAATATTGTTTATTTTGATTCATTTGGTATTCAACCCCTACATACAGATATATTAAAGTTTATAAAAGATAATATAACACATGGTTATTATTATAATACTATAAATTTTCAAAGTGTATTTTCAGATACCTGCGGATTATACTGTATATATTTTTTAACAAACTTTTTTAATGGCGGAACATTTGAATCGTTTAGGAGTGTCTTTAGCTTTTCTCCTAATATTAACGACAGTATTGCCCGATTATTACGTAATTGGTGATTGCCGTTTATCAAAAGTATATAAATCTTTTAACGATTATTATAGAGTATATAAACAAATAAAGATTATATATGATGAAAAATTTTTAATAGTCATCACAGATACAATTATGATTAATAAAACGTTAGCAGACATTGCTAATATGTATAAACATAAAATTGAAAGATTTTTTATAGAAGAGGGATACCCATTAAATACATATAATGATTTATCATTTATGATTAAAAAACTAAACCTATAATGGAGTTCAAAGATAGACCATACTTTGCAAATAAAATATGTCTATTATGGATACACAAGGTTTTTATATGGATAAAGAGTTTTATCCTAGAGAGATATCTATTATTTCACATACATTTAAACAAAATGTTTTATGTGAAACTAATTTAAAGTTTGTTGATATGACTGTTAAAGATAGGATAACTAATTTATATATTGCTAATAATTTGTTAGGCATGTCTTTGCGCACTTCTAACAATGAAATTAAATTTAACGATACACATGATCCATTACAGATTATTGCTATATTATATAATAAAGTAAAAACGGATACTAAAAAATATTTGGGTATAAAAAACCAACAATTAAAACATCTATTAATTATTTTGGATATACCATTTGTAGATCTAAATGTTCTACAATGTCCTAGTACTTGTAGATTAAAAAAACTTTACACTAAGATACCAATAGCATGTCATTTTCATAATAGATTGGTTCCTAATATTAATATTCTTAGATGTGCTGAAGTTAAATGTATGCTTCTATGGGATTGGTTATTTAGTTTTACTAATAGATATTAAATAGATAATATACGGAACTAACTCCCGCCGTGTTCTACGGAACAAATAAGGGGCATTGGCAGGGCCAAAGAGGGCAGTACTCTTTGTGCGCTCAACAATGATTTTTATGTGTTATTTATGTTTTATTAAATTTATTTTTGTTTGTGTTTAATTGTGCATCTATTTTTTGATTAATTATTAATTTTATTTTATTAATTATTTTTATTAAATTTTATTAAATATAAAATACATTTTAATTAAGATGATTAATAATATCTTTCTTATAAAATAATAAGTTAGATAATTCATATTCATATAGTATTAAATTATTACATTCATTTTTATTAACTTTAATCACACTTATTTTATTTCCACCAATTACATTTTCAAATTTTATTTTTCGATAGTTAGTACCAAATTGTATGAATTTTTTTCTTTTTTCTAAATATGGTAATAAGATAATAAACTCTTTTTTACTTAAGCATACGCCATCTTTGGTAAATTTTGTATATATATTTTCATTATATGCTTTACGTATATCCACATATGTTAAATTTTGTATTGTATCATTAATAATACGTATAACTAAAACATATGCAGAAGTTGATTTTGGATTACAATAACTATAAAATATATTACTATATTTTATATTTAACACCATACTTAGAAATAATCTATAAATAATCAAACTTTTAATATATTTAATATTATTATATTTAATTCATACTCACTTTTATAATATTAACATATAAATACTTTTAATCTTTTTGTTACATTAGCTCTACAATAAGGACATTTGTGTAAACGCTGACTACACCTTATACACGATATCTGATGTGCACAAGGTAGAAATACCACTTCCATCACATTTTCATAACATATCTTACAAAGCATTTTATTATTCTGCTGATAACTTTGTTGTATTTCAACAGATGGTGGTGGTTGAACATCCAATGGAGGGTGCGGTGATGAGCACGAGTACTCAAATAACATTTCTACATTTACAACAGGTCTTTCATAATACATTTCTCGACAAGTAGTTATAAAACTTTGGCATTTCTGTGCTCTAAGATAGTCACAATGAGGGTAATGCTTTGCGTGTTCGATCCATGGATCATCAACTGGTGACCATGAACACAAACGTCCATCACAACTAAAGCATTTAACGTAATCTAAATATCCAATAGAATAAAATCCAGCCAAAGCAAACTTCCTGTAATCATGTGTCCAATCCACAGTGTCAATCCATTCAGGGTTATTAAATGATTGTATTCTATCTTCTATTTTACTAAAAATAACTTCATTACTAGTAGCCATTATAAATCACAATATAATTATAATATTTATAATAAATTTAGTGTTAACAACGCGTTGTATAACTATTAAGTCTTTATTTCCTACTATACTTTATATACTTTATTATTGCATCAACATTAATTAAATTTATTACTGCTATAACCAATGAACACACTCTAAATATAATGACATCACATTAACACATTCCTATTGGTTATAATTATAATAACACTAGTATTCTTACATACCGCATGTTTTTTTTTGTTTTTTTTATTGTGATGCAATATGTCACGTGATATGTTGCATAATAATAAATTATTTGTATATTAGTTGTGCGTCTATTTTTGGAATTAATTTTAGGCGTTTTTGTTTTGTTTTATTGTTTTTATTTTATTTTTAAAATAATAAATAGTTAAATAATAATACATTAATATGACAATATTTCATTTTTATACATTAATAGTTTCTTGAGGTCATTTTCACACAGAAACAAATTTTGTTCTGCTTTCTTATTCCGAAGACGCAATGCGTAGCCATATTTGGTTTTATCAAAGTTGATGAGTCTTTGTTTCACCTGATCAATGATTGGACGACCTTTCAGTTCTTCAAGGTATGGCACTAATTCTTTGAACTCATCCATTTCCAAACAGACACCAATCTTTGTAAATCTTCTCTCGTCATTTTCAATGTATGTTTTACGTATATCCACATATTTGGTAATTTCACCATTGTATTCACTCTACAACACGAACCACATATTCATGTGAATACAGAAACTTTTCGTGAAAAAATTTTGAAAATACTTGAAAATATTTCTCTGTTAAACCCATTTTGCCTATCTTGTTGTAGTAATGATATTAATAGTCAAAGAGAGTAAAGTGAACTGAATAATGAGTTATCATATCACTTCTCTTTTATAGCAAATCATCAAAGCGTTAATAATTAAAACCAGTTTTGAAATCATGTGATTGCGTCAACATTAATAAACCGGTTTAAACCAGTTAGATTGCATCAACATTAATAACCGGTTTATGCGCACGCTCCTTTCATACCAGTAAAAGTATAGCAGTAGTCTAGTAGCAAACTATACTTTATTAGTTTACAATGACTCAGCGAGTTAACTTAGATTTTAATATTATTATTTCTAGATCTTCAGATTACCATAGAGAACTCGGTATATATGCTATTGTCCATCAAAACGCATATGAAAAGTTTATTCAAATCCGTGATTATTATGGTAACCAATTACAACCTGGTGGTCTGTGTTTCAAATGTAAAGAATTCTTTTGGTTTATTAGTCAATTGTGTATTAAACATAGACAATCATCTGTTTTTAAAACAGATAAATCAAAGCTGTATTACCAAATAGTTTATGACTTGATTTGTGTTTACCAACAAACACCAACTAAAGATAATTTATTTGTCTTTAACTACAATGAAGTTCAACTATTGCATCAGTGGAAAAACAAAATATTGTCAACACTCATCGAATTTGGACAACAACCAAAAAACATACCAAATACTACACCTTCAGTCGAATCAACAGTAACTCAATCTCTTTCAACAGAAGAACCTATGGACATAGATGAACAACCAACTATAACCATACCATCTAATAATAAACCTTCAGCTAAGAAAGAGATTAATAAAACGTTTAAGAAGCGTTTTAATAAATTTCAAAATACTAAATAATGGCTAAAATAACAAATGTTTCTATGACTTGTGATTTAAGTGTTTACCATATATATTTAGATTTAAAATTAATAACTAATAATTTAAATAATTGCATTTATCAAAATAAATATTTTATTCGTGTTGTTATGAAATTACGAAATCCTAAAGCAACAGTTATGATTCACGACACCGGAAAACTTGTATGTATTGGCGCTAACTCTCAATCAGACGGAAGGATGGCTTTAAGAAAGACAGCTCGAATGATACAAAAACTTGGATATACTATTAAACCTCAAAACATTGTCACTACAAACATTGCATCATTTTATATTTTAAATAATAATATTAGTCTTAATAATTTTTATGAGTATTTAATTAATTGTAATATATTAGTTAATTATGATTTAGAGTTATTTCCACACATGCGGATTAATTTTAACAGTAGTGGTAAAATAACATTAACACAAAACGGAAAATTAATATTAACTGGTGTTAATTCTATTGATAACACTAATAATTTATTAATTATATTTTTAAATTATTTTAATAATTATATTAAACTTAATTGTAATTAACTTTTATTTAACTGTTTGTAAATTTATTTAATTGTATTTAATAAAATCAAAAATAATTAATTAATCAAAAATTAGATGCACAATAAAAAATACATTTTTATTTCTTGTGATGCAATATGTCACGTGACATATTACATAATATCACTTTTACACACTTACATAATTTATGAATGGTCAATAATAATACTACTACATGTAGTAGTACTATTTCATTCATAATTTTTACGCACGGAGTGATCGGATTAACGATAAGCGGATTAGCGAGATAATCCCCTTATCTTTTTAATCCGTGTCAAGTATACCATATACTACTGGTATTATAAAAATAGTTTTATATATATATATATAAATATTATATTTAGTAAAATATTTTAATATATCTATATTATTTTTTTTATATATAAATACAAACCAAACAATAAGCCAATCATAATAACTAAAATAATAACCGAACGCATTGTAGTATAAAATATTAAATTATTAAAAAATATATATTAAAGTATATTAATAATAATTTAATAGTATTTTTTTCGTTGTTGTTAATTTTATAAGTAACAAACTATAAGCTTATATACTTTTTTAAAAATATATAACCAGTGTTTTTTTTTGAAAAAAATATGTGTTAGGTAATTCAAATATTTAATACTATCATAAATTTCAATATACATGACATTAGCATTATTAGTGTTTTTAAGTAATATTGGAATTTTTTTACATAATAAATTAGATAAGTATTAATATTATTATACGGGTATTATATTATTATATTATATTATAAATGATATAAAAATAGTTGACAAACTATTTAAAAAAAAAATTATCTATAAAGCAATACAATCAGTGTAAACAAATATATTGAATGATTTGCTAGATTTATAGACAAATTATTTTTTAAAATTATAATTACTTTGTGTGTTTGTTTTTATCTATGTGTATGTACTGTATGTGTGTGTGAATGTCTATCTGAGTGCCTGTGTGTGTGTTTGTCTCATGTATTTTACAAAAATATTGAATTTATAATTTCAGATACGGTAAGGGGATTAGCATCTAAAATGACCTATCTTCTATGAACATTACACAAAATGGCGACAAAAATGTAAAAATTGAAATTTAATATTTTTTACATGGATACATTTAGTACATAAATATATAAAATTAAAATGATATTTGTTTTGATTTTAAAATATTGATTTATTTTAGTGTTTAAATTAAATACTAATATTGTATATACACCGAAATCTAAAGTTGTTATACAGTTTTTAGTTTTTGATATTTTTTTTATTGATAAAATACATTATAAACAAATTAAAATGCATTAGAATTTTATTTTAATAAAAAAAACATATTTTGTTTCTAAATAAAGTATTACAAATATTTCTTAATAAAACAATTATTCAAATTTAAACTGGAATTTAAAATTAATTACAATTTAAACGCGCTTTGAATTACCAGAGTTAACCCGTACCCAAACATATGGCTACACCGAGTAGACCAACAGCGGCACACAACTGTCCCGGTTCACAGCAGACATTATGACATATTTTTTCATCAGGTTTACAATTGGGTATCTGAGCCATTGTTGCCGCTATAGATAATAAATGGTATTATAAAATTAGTTTTATATATAAAATAATAAATATATTTTAGTATAATATTTTAATATATTAATTTTTTTGTATAAATACAAACCAAACAATAAGCCAATCATAATAACTAAAATAATAACCGAACGCATTGTAATATAAAATTAAAATATTAAAAAATATATTAATAATTATTTAATTGTATTTTGTTATTAAAAAACTATGAGCTTATATACTTTTTTTAAAAAAAATATGTGTTAGGTAATTCAAATATTTAATACTATCATAAATTTCAATATACATGACATTAGCATTATTGGTCTTTTTTATGTAATATTTGAATTTTTTTACATAATAAATAAGTGAATAAGTATTATTATATTATACGGGGAAATAAATTAAATAAAAAATAGTTAACAAATTATTTAAAAAATTTATATCTATAAAGAAATACAATCATTGTAAAAAAAATATATATTGAATGATTTGATAGATTTATTGACAAATAGTTATTTTTATTTATATAATTTCTTAACTATTTTATAACAATTTGTAGTTGTTAGTTTATTGATTTAAAATTTTGAAGATTTATATGAATTTTAATTTATCTATTATCTAAATTTAATTAATTGAATAAATTTATACATAAAAATTTTTATAATTAATTTTTTTAGAATTAAAAAATTCAAACAAACTTTTCAAAAAAAAATGTTTTCTGTTATATATGTATTTGTCGCATGTGTTTATGTATCAGCAGCTAAAATGTCCTGTCTTATAGATCTTAGAATAAATTATTAAAACTAGATGTATATTAAAAACTAATTTTTAAAACATAATAACAAATTATTACTAAACAAACATCAACAAAATATAAATTTTAAAAAATAATTTATTAACAAATTTGATAAAACTTTATAATATTTTTTAGTTTAAATATGCTATTCTAACTAATTATAGATTCAATACGACAATACTCAATCTTAATTATCTCAACTTTAAAGCACACAAAGTACCTCAAATAAATCTATATTCTATCTCAATTACAGTAATCAATCCAAAGATAAACTCATATACACAGTGAGAGTCTTAAACAGCGGCGCCGACGACGACAGCGGCGATGCTTTTAATTTTAAATATCTGGTCAACAATACGTCGGACTTAAAAGTGACCATGGGCAATGTTGTAGATAATTTTAAAATGGATAAGATTGTAATTGTTCATTTTTTAATTAATTATATGAATGGGCAGATAATATATAGTCGACTGCAATTATCTGCCAAATAATGCAATTAATTAAAAAATGACCAATTACAATCTTATCCATTTTAAAATTATCTACAACATTGCCCTTGGTCACTTTTAAGTCCGACGTATTGTTGGACAGATAATTGAAATTAAAAGAATCGCCGCTGTCGTCGTCGGCGCCGCTGTTTAAGACTCTCTATACACACAGTATACGTCTATAACTATTCTCAATAATCAATACAATGCACAAGAAATTCACTCATATTCTTTAGATACTCATAAAGCCTATCTATATTCAACTAATGATTAAAATCTATAATAGAACCAATTAATATTAATAAGACGTACGTCATGGTAGTCATCTCAGAGAGTTAAAACAACTAATCTAAATATAATTGATAACCACGTAATGTAATATTCAATGTCATAATTTTAGTAGTTAAAATCAATGTCATAGCACTGAGTATTTTATATTAAAATAATACTAATTATAAAATATGTAAATGTATTGATATAAGATATATAAACATAATTGTAGTTATACAAGGTATGCAACTAAAATACTATACATTAGTATACTTTTATGTCATTACCCCTTCATAAAACTGTTAAAAGTCTTCTTAAACATTAATAGTAGTTATACGGCTCATCGTCGCTAATTTCGCTTAATTAATATAACAATATAACTAACATTATATATATATATATATATATATCTGAAACCAAATTTAAGGGTACAGTTGTTTATTTAAATTTCAAACTATTACTTTCATAAGTTTGATATTATAATAATAAACTCATAATTATATAATAATTTTAAGCCTACATTTGTCACGTGGCAACCCACGGGTAAGTGACACCGTAATTTGTGTATTATTTATGTATTGCGTCATTGCAACTGCGTTGCGTAATTAAGTAGGTGTTTATTTTCTAATGTTAAAATCGTATTCGGGTTTATATCGTATCAATTCCTACTGACATTCAATCAACTTATCATTTATGCTAACATTACATACTGTTGTTGTTGTTTGTGACAACAATTTCTCATAAAACTATCAATTAGTTGCCAATAGTTTGTTTGAACCGCTTGGATCCAACTTTACCTTAAGATAACTAACCGGATCATTGGTTTGTGACAACTTTTTGGTCAGTGTATAGATAAACGATTCCACAGACATATATCAGGTGAACAACCCATAGGCAGTGGTGACTGGAGTTCATGTATTTATGGTCCGTATCACAGAACCGGAGCATTTTATGGTTAATAATAACAATATTGTTAGGCAACTATTATCGCTTTAGATAATGAGACCAAATAAATAAATAAATTAAATTTTCATAAATTATATTAATATTCATTTTTTTTTAATTTATAATCGATAATAAAAATTACATGAATATTTAAATATTTTTTATGTAATTTTTATTTAATAATATAATTTAATATAAAGTTTGTGGTTTATTTCGGCTTATCAGCTATTATTCAATATATTGTTTTATTTGATTTCAACTTTAACTCATTCATTCATAATTCATAAATTGTATCGTATGTATGGTCCGTATGTCTGTCCAAACAGTGCACTTGCTTTTTGCACTGGTATTAGTGGAGTTGCGGTGTTTTCCGGTTGACTTTTACTTAATTAACGGCACTTTAACAAAAATGATTAGCAAAACAGTTAAGCAATTTATTGGCCGATCAATTCAGACAACTGTCCATTACTAACCAGTGGTCTTATGGCAYAAGCGGTTAGTGTAGAGAAAAATCGATGGACAGCACCGATAGTCAGTGACTATAGTCGCCGATAACTTTTTGTTTGTTTTTTAAAGACCATAAAAAATAATAAAATTAATCTTAATTTACTCAACAGTTTATTTTTTTAAAACTATTTTACAATACTATTGTATRATATTTGGTTAGAAAAAAATAATAATTTATAATTTAATTTTACATTTTTTATTTAATTCAATACAAAAAAAAATAATAATATAAATACTAAATATTTTATTTTTTTATATAATGATAGGCTATTAATAAAAATACTAACTAAAAGATTTTTAAAAACAGTATTTTATTGATTGATAACATTATTCACAATAATAATATTAATTTTTAAATCTAATTGAGATTAATTAATAAAAATAATTATGAAATAATAACAAGTATATTATTGCTAAATACAATTAACAATTTTTTTTGACAAATTCAATGACAAAAAATTTAAATTACAATATATTAAACAATAAAAAATTATATAATGATTAATAAAAAAAGTTATTGAAATATTATATGAAAAGTTATATCAATATTGGTTAGTCATATAATTATTATTATTATTTTTAAATACAAACATATATTGATACCAAATCAACTTATCATTATTGAAAACATCATTGATTAAACAACTAATTTAAAATAACTATTAATTAGTTAGCAATTGGCATATATTTTATAAATAGTTTATAAATTAATTATATATTATATATATATATTATAAACATTAGTAATTAAATATATAATACCATCAATTTTGAAAAATATAATATCAAAATTATATATTTATATGAGACAAACAATCAAAAAAAAAATTAATAATAACTAATTAATTATACATTTTATCGACAAAAATCTTGTGGACATTTAATAAGCTTATCATTTATGCTATCATTGTTGTTGTTTGTGACAGCAATTTGCATAAAACTATCAATTAGTTGCCAATAGTTGGTTGAACCGATTGGATCCAACTTTCCCTTAAGATAACTAACCGGATCATTGGTTTGTGACAACTTTTTGGTCAGTGTATAGATAAACGATCCGCACAGACATATATCAGGTGAACAACCCATAGGTAGTGGTGACTGGAGTTCAGTATTGATGGTCCGTATGTCTGTCAAACAGTTTTGAAATTCATTGTAAAAGTGAACAATTCTTGGAATAAACGGCTGTTCGCTGCCATTCAACGGTCTGTTCATTGAATTCAAGAAATCTTTAGTTTGTTTTCCACTGACAGTTGATATCAATTTCAATGGTTGATAGTTATGGTAGTCGTTGTCATCGTAAGTGAAATGTCCAGTAAATAGTATGCAAATGATTAGTGAATACATGAATTCATACCATATCTGGTTCGGTGTGTTTGCCAACCAATACCTGATGACAATCATCAGAAATACTAGTTCTTCATCTGTTTGAAGACCAGTTAAACGACGTCTTGTTTGATCAATGATGGACTGAAGCTGGTCTTTGTCGTCGAATAACATTTCGGAAATCAATTCATACTTCTCAGTGATTGTCAAATCATTTATTTCAGTCGGTTTTGGTACCGGACGACCACTTTTTGTTAACGCAAACATTGGTTTTAATCTAAACTCTTTCAAACTGTTTTCATATCTATCTAAAAATAATACCATTGGCTCTACATTATCATCTACTGCTTCACCATCCATACCGTTATCATCATCATTATCATCCTTATCAACAATTTTCAATGCATAGACATACTGTTTCAATTTCCACGAGCACTGATAGGTAGATACCAGTCCCAGATCTTCAATACGCGATGACGTAGACATAATAGTTAGATGACATTTACACCATTCATTTGAACGCCATAATGGCATACCTGAAGTTTCCATCATCTTAGTGGCCATTTCTGTCCAATTGAATGAATTGGTTGATCGATTGAAATAGGTTTCATAGGTATGATTGTTATCATCATTATTAATGGTAAACTTTTCAATTGATACATCAACTGATTTTTGTAGATCAGTCATCGATCTATCAGTTAGTATCGACTGAACAAATTCAATGGCCTGTTGTCTTGACTGTCGTCTCAACCAATTCAATACTTTAACCATTTGTCGATGTTTTTCGTATGAATTTCTTTGAATTAGAAATTTATTTGTACGGTCAGTACTGTCATCAATGGGTATATCATTGGAAACAATTGATTTCATATGAATATAATCCACACAATCGTTACCCATTAGTGTACTGAAAACTGGCAGACAATCAATGGTTAGTCCAGGAAAACAGTTCAATAGTCTATCAATTTTATAGATAATTGTATCCAAATATTTATATGTCTGACGATTTCGCCAATTATTTCGGTCTTCAAACTGTCTGACTATCATTGAACTATCCATTAGTAGATAATCGTTATGTATAACACCTGACCGGATATTGTAGATAAAAAAGTCACTGTCGCCGGTCATTACGGGACAGTCGAGTTGATTGGCCAGCGCTACCATATAGGTGTCGCCGTCTTGTCTGACTTGACAATAGGCAATCGCCAACTGATCCAATACCTGATAAAACACTTGTCTGGACAGTGTTGGCAATATAGTAGATGAACTGCCAATAGTTTGTCGATAATTGTTGTCAGCATTACTAGTGGTGGCTATTTGTAGGGCACTATTGAAATGATGTCCAAAACATTTCATCGACTTTTCGGCCGACCAATCCAGACAACTGTCCATTACTACTACTGGTCGTACGGAACAAGTGATTAGTGTAGAGAAAAATCGATGAACAGTACCGGCAAACAGACTATAGTCGCCGCCGTAGATAAAGTTTTTATTACTATCATTATTATCAGTTATTGCAACCAAACTGTACAGACTATACAATAGATTGTTGCCATCGATAACCAGATATGTGTCGTGTAAGTGATGGCCAGTAGTCATCAGTTGGGGCTCTATCTTAAAATCAGACCAGCATCAGACTCCCGACTCATAATGTTTTGTGAATAACTATTAAACTATATTTTTAATTAAAAAATGACCAATGGCAAAGTTATAGATAATTTTAGACTGGATATATTTATAATTAATTATTTTTTATTTACTCTTATGATTGGCCAGATAATTGCATCAGACCTCTTTTAACTGGTCTGATGCAATTATCTGGCCAATCATAAGAGTAAATAAAAAATAATTAATTATAAATATATCCAGTCTAAAATTATCTATAACTTTGCCACTTGTGGTCATTTTTATATTAAAAATATAGTTTAATAGTTATTCACAAAACATTATGAGTCGGGAGTCTGATGCGGTCTGATTGTAAGATATAGCCATCAGTTGGCGACTATGAGCCTTAATAAAGCTCATCAATCCCTGGACACCCATATTATTATTATTATTACGGCTATTAAATTATAGATGATTAATAATATGACTAACAGTATTACCACACCCACACTAACTAACACACACACACACACACAAAGTGATCAGTTATTACAGTATTATACATGTATATTATTACTGTTACTAACTTTTCTCACTATATATACTATACCAGTGTTGGCAGAGACAAAATGTTTGTATAATACAATGTAAAATACATAACCAATTTTGTTTACAAAAAAACTTAGCGCCACCTAGTGCTAAAGGAATTGATATAAGCTAAGTAAATCATATTTTATAATAAATATAGATTTAATATTATTTAATTATTATAACTTAGAAATAACGATTATAATAATAATAATGCATTTTCTAGAAATTATATTTTTACTAAATATTTTTAAATAATTTTGAAACATAATATACAGTATATTAGTTTTAAAATTTGTATAATACATGCAGTACATTGTATTTTACTGTATTATACAAAGTCAAATTTCAAAACCTTGTATTTTTCCAACCCTGGTATATATACACTATAAATATCTTTGTATATGAATTGTAGTATATTTTTTTTGTATTGTAATAATAATTTTTTAAAAATATACAGTATATATCAATAAATAATTTCAATAAAAATATTTAGAGACACCACCGCTAATAATTATTAGCAATGATTTCAATAACATATTACATATACTGTACTGTAAAACAAAATACGTGATAAAAATTTTCAAATGGCAAACACATTAAAAAAAAGTATAACAAAAAAATATATCAAAAATAGCATCAATTACTAGATGGCACTTATAAACCAATTGTTATTATACAATCATGTAATGAAAATCTATAGATTACTTAACTAATTGTTAGTTTAATGATTTTAAGATTTATGTAAAAAATTTTATTTGTCTATTATTTAAATTTAATTAATTAAATAAACTTWTAMGTGAAAGTTAAGACATATGAATTTTATTGGATTAAAAAAAATTCAAACAAACTTTCAGAAAAATAGTTTTCAGGAATGTATGTGTGTGTGTGTGTCTGTGTTTGTCGCATGCGTTTATACATAAGCATCTAAAATGACATATCTTATCAATCTTAGAATAAATTCTTTTTTTAAAAAAAAGATTTATATTAAAAACTAATTTTTAAAAAATAAATAAAATAAAAGCAAATTATTTATAAAACAACAACAAAAAATAATTAATTTTATTAATAAAATATATTAATCAATTGATAAAACTTTATTTTTTAGTTCAAATATGTTATTCTAACTAATTAAACATTATTTTACTAAAATAATAATAACCGGTATCTCTATGATAGAGTTAGCCCAAACCCAAACATACGGCAACACCGAGTAGTCCAACATTAATACACGCCTGTCCCGGCTCACAACAACTGGCACCACATTGTCGTTCACCCACAGCACACACTGCTGGTACACCCTGGGCCATTGTTGTAGCTAGGTCATAAAAAAATTATTTAATAATAAATATTTATAAATAATTTATTAAAGGTTCTACAAAAAAAATTATTATAATATATCTAATATACCAATAAATAGGCCAACAATTGCTAGGAAAATAATAACCGAACGCATTGTAATAATTAAATTATAAAAAATTTATATTATTATAATTAATTAATTACTATTTATTTCTAGTATCTTTCTAACTATCAAACTTTGAGCTTATATACTTTTTTTAAAAAAATATATWTATGTTAGGTAATTAATATATTTAATACTATCATAAATTTCAATATAATGTCATTAGCATTATAGGTGTATTTAATTAGTATTTAAATATTTTTACATAATAAGTATTATTATGCAAATATTATTCAAATAAAAATAGTTGTTAAACTATTTATAAAAAAAATTATGTCAATTGACTACTACAACTAGTTCAAAAATATAATAAATCATTTGTTAGATTTTTAGACAAACATTTTTTTTTTGAATAAAATTACTTAAGTATGACAATTGCAATTGTTAGTTTAATGAACCAATTTAAATTATATAGATAAATTATTATATAATTATAATGTCTACATTTTTATATTTATTATTTTTTTTATAAATTATTTAAATTATTACAATAATTTTTTTATTATTCTAAAAATTTTATGTTTATTTAAATTAAAAGTGTAGTAGTACTTATATGCATCTGGTACATAAAGCTATGTAGATTTAACTTTAATATTTGATATAAAAAATTTTATTTTAAAATCACTAAACTGTACAGCATAGTTTTTATGTTCATATATTAGACTCATTTATAAGATTATAATATTTATTATAAAATATTAAATATTTTTTTTAAAACAAATTTAGATAAATTTTATTTGTCTATTATTTAAATTAAATTAATTTATAAAAAATTATATATAAAAGTTAAAAAATGAATTTTATTGGATAAAAATATTTGAAACAAATTTTCAAAAAATTGTTTTCTGGAACAACTAAAACTATTGCAAAAAAATATTAAATGATTTTCTAGATTTTAATTGTTAGTTTAATAAACCAATTTAAATTATTATATAATGTCTACATTTTTATATTTATCAATTATTTTATTAAATATTTAAGTTATTATAATAAATTTTTCTATTAATTTATAAATCTTATGTAATCAGTTTTTTTAGACACATATAGTACACATCAGCGCCCGGTGCAAAAAAAGCAATATAAATTTAACATTATAATTGATATAACAAAATTATTCAAAATAACAAAACACACAAATTAACAAAACTGTACAGTATAATTTTTATATTATACATAAGAAATTTATATTCAATAATTTTTTAAAAACAAATTTATATATAATTTTATTTGTCTATTATATAAATTTATTTAATTAAATAAACTTATATAGAAATGGTTAAAAAAATAAATTTTATGTAATAAAAAAAATTTCAAACAAACTTTCAAAAATGTTTACTTTCTGTAATGTATGTGTGTTTGTCGCATGCGTTTATGTATTAGCATTTAAAATGACCAGTCATCAATTTTAGAATAAATTTTTAAAAAATTTGTAATATAAAAAACTAATTTATAAAACATCAATAAAATAAAAACTTATTATTATTAATAAATTAACAACAAAATATAAATTTAAAACAAAATTTTATTAACAAATTATTAAAACTTTATAATATTTTAGTTCAATTAATTTATTCTAAGTAACTAAGCATTACTTTACAAAAATAATTAATAATCGGTATCTCTATGATAGTGTTATCCCAAACCCAAACATATAGCAGCACCGAGTAGTCCAACATTAATACACGCCTGTCCCGGCTCACAACAACTGGCACCACATTGTCGTTGTCCCTCAGCACACACTGCTGGTACACCCTGGGCCATTGTTGAAGCTAGGTCATAAAAAATTATTTAATAATAAATATTTATAAATAATTTATTAAAGGTTCTACTAAAAAAAATTATTATAGTATATCTAATATACCAATAAATAGTCCAACAATAGCTAGAAAAATAATAACCGAACGCATTGTAATAATTAAATTATATAAAAAATTAAATTATTATAATTAATTAATTTTACTATTTATTTCTAGTATTTTTCTAACCATCAAACTTTGAGCTTATATACTTTTTTAAATCTATATATATATATATATATATATGTTAGGTAATTCAAATATTTAATACTATCATAAATTTCAATATAATGTCATTAGCATTATAGGTGTATTTAATTAGTATTTAAATATTTTTACATAATAATTATTATTATGCAAATATTATTCAAATAAAAATAGTTGTGAAACTATTTGAAAAAAATTATGTCAATTAACTACTACAACTAGTTTAAAAATAAATTAAATGATTTGTTAGATTTTCAGACATTTTTTGAATAAAATTACATATGCATGATAATTGCAATTGTCAGTTTAATAGACCAATTTAAATTATTATATAATGTCTAAATATTTATATTTAATAATTATTTATTATATATTTAAATTATTATAATAAATTATTCTATTATTTTATAAATGTTCTGTAATTATTTTTAAAATTTTTAATAGTAAAATTTTTATTTAAAAAATACACAAAAATCTCAAAAATGTACATTATAATTTTTATATTCATAAATTATACAGTATACATTTGTAAGATTATAATATTTATTATAAAATATTAAATAATTTTTTAAACAAATTTAGATAAATTTTATTTGTCTATTATTTAATTTAAATTAATTAAATACACTTATATATAAACATTTCAAAAAATTTTATTGCATAAAAATAACTACTAACAAACTTTCAAAAAAGTTTACTTTCTATAATGTATGTGTGTTTGTCACATGCGTTTATGTATTTATTTATTAGCATTTAAAATGACCTGTCTTAGCAATTTTAGAATAAATTCATAAAAAATATGTATATAAAAAACAAATTTTTAAAACATGAATAAAATAAAAATATATTATTATGAATAAAATAACAACAAAATATAAATTTAAAACAAAATTTTATTAACAAATTGATAAAAATTTTATAATATTTTAGTTCAAATAAATTATTCTAAGTAACTAAGGGTTACTTTACAAAAATAATTTATAATCGGTATCTCAATGATAGAGTTAGCCCAAACCCAAACATACGGCAACACCGAGTAGTCCGACATTAACACACGCCTGTCCCGGCTCACAACAATTGGCACCACATTGTCGTTGTCCCTCAGCACACACTGCTGGTACACCCTGGGCCATTGTTGAAGCTAGGTCATAAAAAATTATTTAAAAATAAATATTTATAAATTATTTATTAAAGATTCTACAAAAAAATATTATTATATATCTAATATACCAATAAATAGTCCAACAATTGCTAGGAAAATAATAACCGAACGCATTGTAATAATTCAATTGTAAAAATTATATTATTATATTAGTATTTATTTCTAATATCTTTCTAACTATCAAACTTTGAGCTTATATACTTTTTTAAATATATATATAATATATACCTATATTTGTTAGTTAATTAAAATATTTAATACTATCATAAATTTCAATAAAATGTCATTAGCATTATAGGTGTATTTAAGTAGAATTTGAATGTTTTTACATAATAATAATTATTATGTAAATATTATTTAAATAAAAATAGTTGTGAAACTATTTAAAAAAAATTATATCTATTAACAGTGCAATGCAAAAAAATATTAAATGATTTATTAGATTTTCAGACAAACTTTTTTTTTTAATTAAAATTACTTAGGTATGACAATTGCAATTGTTAGTTTAATAAACCAATTTAAATTATTATAATAAACTTATAATATAAAATACTACAAAACTTATTTAATCAATTTTTTAAAACTAAGCATTGTCCATATCAGCTACCGGTGCATAAAGCAATGTAAGTTTATATTTAAAAAATTGATTATAAACGCTTCACAAAAATCACAAAATTGTACAGTATAGATTTTTTTTATTAATATTTTTTTACAAATAAATAATTACATAACACTAACATACAGTAATATTTAATATATTTACATAAATTTTATTAGTCTATTATTTAAAGATAATTAATTAAAAAAAATACTTATACATAAAGTTAAAACATTTTAAAAGATTGTATTCTGTAATGTGTATGTATGTATGTATGTATGTATGTATGTATGTATGTATGTATGTATGTATGTATGTATGTATGTATGTATGTATGTATGTATGTATGTATGTATGTATGTATGTATGTATGTATGTATGTATGTATGTATGTATGTATGTATGTATGTATGTATGTATGTATGTATGTATGTATGTATGTATGTATGTATGTATGTATGTATGTATGTATGTATGTATGTATGTATGTATGTATGTATGTATGTATGTATGTATGTATGTATGTATGTATGTATGTATGTATGTATGTATGTATGTATGTATGTATGTATGTATGTATGTATGTATGTATGTATGTATGTATGTATGTATGTATGTATGTATGTATGTATGTATGTATGTATGTATGTATGTATGTATGTATGTATGTATGTATGTATGTATGTATGTATGTATGTATGTATGTATGTATGTATGTATGTATGTATGTATGTATGTATGTATGTATGTATGTATGTATGTATGTATGTATGTATGTATGTATGTATGTATGTATGTATGTATGTATGTATGTATGTATGTATGTATGTATGTATGTATGTATGTATGTATGTATGTATGTATGTATGTATGTATGTATGTATGTATGTATGTATGTATGTATGTATGTATGTATGTATGTATGTATGTATGTATGTATGTATGTATGTATGTATGTATGTATGTATGTATGTATGTATGTATGTATGTATGTATGTATGTATGTATGTATGTATGTATGTATGTATGTATGTATGTATGTATGTATGTATGTATGTATGTGTGTGTGTGTGTATGTATGTATGTATGTATGTATSTGTATKTGTRTGTGTGTGTGTGTGTGTGTGTGTGTGTGTGTGTGTGTGTGTGTGTGTGTGTGTGTGTGTGTGTGTGTGTGTGTGTCATATATAATTTTGAAAAAATTTTGAATTTATAATTTCATATTTGGTTAGGGGATCTGCATCTAAAATGACCTATCTTCTATGAACATAACAAAATTGAGACAAAAAATGTAAAAATTAAAATTATATATTTTTTACATGGATACATTAAGTACATAAAGAAATAGAAATAAAATGATATTTGTTTTGATATTAAATAATTATTTTTGAGTATTTAAATTAAAAACTAATATTATATACTGTATATACCAAAATCTAAAGTTGTGATAGTTTATAATTAATAATAATAATTAATAATATAAATATTATATTTAGTTTTTGACTAAGTTTTTGATATTTTTGATAACTCCTGAAAGAGTACGTATATGTATTCTAAAAGTCTATCTATCTGTCTGTCTCACGAGACATAGGATCGAATTCAGGCTCTGCTAAAAAAATTTTTTTTTATTTTTTTATTTTTTTAAGTTATGGAGTTCGTATGGAAATGCTTTTGTAAGCATTCTCAACTGGTTATTGATAAAATACAATTAAAAGTATAATCATAAAATACATTAGAAACAAATTTAATGTCTATTATAATTTCAATTTTATTAATAAAAAAATAAATTTTGTTTAGAAATAAATTATTACAAATATTTCTAAATAAAACAATTATTATATTTTCAACTGGAATTTTATATTAGTTTGCATTTAAAAATTAATTACAATTTAAAAGTGCTTTTAATTACTAGAGTTATCCTAAACCCAAACATATGGCTACACCGAGTAGACCAATAGCGGCACACAACTGTCCCGGTTCACAACAGGTATTACCGCATATTTTTTGAGTATCTGCACATGTGGGTATCTGAGCCATTGTTGACGCTATAGATAATAAATGTTATTATAAAAATCGTTTTATATATAAAATATGAAAGATATTTTAGTATAATATTTTAATATATTAATTTTTTTGTATAAATACAAACCAAACAATAAGCCAATCATAATAACTAAAATAATAACCGAACGCATTGTTTTAGTGAATTTATAATTAAAAAAAATAAAATAATAATTATTATTTACTAAATTGATTTTGTTATGAATTTATATACACAAACTATTGCTGCTTTTATACTTTTTTAAATATATTAATTTTAAATATAATTATGTTAAATAATTCAAGAATTTTATACTGACATAATATTTATGTAAATAAAATAATTTATTAAAATATTTACATTTTAATTAATATGTAAATTAACAAAAATTTAGTCTAGACAATTATATTTAAATATTATTAATTAATTTATTTGTAAATTACTTGTAATTCAATGCTCTTTTTTGAAAATGATTTGATATAAATTTTTTAAAAATATATATATTTAAATGATTGTATAAATTTGTTTATTAAAACTGAGATTATAATGCAAATTTTTATATTTAATGTTAACATTTTTATTATTAAGCAATAAGTTAGAAAAATTATTGCATAATTATTTAGTATTAGTTTTTGAAATACATATTCAGTACATAAATGATTTGAGATTAATGTTAAAACTAAATTATTAGTATATTTTTATTAATTACTATGTATTAAACATATTTTAACAAAACATTAACCGGTAATAAATTAACTAAAAATATAAAAAAAGTTAGTCCAGTTAAATCCTATAGTAATTTATAACAACTTTAACTTTAACAATTTGTAATTTTAAATTAAAATTATAATATTATTTGTTAGGTTTAAAGTTAAAATATTGTCACTAATACTAACCAAAAAAAATAAATATTTTTTTAAAGTTTACAAATGAAAATTGTTTCTAAATAACTATAAATAGTTGAAATAAAATTAAATTTAATTTAACTAATAAAGATAAATGTTTTATAATAATTTTTTTCACTATTATAATATATTTATTTTATCTATCCATATTTAAATGTGTTAGTAAATAAGTTTTCATATAAACTTCAATTGATCAAAAATAAATGATATAGTTTGTTTTGTTAATAAAAAATAATTATTATTATAAAAATATTATTGTTAATTAAAAAAAATTAAATTAAAAACGCATGATTATTTATAAAATAATAATACAAATAATAGTGTAATTGTTGTCAATCAAACAATTTTAAATTAATTTTTTTTAATATAAGTTTTGTAAGTTTTGTCGTTAGTTTTTGTGTTATATGATATAAAACTGTATTTGACTGAATTGATTGCCAATAAACAACTGATCATTGATTTTCTTGGTTTAGACAGTCGTCCGCTTTCTATCACCAAAAATAAATCAATGGGTAATAACATGTGTTACTACTTGTGCTGTTGTTATTGTTGCTGTTGTCGGCAAAAGTATAACAAAAAGGACAGATATCAAGAAAAAAGACGAACACTTAAGGTATTGAGTAAAATAGCAAAAGATCATAAACAGAGACAACTCGGGTCGGACCCAATCAAACTGAAACTCAGAGATATGGGAGAGTTCTATGAAATACCGACTAAACAGTATAAAACAGCTGACGATGTTATAGCTATGAAAGGCTATCGACAGGACAGGGAGTTGGGTTCCGGTAAATATGGGACTGTCTTTCTAATGATACACATCAACAGTGGAGAACAGTTGGCCTGTAAAGTGTTGGTATTAGACGATAGGATGAGAAGTAAAGGCGATAGACATAAGCTGACCAAAGATATCAAATACGAATTGTTTGCATTGGAAAGACTACGGCACCCGTATGTCGTCAAACTAGTCACCCATTTTAATGTTGACAACACTGCCGACCGGTTGACCACTTTTTACATTGTTATGCAGTACGCAGTCGGCGGTACACTCAACGAACGTAACCATCAGTCGGGACCGTTTGATGAAGACCTGTGTCGGACATGGTTTGGCCAAATGCTGTCGGCATTGGTTTACATGCATTCGCGTAATATCGCCCACCGAGACATCAAACCCCAGAACATACTGTTAGATGTTTCCGATGATATACTGATCAGTGATTTCGGATTGAGTCGTGTTGTCTACAGACAGGGCGCACATTTGGAGTCGAAAACGTTTTGCGGAACGGCATCCTATATGGCACCCGAACTATTGAACATTAAAGTCATAAAACAACAACAAATACTGTACGGTGAAGACAAACAAACAAAACCCGGATATAATGCTAAACTTGTGGACGTCTGGGCACTGGGAGTCGTACTTTACAATCTGTTTACTAAACAGTTTCCATACTATTCAGCCCGACATAAACACTGGTCACAAGCGCTGACCGAAATGCAATCAAAACAATATCGGTTTAGCAGTCAATTCAAACCGTCAGCCGATTTGGTGGACATCATTGACCAGATGTTGGAACCAAATCCCAAACGCAGACCCGATATGCTGTCACTGACACAACACAAGTGGATAGCAATTAAATACAATGACATCCAAAATAATATTAAAAATCAGTTAATTAAGAAAAAGTGATGACAAATATATGTATTAAAAAAAGAGAAGTTATACTGGATATTATTTATACATTTTATGTATTAAAAACTACAGTAATATTTTAAACAAAAAAAAATATACAGTATTAATAACTAATTATTTTTGTTAATTTATTTGTTAACTTTATAAAAACAACTAAAGTAATTTTATTATAATATTTTGTAACATTGTTTTGATTAGCATTGATTTGTATAATATTTAATAAGTAAATATCAAAGTCCTATATATTTTGATATTAATTTTTTTTTGAATAAAAAAAAATAATAATAAAAATATTTAACTTAATTGTTGCGTCATTTGCTGTAAACTAATTGTCTGCCAATAACTTTGAGAGATATGTTTCTACAACAAGAGGATGAGGAACAGGTATTACAGTATAATAATAATAATAATAATAATAATGTGATAAATATAGATCAAAAACAACAGGAAAGTGATAGACAAGTGTTACCCGAACTTTCTGTAGAGGCCAGGGATGTACTGATCAGCGAAGGTATTGAACTCATCGACTATATTGCCAGAGATGTCAACTGTGTTGTAGTGAAAGGCCTGATGAAGTTGACCACCATTGCAGCCGATATCGATGTCGACAACAATTACAACAATAACATCGACGTCGCCGTTAAGGTCACTGATCTTCACGAACAGAGTCCAGAAATACGGGACGTTTACATACCCCGAGAGATCAGTATTGTCGAGTCGGTAGATCACCAGTATATCATCAAAACCTATAAAGTGGTCAAACATAGCGACCGTTTTATATTCATTGTCAGCGAATTGGCCGAAAATGATCTGATGGATGTCATTATTGAACAAAACAAAAAAACAAGTTTTTGGAGGAAACGGTAATCAAAGAGTGGTTCAAACAGATTGTCGAAGCTGTCGACTATTTGCACGGTATAGGTGTAGCCCATCGGGACATCAAACCGGACAACGTGTTGGTCAAGAATCGTCAAATGAAATTATGTGACTTTGGTTTAGCTCAACGATTCGGTCGACAGGAAATGTGTCGATCGGTTTTCGGTACTGCCGAATACAAGGCTCCCGAAATGTTTGCCATTAGTACAGAAAACGACGGCTCAAATGCTGATCAAATACCGAAGCCGTTTGACCCGTTTGTTGCCGACTGTTTCAGTTTAGGTGTCCTATTGTTTGTGATGATAACCCTGAAGTTTCCGTTTCAAGTGTCGGATGTACTTCGCCGGGAGGACACCAATAATGAAGCCATGGCTGAGGCCAGGCATGACTTATTGAAACAGATTAACGAAAAACATTGGCTGACTATTGTTGTAACTGATGATACAGAGGACAGATATCGTATTAACGACAGCGATCTGCTTAGTCTACTTCATCAGCTGATGAATCCCTGTCCCGATGAACGCATCCGCAGCCGTCAAATACTAACACATCCCTGGTTTCTACATAATTGATATCATAGTTTTTGATGTCGGATATGTATGTCTGTGTTTTTTGCAGTATTATTATTATAGTATAAGCGCTTATTATGAAGTTTTAAATAAATTTATATACTATTGTAAAATATGTAATATATATTATATAAGATACTAAATATTTTTTTATTACAACTATCATTGTTATTTACTATTTTGTAAATATTTCTAATTACTGGTAATTTTAAAATTACAGTTTGACCTAAAATTGTATAATTAATTAATACAGTACCGGTAAGTTTTTAAAAAAAACTTTTATCTAATTAATGATCAATATAAATATCAGTAAATATAATTATTGATAAAAAATAGTATATAAATTTTTTTTATAACAAAACAAAAATAATACATACTTTCCAATTAAATTGAAAATAATTTAAACCATTATAACAACCGAATCAAAAGTGCTAAAAGATTGGGAAATATATAATGTATTGTCGGCTACTTTATTATAGCATAAAGTTTATGAAAATTATAATTAAAATTTAAAAAAAAAATATATCAGTTTGTAGTCAATGGAATATTTCTATCAATTTGTCTCTATCTGATTGTCAATCACTAACATAACTGACAAAAATTTATGAAATAAACTATAGTTTAATTATTTAAAGTTAAATTATATGTTATAATGATTATATTAATATATATATATATTTATATGATAATGTATCACACTTATTTTATTAAAACGTTTATACTATATGCTAAAATTTTTATTATTTTATTAACTAAAATAATATATAATTATTTACTTATAATATTAATGTAATAAGTTATGTGTAAATAAAAAAACACAAATAAAATTAGTATTTTTTATTGCAAAACATTAGTATTGATAAAATATGACTAAAAATACCAACAAAATAAAACATTAATTTATCATTAAATAAAATAATAATTTTGCAATTTTATAAAATACAGTAATATTGTTTCTTATAATTACAATTGTTTATAATATCTATGATATAATAATGTTATAATATCTATGATATAATAATGTTATAATACCGATATATACAGTATATACAAGTTTATCGTTATTATTAAACTAATAAAATAAGTTTGAAAATAGTTTTTGTTGTTATATAAAGAAACTGTTAATTAAAAATAATTGATTTAGTTTGAAATAATTAAATATATGATTATATTCTATTTTATAATTACCAATTGATAAGTGAATTGATTGATTAAAAATAATTTCCAACAATAGAAACCAATTTTCGGTTTAGCCATCAATTCTATTAATGTTAACAACTGTTGTTAATATTTGTGAAAATAAAATGAAAATTAATATAATAATAATTAAAATTTAATTTAAATTTGATTACTTTAAGTTTAGCATGCAATATATGAATTGATTTTAGTTGAGAAAATTTATTGCTATTATAATTATAAATTAGTTTATATGTATGTTTAGCCTCCGTATTTACATTACTGGCTAATAGTATTATTGATGTAATACATATAAAACAGATTATTACACCAAAAGTAAATATTATACCAATAAACATATTGTTTTTTAATTGTATAATTGTAATTGTCATACACGATATCAATAGTGAATAAAATAGCCAATAGTATAGCAAAGTTGGTGACCATAAATTGTTAAGCGTATGATTTTGAATGTAAAATGTGTTCAATGTTTTATGAAAATGTTTAGTAACTAATATATTCTGTTTAATTGACAGTATTTTTAATTTAATTAATTTTGAAATTTTGGAATTAATTTTTTTTAATCGAAATTTTTGATACAAACATATTGTCGAAAAATATAACATATTATAGGTTAACATTAGTTGAGAGTTTGGAGTGACAAACAAATAAAATAGTGACCAAATTATGCCAAATGTTATCAATTGATACCATGAATAGTATAATGACATTACTATAAATGGATATATTAAAAAACATATAAAATATGACATTTTTAATATTTTGCTAAATAATTTAAAATATCCAGTACAATTATAATCATTAATATTTGGTATAGCATTGATATTATATAATAATTTTAATTGTTTTATGTCAATAGTTTTAAATCTATTATTATTATCAAATTTTATTAAATAGGCGCACATTATTGAAATCTGTTTTGAAATGTAATTTAACATGTAATGCACATTATTGAAATGTAATTTAAAACTGTTTTACCAAAATCAGGCCATTTACCTAAATAACTATTATATTTATAATGATTGTCATCATTTAAATAATGGCCTAAAAATGTCTTAAATAGTTCAACAAAACAACATATATCAAATATCATTGTATTTAAAGTTGATATACATTTATAGTTTGTATTATATTTAGGAAATCCCAATCGATAGCATTTTTCGCCCAATAAATACAATAGGATATCATATTTTGTTAAATACATTTTTAAAAACTATATTTGTATATAATATAAGTTAAATTAAAATTAAAGTTATATCTGATTAAGTTTAATGTTTTGATAATAATGTTTTTTTTAAATAACTAAAATAATTATAATTGATTAAAAATTAAATAGGTAAACATTCACAAATAAAAATAATAATTTTTGTTATTAATTAAGTTTTGTTATTAATTTTTTAATTAATTATATTTTTTTATATATAAATATAATTAGAAACAATAGTTTTAATTGATTATTTGTAATATAATGCACTTAAATTATTGTATAATAGATTATGATAATAGTTACAAAACTTCAATTTTTACAACTACTATTAAATTTGATATAATTAATTTTATTAAAATTAAATTTTTTAAAATTATTACACCATTTAATAAACAAAAAAAATAATTTTTTTTTATTAAATACCGAAATAAAAATTGAAATGTATTTTAAACTAATAAACTATTCTAATATATATATGTTATAGTTATATTAAATTAATATATTAATAAATAATTAACTTAATGATAAATTAATGGTTTTTTGTTGCTATTTTATTTAGTCATATATTAGTAACGCTAATGTTTTGCAATAAAAAGTTAATGTTGTTTTATGTCTAATTAAGACATGACTAAAAAATGACAACAACAAAAATAAAATAAATTAATCATTAAATAATTAATTAAGTAAAAATTGTATTAATACTTTATAATACTTATATTAATACTTAATATCTTTAAAACTTATCGTAATAAACTAATAAAATAATATAAATATTATTATATTAATATATTAATTAACTTAATTAGTTTTCAAACATTAGTTAACTTAATGATAAATTAATTGTTTTTTTTGTTGCTATTTTATTTAGTCATATATTATATTAGTTATGCTAATGTTTAGCAATAAAAAGTTAATGTTGTTTTTTCTTTATTTAGACATTACTAAAAAAGCAACAACAGCAAAAATAAAATTAATTTATCATTAAATAATTAATTAAGAAAAAATATAGTGAAAATTTGTGATCTGGTGTATTAAATGATACAATATGAAAAAACTAAATAAACTCAACTATAGTCATGTAAGGTATTAAATAACTCGGTTTGATAAAAATAAACTCAAATTTAGTCATATATAATATAAAATAGTTCAAATAAATTATTTTGTTTACACTATATTTTTGTTAACTTTAATTTAAAAAGTATTAATTCAATTTCCATTTTTCTATAATTTTCAATATAATAAAAGTTTAATAATTTTATTAAACATTAATATAATTATTTAAATGTCCCAAATTTATTAATTTTGTTGATAACTAATAGGATAATTATATACTTAATATCAATGAAATAAGTTATTTATAGATAACTTATAAATAAAAACAATACAAACAAAATTAATTTTTTATTGCAAAACATTAGTAATATTAAAATTTGTCTAAAAATACCAACAAAAACATTAATTTATCATTAAATAAAATAATAATATTGTTTTTTCAATTATCTATAATAAGCACATTATGTCCATAATTTAATTGTAATACCAGTATATACTAGTTTATCGTTAATTAAAGTAATAAAATAATTTTCAAATAGTTTTTTTGTTATATAAAAAAATATTAAATAAAAAAATATATTTATTAATGTTTTATAATATTAAAAAGTACAGTATATCATAATTAACGATTGATACGCTAATTGTTTAAATAATAATTTATATAATAATAATTTGAATATTTTATTTTATCATCAAAATATACATTTACTTTACATATAAAATTATTAATACAGTATAATTATGATAAATATTCAAATAAAATCAATATTGAGAATATTTTAACTTTAATTAGACATAATTAAACAATAATACTAATATAATACTAATAAATAATAACAATTAAAATCATCAAAATATACTGTAGATATTTATAAATTACTGGACATAAATTGTTTTTTATATTTTATTCACTTATATAAATAAAATAAGTTTTAATATAGTTTTTGTTGTTATATAAAGAAACTGTTAATTAAATTAATTTATTAGTATTTAATATTTAATATATAATTATTTTCTATTATATATTTACCAATTGATATGTAAATTGATTGATTAGAAATAGTTTCCAACAATAAAAACCAATTTTCGGTTTAGCCATCAATTCTATCAATGTTAACAACTGTTGTTAATAGTTGTGAAAATAAAATAATAATTAATATAATAATAATAACAATTAAAATGTTATCTTGATAATTAATATCAAGTTTAAATTATTTATATTAAATTTAATTACTTTAAGTTTTGCATGCAATGTATGAATTGATTTTAGTTGACATAATTTATTGCTATTATAATTATTAATTAATTTATATGTATGCTTAGCTTCCGTATTAACATTACTGGCTAATAGTATTAGTGATGTAATACATATAAAACATATAATTCCTCCACAAGTAAATATTATAGTAATTAACCTATTGTTTTTTGATTGTGTAATAGTTAATACTATACATGATATTAATATTGAATAAAAAAGCCAATAGTATAGTAAAGTTGGTGACCATAACTTGTTAAGCATATGATTTTTAATGTAAAATGTATTCAATGTTTTATGAAAATGTTTCATAAATAACATGTTCTGTTTAATTAACAGTATTTTAATATTAATTAATTTATGAATTTTAAAATTAATTTTTTTCAATTGAAATATTTGATACAAACATATTGTCGAAAAATATAACATATGATAGGTTAACATTTGATGAGATATAGGAGTGACAAACAAATAAAATAGTGACCAAATTATACCAAATGTTATCAATTGATGCCATGAATAGTATAATGACATTACTATAAATGGATATATTATCATACATAATAAATATAACAGTTTTAACATTTTGCTAAATATTTTAAAATATCCAGTACAATTATAATAATTTATATTTGGTATTGCATTAATATTATATAATAATTTTGATTGTTTTATGTCAATAGTTTTAAATCTATAATTAGTATCAAATTTTATTAAATACGAACACAATATTGAAACAGTTATAACTGTTTTACCAAAATCAGGCCAATCACCTAAATAACTATTATATTTATAATTATTTTCATTATTTAAATAATGGGCTAAAATTGTTTTCAATAGTTCAATAAAACAACATATATCTACTAATATTGTTTGTTTAGTTGATACACATATATAGTTTGTATTATATTTAGGAAATCCCAATCGATAGCACTCTTCGCCCAATAAATACAATAGGATATCATATATTGTTAAATACATTTTTTTTAAAAATTATATATTATAATAAATAAAAATAAGATAATTTTATAAATTTACTAGTTAAAATGTCACTAATAATAATAATTATGATTTTGTTATATTTAATTTATTAAAATTTTATATAAATTTTTATTAGAAACAATAGTTGTTATTGATTACTAGTAATATAATGTAATAAAATTATTGTACATTAAATTATGATAATACTGTAGTTTCAAAACTTCAATTTTTATGACTACTATTAAATTTTAATATTAATAATAATAATAATAATAAATACGATATACCATTACTTAATACTATTAAATTTTAATTATATCACATTTATTTTATTAAACTTGTTAATTATTATACGATATAATAATACTCCAAAATTGAAATTGTTTTCTATTAATTATATAAATAATTATTGAAATGTTCTACTATTAATAAATGTATTATTTAAATAATAAAATAATATATTATTATTATTATTATAGATATACAGTATTATAGTAATAGATTAATGAATAGTTAACTTATAAATAACGCAAACATCATTTAACTAAATTTTAACTAAATTAATAAAATTTTATATTTATTTTGTTAACTCCGTTTTATAATAAAAATAATATTATGTACAGTAAATGATTAAATAAAATTACAAAAAATTAATAAAATGTATATTAACTAAAAATTATTATTTGTTATATACACTATATAAAGATTTACAATATTTACAGTAGATATTTATAATTTACTTGACATAAATTGTTTTTTATATTTTAGTCACTTATAGAAATAAAATAAGTTTGAAAATAGTTTTTGTTGTTATATAAAGAAACTGTTAATTAAATTAATTTATTAGTATTTAATATATAATTATTTTCTATTATATATTTACCAATTGATATGTAAATTGATTGATTAGAAATAGTTTCCAACAATAGAAACCAATTTTCGGTTTAGCCATCAATTCTATCAATGTTAACAACTATTAATAGTTGTGAAAATAAAATAATAATTAATAAAATAATAATAAACATTAAAATGTTATCTTGATAATTAATATTAAGTTTAAATTATGATATATTAAATTTAATTACTTTAAGTTTTGCATGCAATGTATGAATTGATTTTATTTGAAATAATTTATTGCTATTGTAATTATTAATTAATTTATATGTATGCTTAGCTTCCGTATTAACATTACTGGCTAATAGTATTATTGATGTAATACATATAAAACATACAATTACTCCACAAGTAAATATTATAGTAATTAAACTATTGTTTTTTAATTGTATAATAGTTAATACTATACATGATATTAATATTGAATAAAATAGCCAATAGTATAGTAAAGTTGGTGACCATAAATTGTTAAGCGTATGATTTTTAATGTAAAATGTATTCAATGTTTTATGAAAATGTTTCATAAATAATATATTCTGTTTAATTAATATTATTTTTAAATTAATTAGTTTTTGAATTCTAAAATTGATTTTTTTCAAATGAAATTTTTGATACAAACATATTGTCGAAAAATATAACATATGATAAGTTAACATTTGATGAGAGATAGGAATGACAAATAAATAAAATAGTGACCAAATTATGCCAAATGTTATCAATTGATACCATGAATAGTATAATGACATTGCTGTAAATGAATATATTAATGCACATAATAAATATAACAGTTTTAATATTTTGCTAAATAATTTAAAATATCCAGTACAATTATAATCATTAATATTTGGTATAGCATTGATATTGTGAAAATTCACGTTATTTACCTATCAGAGGAAGTCGAGTTAGGACATTCACTCTAGTTTTATATAAGAATTATAGCGAGAAGGCTATGTAACGAGTAGGTTACAGAGCGAGAAGGCTATTTAATTCAAAGGTTATTAATCCATAGGTTATATCATATATATAGGGTTAGTTTACATGGACTTTAAGTAGGAGTAGATTTATTTTAGTGGGATTGTATAAGTTATTAGCAAATTATACTATTGGCTAATTTAATATGTTAAACCACGCATGTGTTTAGATGTTTCTCTTGATCTGAGTTGAGTTGAATTTTGGAGAGAGAGAAGAGTTGTGATCTGGCCTTCGAAGTGGAGAGACGTATATTTACCTGTATCCCTCATAAAATTAGTATAATAAATAAAGGTAAAGGTTTTAATTGAACTTTGAGGTGTAAGTTATTGAAGGGACCGGGCCCTGCGCCCGCGTCCCTTCCGAGGTAAGCGGGCAGAGATATTTGGGAGTAAGTATAATTAAAGGTTGATATAAAAGTATAGCGTTGGTGTAATCAACGGCGGAACAGTGGATCTAATCGTTGGAGTTCGTCTTGGAAATCTTGTCACATAATAGTCAAAGGTAAAGATAATAAAGTTGTGTCATGTATTGTGGTGATCTGAGCAACGAATAGAGATACTGTTGAGGGTATCGTCACGTGAGGTGTCGATCCGTGTAGTGACCGTGTAACCTTACCGTTGGGGATGGTGGTCAAAGGGGAGAAACGTGTCGAAAGTAACATGAAAACAGTCCTACAAATGATTACCGCACGAAAGTTGCTACAATATTATATAATAATTTTAATTGTTTTATATGAATAGTTTTAAATCTATTATTATTATCAAATTTTATTAAATATGCGCACATTATTGAAATAGTTAAAACTGTTTTACCATAATCAGGCCATTTACCTAAATAACTATTATATTTATAATAATTGTCATCATTTAAATAATGGGCTAAAAATGTCTTAAATAATTCAACAAAACAACATATATCAAATATCATTGTATTTAAAGTTGATATACATTTATAGTTTGTATTATATTTAGGAAATCCCAATCGATAGCATTTTTCGCCCAATAAATACAATAAGATATCATATTTTATTAAATACATTTTAAAAAACTAAATTTGTATAATTTTTGTTATTATTTAAGTTTTGTTACTAATTTTTTAATTAATTATATTTTTTATATATAAATATTATTAGAAACAATAGTTTTAATTGACTACTTGTAATATAATGTAATTAAATTATTATACAATAGATTATGATAATAGTATCAAAACTTCAATTTTTACAACTACAGGTACTACTAAATTTGATATAATTTATTTTATTAAAATTAAATTTGTTAAACATTATTACACCATATAATATACCAAAATTGTAATTTTTTATGAAATACTTAAACAATTATTAAATGCTTTAATTTATTACTCTATTTTATACTAGTAAAATAATATAAATGTATATTATAATTTTTATAAAATTAATATATTAATAAATAATTAACTTAATGATAAATTAATGGCTTTTTTGTTGCTATTTTATTTAGTCATATATTAGTAACGCTAATTTTTTGCAATAAAAAGTTAATGTTGTTTTATGTCTAATTTAGAAATGACTAAAAAATGGCAACAACAAAAATAATATAAAATAAATTAAATTATTAAATAATTAATTAAGTAAAAATTGTATTAATACAATTATCTTTGAAACTTATCGTAATAAACTCAAATTTAGTCATATATGGTATAAAATAACTTTGTTTACACTATTATATTTGTTAACTTTTATTTCAAAAGTATTAATTCAATTTCCACTTTTCTATAATTTTCCTTATATTAAAAATTTAATTATTTTATTAAACATCAATATAATTATTTAAATGTCCTAAATTTATTAATTTTGTTGTTAACAAACAGGATAATTATTTACTATAAGGGGTATAAGGGGTTTAGAAATTTATTTCATTTTTAAATAATAATTTTTGATAAGTTATTAACATTGATAGAAATGATGGCAAAAAACAAAAATTGGTTTCTAATGTTAAAAATTATCTTTAATTACTCAAATTACATATCAATTGGTAAATATATACTAGAAATGAATCAAATTTAAATAATTATTTATTTTAATTGACAATTTCATTATATAACTATAAAAACAATTTAAAAAATAATCACAAAATTATTATTATTATTATTATTGCTTAAGATTATTTATATTATAAAATCCAATTTTGTAAAAATGAATATAAAATCTTATTAATTAAGTTTTTATATTTTTTTTATATGTTTATACAATATATTTGATATAAGTTATAATAATTTTTGATTTGTAATTAGTATTTATAATTTTTAAAATAGACAATATATTTAATTAAAGTAAATGGATTATTAATATAAATTTTATTTATATATGTTTTATTATAGAAAATTTATTGTTAAAGTTGTAAATAATATGAAATTTAATTATAATAGTTTATTAATTTATCAAATCAAAACATTATTATTTATAACATTGATTAATATAGAAATATACAGTAAATAAAATAAAACTAAACATGCATTAAATATTGTATTTTTTATAATTATTTTATATTACATTAAATAATTATAAAAAAGTAATATAAATTAATATTATATATATATTTAAAAAAAATAATAATTTTTAGTTATAGAATTTGATTATTAAGTTAATACCATAATTTGATGATTCAAAATAATCCCAAATTTTTCTATACTGTATTATCCATATTTATTATAAAACAGTAGCCTATAAAAAATAAATTAATTAAATTTAAAAAAAAAATATTTTCTTATAAAATAATAATAATAATAAATTATACCCCAAATGCATTAAGTTTTTGTGGTAATGATGTCGTATAATATTGCCATTGATTTGTTTGATAATCGTATACTTCGACTGTATCTTCGCGACCATCTTTTTTTATTTATATTAATTCATGTAATTAAATATTTATAATAATAATAATTCAAAAATATTAATTATTTTTAACTCCTAAGAGTTTAAAAATAATACATTAGACTTATGCTAAGTGTATGCATTGTTGGCCAGCGGTAAATCACGCGCGTTCATCAACCAATCAAAATAAAGAACGCATTTATATTGTTGTTTATATTTTATACAGGGTGTAGCAAATTATAAAATTACTTTTTAATAGTTTTAATTATAAACATATAGTAAGATATAATATTTAATTAACTTGAAATAATAATTGTTAATAATAATTAAATTATAAATATATGACAAAAACTACGAAATATTAGTATTCCTATATATATAAAAATTAATTAGATTAATATAATAAAATAAAATATTATACAATTTTATAATAATTTTTATATTTAATTAACAATATTTAATTAGTAATTACTAATAAATTATTATTTTTTTAATATTATAATTACTAATACTATTTAATAATAATTTGCAAAAGTTAACAGTGAACTATTATTAAAACACATATATATAAATGAAAATATTTTTAAAAGTATCAAATCAGAAAAAATTATACAAATTAAAAATTTGATAACTAAATTAATTACAATTAAAATATTAATCAATATTAATTAATTAAAGTGAATTATAATTATAAATTAAACATTTATACAGGAATGGTAAAAAATTGGTAACATATATTACAGGTTATTAAAATTATCAAATTACATAAATACTTTTAATGAATAACTTTTAATCCAATGTGTTGATGAAAACATGACAACTCACTTGTCAAGGTTTTAGCACATAATGGAGTAGTACAGTTTTCGCACATAAATGATGTTTGTTTTCTTGGCTTATTATTTTTGAAACACATATAACAWTTTTTCACATTAGATTTAGCATTAGAAATAATAGGTACAAATTTAGAATTAATACATATATTATTAATCACAACACTTTCTGTTAAATTATTTATATTAATTAAACGTAATGCAGTTGTTTTTTTGAAAATTTCGGATGTAATACAGTTGTGTGACTTAGATTTATAAATTATATAGCTGTTATTTAATGAGACGTTAACTAATAAATGCCATACAACTTGTGGCCAAAAGCAAACTCGATGACTGTAGCGGTGATAACTTAACTTTTGATCATATAAATCAACACCAAACATGTATTTATTGTATTGTCGGATTATATTAGGCATTAAAATGACTGATTTGTTTTGGGAAAATGTACGCTCTTTTTCAGATTCACCTTTAGGTATATGTGTGGAAATAGCGGTTACTAATTTGTTGTCGTACCATTGAACAATTGTTGTTTTGCCACTTCTCATATACCTAGGGCCTCGATTTTTCTTACTTAGCATTTCCGATTTTATAAATGGTTTTTTAAATTGTATGGGAAGACCATGTCTATTCAATCTAACAGTGCCAGTTAATCCAATTCCCCTTTCAATCAGAGAGTTAGCTAATGATATTGAAGTATAAAAATTGTCAGTATAAACTTCATGACCTGACATTTCGTCAATAGGCTGTAATAACTTCAGTACAATCTTTTCAGTAAAGTTAGGGAGACCTTTATCTGTTGATGAATGGCAGTGCCAATTGTACATGTATCCTGTTTCAGATTCGCAGCAAACATAAAACTTAATGCCTTGTTTATGAGCTTTGTTTGGCATATGCTGTTTTTCACTAAATCGTCCATCAAATCCTACAAGGCTTTCATCAACAGTTAACTGTTTATTTGGTTGATAAAGCTCTTGACTAACTTTAGGTAAATGATTCAATAATACTCTTACTCTATATAATGGGTCGTTATTACATTCATTTGTTTCATTTGTTTGAGAGTGGAAATGCAGGCATCTTTTAATAGTTAGATAGCGTGTTAATGTCATAGAGTTCTTTATTAATTCAGTGCAATATAATGAATCAGAAGACCAATGCTTGCGTTCATTCGGTATTTGTTTAAGTCCCATTAATATTTGTATTCCAATGAATACCTTAACTTCAGATATTGTAATATTAATAAAGTTTTGCTTATGTTTTAAACCATACTCATTTGAGTACATTAAAATTTCATCAAGTAAATTATCATTCAAGAATTTATCAAAAATAATTGTTGGGTCGTTAGGAATGTCAGTGAGTGCACCACAAACTTTATCAAAGTCTGGAAGCCATTCAATTGTTGTATCACTATTATCAATCATCCAGTTTTGAGAAAAATCGCAATTGTTATTATCACTAAGATTATCGTTATTATCATCACTATCGCTATCATTATTATTGTCGCTAGCATTTTTATTATTAAATACAAGAGAATAAATCTCGTCCTCATCACTTTCATTATCCATCTATTATAGAAATAAAGAAATAAAAAAACTATAATTATTAATATTTATAATTAAAAAATCAAGGCTAAAAACTTGTGGTTAATACTGTAGAAACATTTTTTTACATAAATATATATATTAAAATGTTTATCAAAAATTTAATATTGTTTTTTAAATATATATTGTTTAATACTATTTAAGCTATAATTTATAAATAAATATTTATAAGAGTATTAAACAAACTAAGTATTTTATAAATTTATAAATTATTAGTCAATACACTTCTATATTAACTGTAACTTTAATTTAATTATAATAAAATTAATTAATTTTTTATATTATTGAATAAATTTTATTTTTTCATTTAATATTTGCTTTTCTACATATTCACAAAAATATTTATGAAACTTAAATGCAGCTAATTTATAAACTAAATTTTTATAATCATTAATATTAACACAAATATTAATATAAATAATAGGAAAAGATGGTACCAGTAATTGCCATTTTTCATATGTATAGTATTTTTTAGGGTTATTTTTATTATACTTTTTATATGTCTTAATATAGTTAAATTTATGCTTACGTAATGAAAAACATTTTGTAAAAAAATCTAATGCCTTTTTAGCATTTTTATTTATAGTAATGGCAAATCTTTCTGGGGTATATTTAGATAATCTTTTATATTTATTATTAATTAATATGAGAGCAGTAGGCATTTTAATTTAATTAATATAATAATTTAATTTTTTTTAAATATATTGTTTTAGATTTTTAGTTATATTTTTTATTTACTAAACAAACTCCATTAGTGGCATAAAAGCCCAGGAATTTTTTTCAAATATTTGTATTTTATTAATTTAAATTATATATTTATATAAAATATGTACAGTATTTTGTTGTTGTTGTCCACTTCACCGACTCATCAATGGTTCCGTCAAATGATTGCCGTGTTTGTTGTTGTCACTGATTGTCTTCAATGTTAAGATAACTCATCAATAGTACGGCCGAATCGCTGTTGTTGTTGTTGTTGACACTGATTGTCTTAAATGTTAAGATAACTCATCAATAGTACGGCCGAATCGCTGTTGTTGTTGTTGTTGACACTGATTGTCTTAAATGTTAAGATAACTCATCAATAGTACGGCCGAATCGCTGTTGTTGTTGTTGTTGACACTGATTGTCTTAAATGTTAAGATCTCATCAATAGTACGGCCGAATCGCTGTTGTTGTTGTTGTGGTCACTGATTGTCTTCAATGTTAAGATAACTCATCAATAGTCGGCCGAATCGCTGTTGTTGTTGTTGTGGTCACTGATTGTCTTCAATGTTAAGATAACTCATCAATAGTCGGCCGAATCGCTGTTGTTGTTGTTGTGGTCACTGATTGTCTTCAATGTTAAGATAACTCATCAATAGTCGGCCGAATCGCTGTTGTTGTTGTTGTGGTCACTGATTGTCTTCAATGTTAAGATAACTCATCAATAGTCGGCCGAATCGCTGTTGTTGTTGTTGTGGTCACTGATTGTCTTCAATGTTAAGATAACTCATCAATAGATCGGTTAAATCACTGTTGTTGTTGTTGTCACCGACTATTTGGTCACCAATTGATACAATTTTATTCAATTTTCAGATATTTCAAATAAAATATGTAAAACATGTGCTATTTTTACATTATGTAACACTCTGTACATTAATAAATACGTTTAAGTATTTAATCAATTCTGATTGGTTAATTTTATTTTAATTGTGGTCACATGATTCAGTGAATTTTTCACTGATATGCACCAAAGGGTGTACGAGTTTTAGTGAAAAATTCACTAATTGTTTCTCACGAGTTAAGAAATATTAATTAAATTAATTAATAAATAATAAGTAATTATTTAATATTATTAATATTATTAATATTATTAATATATTAATATATTATTAATATATAATTGATTACCATTTGAATAGCCACCCAAAGCATATAGTTTGCTATCGATAGCAACTAATTTGAATTCACTTCGTGTTTTAATCATTGATCCTAAATATAAATATATATAATTAAAATCAAAATATATAAATATTTATTATATTAATAATTTATTTAATTAGTTGATTAATTATTTAAATTTAATTAATTAATAATAATAACCAATTTGTGTCCATTGATCAGTTGTCGGATCATATGTTTCGCATGAATTTAATAATGTATTCAATATATTATATTGACCGCCGCATACATATAGTTTACCCATAAATGACACTGAACCAAATCTATATCTTATATTATCCATTTATTATACAAATAATATTATTTAGTTAAAACAAAAATTTAATTACATTAAAAAAATAACATAATAATATAATACCTTGGTGATTGCATAGCTGACATCAGTAGCCATTGTTTTGTATTTGTATCGTATTTTTCCATTGAATTTAAATAATAATAATTATTATTATACTTATTATAGCCGCCAATAGCATAGATATGTCCTTCAAGTGCTACCAATGCTAAACCAAACCGTTCGGTAATCATAGGTGTTGTCAAATACCATTCATCCGTATCGTCGGGTCTATAATATTCACATGAAGTATAGGCTATTCATTGACAACAATAACAAATATCATTAATAATAAATTCAAATTAAATAAAAAAAAATATTAAATTTTAATAAAATTAAAAATAATAAAAAACAAACAAAATATATATACCATCAAATCCGCCGCAAACATAAATTGTATTATTAATTACGGCAGCACCAAACTCTCTAATTAATTAAAAATAAATAAATAAATAATGAAATAAAATTATTTATCAATTATAATATATCTAAAAATATTAATCAAGTATTATAAATACTGATTATTTATAATAATAAAAAATATCTGAAATATATTTATATAATTAATTACTTTCGTAATGTTTTCAATGATGCACTTGATATCCATTGATTTGTTTGTTTATCATAACTTTCGACACTATTTGTTATATTTGTACTCTAATTTTTTTTATTAGAAACAATTTTTTTTAATTTATTATTTTGATTTAATTAATTATAATTATTTTTATTTACTGACATCAAAGCCGCCCATTGCATACAAATTCGTATCCAATGAAACCAATTCATAATAACCGCGTTTTATAGTCATTTCATGTATTGGTTTCCAAACGTTTGTACGGATATTATAATAATAACATTGCGATAGATATGATGTTATAGTAAGTCCACCGCATATATAAATAAAACTATTGTCCAATAAATTAATTGTTATCTAGTTTTTAAAAGAAAATATAAATAATTAATAATATTAATAATTATTTTTTACAAATATAAATAAAACAAATAATACATTATTATTATTTAATGATTGAACATTAGTATAGAAATTAATTGTAAATAAACAAAATAACAATTTTTTAATAAATAAATTCATTTTTATATTATTATATTAACAAAAAAAAATTTTTCATTACAAAAATTTAACAAATAATAATTTACTACTTTTATTATTATATTATATTAGAAAACATTTTTTTAAAGTAAAAATTTAATCGACTATGTTAAAAACAAACATAAAAAATTGAAATATAAGTGATAATTATTCAAGTGTTAATTGATTATATAAATACTGTATATTTTTTGAAATACAATTATCATATCTATTTGATTGGACTGTTGCCATACGTAAGCCGTATAGTTGACATACATTGGATGTGAATATATCTATGGTTTGCTATTAATTTCTAACAACTTTATTAAAAGATACCGTTACCTGTGCTCTGTGTATCTACAGGTGCTCATATATTTACTATGTTGTTATTGCAAAGTTTACTGATAGTAACCGGTGCTTAACCTACACACACACACACACACACACACACACACACACACACACACACACACACACACACACACACACACACACACACACACACACACACACACACACCAGATATCAAAACTATTGTATCAATTATATACTGTAGAAACCAGGGATATGTTAGTATAGTATCAGTTAATTTTTATTGTATCTTTATTTTTACAAATTATGTTAAATCACTTTTAGTTTTTAGAAATATTACACCTCCATGAGCTAGAATCCCTGTACTTAGTAATACTCTAATTTAACTCATGGTACCATAATGTCCTTGTTTAAAATCCATGTATATCATAAAATTTGAACTTAATCATTTTTGAAATTAATGACTAAAAACATATTTAATGGATTATGAAAATGATTTTATAACAAATAGATTATAAAATATGTTTATTAAATATTATAGAAATTAATGCAAAAAAAACAATATTACAAAATATTATAATAAAATTATTATAAAGTTTTATATAATTTACAAATAATTTAACATAAAATAATAAGTTATTTATAGACATAATATCCAGTATATCCTCTTTTTTAATACATATATTTGTCATCACTTTTTCTTAATTAACTGATTTTTAATATTATTTTGGATGTCATTGTATTTAATTGCTATCCACTTGTGTTGTGTCAGTGACAGCATATCGGGTCTGCGTTTGGGATTTGGTTCCAACATCTGGTCAATGATGTCCACCAAATCGGCTGACGGTTTGAATTGACTGCTAAACCGATATTGTTTTGATTGCATTTCGGTCAGCGCTTGTGACCAGTGTTTATGTCGGGCTGAATAGTATGGAAACTGTTTAGTAAACAGATTGTAAAGTACGACTCCCAGTGCCCAGACGTCCACAAGTTTAGCATTATATCCGGGTTTTGTTTGTTTGTCTTCACCGTACAGTATTTGTTGTTGTTTTATGACTTTAATGTTCAATAGTTCGGGTGCCATATAGGATGCCGTTCCGCAAAACGTTTTCGACTCCAAATGTGCGCCCTGTCTGTAGACAACACGACTCAATCCGAAATCACTGATCAGTATATCATCGGAAACATCTAACAGTATGTTCTGGGGTTTGATGTCTCGGTGGGCGATATTACGCGAATGCATGTAAACCAATGCCGACAGCATTTGGCCAAACCATGTCCGACACAGGTCTTCATCAAACGGTCCCGACTGATGGTTACGTTCGTTGAGTGTACCGCCGACTGCGTACTGCATAACAATGTAAAAAGTGGTCAACCGGTCGGCAGTGTTGTCAACATTAAAATGGGTGACTAGTTTGACGACATACGGGTGCCGTAGTCTTTCCAATGCAAACAATTCGTATTTGATATCTTTGGTCAGCTTATGTCTATCGCCTTTACTTCTCATCCTATCGTCTAATACCAACACTTTACAGGCCAACTGTTCTCCACTGTTGATGTGTATCATTAGAAAGACAGTCCCATATTTACCGGAACCCAACTCCCTGTCCTGTCGATAGCCTTTCATAGCTATAACATCGTCAGCTGTTTTATACTGTTTAGTCGGTATTTCATAGAACTCTCCCATATCTCTGAGTTTCAGTTTGATTGGGTCCGACCCGAGTTGTCTCTGTTTATGATCTTTTGCTATTTTACTCAATACCTTAAGTGTTCGTCTTTTTTCTTGATATCTGTCCTTTTTGTTATACTTTTGCCGACAACAGCAACAATAACAACAGCACAAGTAGTAACACATGTTATTACCCATTGATTTATTTTTGGTGATAGAAAGCGGACGACTGTCTAAACCAAGAAAATCAATGATCAGTTGTTTATTGGCAATCAATTCAGTCAAATACAGTTATATATATATATCATAAAACAAAAAAACTAACGGTTTAATTACACTTTAATGTCAGACATATTTTTAAAAATTAATTTAAAATTGTTAACAATTACACTATTGTTAATTCACGTATTATTTTTAATTAACAATGAAATATATAACAAATTTAATTCAAATTGTTTTCATACAAATTATTCTTATCATTAAAATGTAAATTTATTTGTAAATATTAATAGTTTTTTTTTATAAATTTTTGCATTGCTTTGCTTTCTAGTTTTATGATTATACTTATTGTATATAATGCTATATATAAACTAGCAATATAATTTGTTATTTTTAATTTATTTAATAAATTATTATTTCAAAAATTATTTATCTATTTTTTAATTTTGTATAATTTTTTATAACATCTAAATTTAGATTAAATATATAGATTACATAATAAAATACAATAGTAGCAATGTTTTTTTACCTGTTAAGGTATATTTTTATTATATTATTATATAGATATCTAACTATTATCTATTATTATTAATAAATTTTTTCATTGTCATAATAAATAAAAATCATTTAATAAATAACAATAATTGCTTTTACTAAATTTTATTTTTAATATTTATTGTTTTTATACTTACAAAAAATAAATAAATACTTTAGTATTTTTGAATTTTTAAACTTTTAATACTTGATACTAAAAAAACTTAATTTTAGTTTGGCTATTCTTTCAACATAATTTTTTTTATCATTAATAAAATGCTTATCTTATAAAATTAAATTAAATATTTTTACAATATTTTGTTTTAAAATGTTTTATTGTTTAGAATATTTTTTAATTTTTTTCTAAAATAAATAATATAAAAAAAACATTATGATAACAAATTGAATATTGAAAATTGTTTTATTTTTCTAAACAAAAAAAAAATAATATTTAACAATTTATTATTATTTTTTTCATATTTATTGTTTTTGCAAAAATTTATTTTTTAATTATTGTTTAATAATAGGTTATTTATTATCACAAACATACTGAAGTACCCAATAATTTAACATTAAGACATATCTCTTTGGATCTGCAACAAGCATTGCCACATATTTTTTGTCTATAATCACAATCAGGATTATCGGCCAAAGTTGATGCAACTATATTAAGAAAATTAGTTTAAATTTAAAAAAATATTTATATAATTTAAAAAAAAACAAAATACTTTGAGTATTATGTTATTGTTTTTTTCTGCATTAAATATTTAAAATAATTTCATAAATATTTTTATTTATTTATTTTTTAATTATTTATATGCAGTTAATATAAATATCTATACTTACCCAACAATAGGCTAACTATCATAACCACCAAAATAATAACTGAACGCATTTTATAGAAGTTAAACAAAAAATATTAAATACACAAAAATATAAATAAAATACTAATTTTTTTTGGTTACAAATTATATATGTTTATATACTTTTTTATATAAGAATTTAATATTATTTAATACAAGTATTTATTTGATTTGATAAATATATATTTGAAAAAAATATTTAAAAAGTTTTATAGTCCTCATAAGTACAGTAATTTTTCTTATAATTTATTTGTGTTTTACTATTACTGTACTTATTTTAAATGATTAATACATTTTTTTAGAGTTCAATAGTGTAATTATTAAAATATTATAATATATATTTAATAATTTATTTTTATAAATATAAATTATTACAAACTATCATTTATTTGATGACAATTTGTAAAATTTATTATGTATACATTTGTATTAAGTTTAACAAACTATTAATATTTACTTAATTATATCTAAAATATCAAATGTTTTACTTATTAAAAAAATTCATTTATTGATCCTAAAGAAACTAAAATAAATATTTTAAATTATATTAAATAAATATATATAAATAAATTAGAAACTATTTAATTAAATATAGAATAAATTATTTAAGAAATTTTTAATATAGTATAAAAACAGTTTATTATATATTTAAATTTTTTATTAATAAGCATTAGAATATATATATATATATATTACTAGTAATAAATTTGTATATTATTTATTACTTAAATATTATAATACATTTTTTTCATTGTCAAATAACTTACATAATTAAATAAAAAAATTAAAATGTTTTATTAATTCTAAAATTTATGATTATTCAATAAATAACTATATTATTGTTTGAAAAACAAACTAATATTAAAATAAAATAAAGTTATTATTTTTTAAAAAAGATGTTTTACTTACCAAAACAGTTTGGTTTATTGAATATTATATATATATATAAAGATACTGAAATAAATATTTTACATGATTTTAAAAAAGAGAAACTATTTAATTATAATCAAAAATTAGACACTTTTATTATATTATAACAATTTATTATTTTTTTAAGTAATTAAGTTTTTTTTAAAAATATTTTGGCTGAATAATGTTTACAGTAAATTTTTATTGTACTTTTTAAAAAAAAATAATTATCAAGTGTTTAGCACATACAGTACAACAACAACAACAAAACAATTATTATAATACAACTAATTTATATATATATATATATATATAGTTATGCCGTCCCATCCTAATCAACGTCCTAATCCCAAACATACGGCAACACCGAGTAGTCCGACATTAATACACGCCTGTCCCGGCTCACAACAACTGGCACCACATTGTCGTTGTCCTTCAGGCACAGATAGCTGGTATACCCTGACAATCAATTGTTGCGGCTAAGTTGAAAAATTATTTTTTAAAAAATAAAAATTTGATTAATTTTAGATTTTATAGATTGAGATTTTTTTTTAAAAAAATTGTTTGMTGTAAACAAAAATATGTAATAGTCTTAGTTTATAAACTATCAAAACAATTAAGAAAAAAAACTTTTAATAAAAATTTAAAACATAATACATACCAAACATCAGACCAATAATGGCAACCAATATGATAACTGAACGCATTGTGTATTAATTAAGAAAAAATAATTTAAAAAATTTTTTTTTAATAATTTTTAATTATTTTTTTTATAATGTTTCCAAAAAAACTCATCGACTTTATATACTATTTTTTTTGAAAATAATAATTTCTATAAATCAAATTTTATTGCAAAATATCTTAAGTTTATATAACATATGTAACTAATTAATAAATTTCAGGTTTTAAATTAATTATTTAATTGAATTATGAGTTTAMCTTAATTTATAAATAAAACTATTATAGTATATTTACAATAGCATATTAATGATATATAAAAATAATAATWTATAAATTGWTTTWATRWAAATGTAATAACAAAAAAAATCTGTACAATTAATCAATAAAAAATATATTTTTCACTAATTTTCAGACTTAATTTAATTACTAAAATTTTTATTAATTGACAAAAACTGTCACTTAAATACAATTGAAAATTTAATTATTATTTTTGTATTAAGCATATGTTAAAATTTAAAAAATATATATAAATTAAACTAAACTAATGCTAGTTTGCTTCAAGTACATTTGTTTGCATTAATATAACTTTAAATAATATCATTTTAATGTATAAATATTCTAAATTAATTTAATTTTTTTCATATATTTAATTAAACAATTAAAGTAAAATTTATTATTTATTTTTATTAAATATTTATTTTTTATATAATTATTAATAATTAAYTTTTTWAATAGATTTATATYAATAGTATAACTAATACAAACATTGATACATACATGACATTTGCTTAGATATTTACTAATAAAAAATATTTTTACAATATAAAAATAAAAATAATTAAATAAATGCAAATTTTATTAATTAAAATATTATAAAACTATTTTTTTWAAAAAAAACATTATAACAGATAGAAAATTTAAAAAACAAAATTTWAAGWWAATATTTTTTTAACAAATTTAAATTTTAGAATCTAATTATTTTGTTGTATAATTTAAACATCATATTAATTGTCTCCAAAAAATTTGTTTGATTACTGTTTAATATAATTATCGGTGATTCATATATTAGTCGATTGGATTATCCCAAACCCAAACATATGGCTACACCGAGTAGACCAACAGAGGCACACAACTGTCCCGGTTCACAGCAGGCTTTACCACATATTTTTTCACCAGGGTTACATGTGGGTACCTGAGCMATTGTTGCAGCTAAATAAAAATTAATATTATTAGTAATTTTATAATTAATTAATTTTATAATTAAGTTTAAACAACAAATTTTTGTTATAAATTATTATAGTTTAAAATCTAAATAAATACCAAACAATAGGCCAAATATTACTACAAGAAAGATAACTGTGCGCATAGTTTAACAAATTTTAATTATCTAATTTATATTTATATTTAGTTTATATAWATATATTTATTTTAATAAAAAAACATTGAGYTTTTATACTTTTTATCAAATAGTATATTAATATGTTAWTAAAAATTATATATTGAATTTATAGTTTWAATTTTTTCATATGTTTTTAATTAATTATTATATCATTATTATAAATGWATTTAATTGTATTACGTTAATAAAAAAATTTAAAAAAAACAAATGTTTTAATATTGATGTGATAATAAYAGCAATTAATTTTATATTATTGAAACAAAAAAAATTGTTTTTAATTATTGTAAATTATTGTTAATTTTTAAAAAGTTAATCAATGTTATTTTTTATATGATATAACTAGATAWRCTATATAAAATCRTTTTAAGTCTACWATATTTTWTAATTAATTATGTCTACATAATAYRTTGAGCAATAAGTTAAATAAACAATTAATAATAATTAATTAAGRTAATTTTAAATTGAAAATATTTTTTTATATATATCTAAATTACTAAAATTAAAAGCCTAGATAATAAAGCAATTAATTCTAAACAAAAAACAATTACTTATAAATTTATAATAAAAATTAAAAAAATATTTAACTTATTTTTTCAGTATTATTACTAATCAATAGCACTTTAATATTAAAATAAATCAAATTTGAATTATAAGGCTATTTTTTAAATATTTATTACTATTATTAGTAAATAAATATTTACTAATTTTTTTTTGATTTGTAAATAATATATATATATATATATATATAATAATATCTATAGTATATAAACTAATAATTAAATTAAAATATCTAATAAAACAATAAAAATAAAAATTCTATATAAATGAGAAAATTAAATAAAATAATTAGTTATTATAGAAAATCATTTTAAATTAACTATAATTTCTGATTTATTATGCCATTTTTTTGTTGAACAATAAGTTAAATAAACTATTAATAATCAATTGAGACAATTTGAAAGTATTGAAAATTTATTATTTTTATTTGAAAATCTATAATTAATAAAATAAAATAGTCCTTGATAATACAACAAATAATTATGATGTCAATTACAAGCATTGTGTAATAAACTTTATTATAATTTATTWGTTTATTAATTTTATTRTTTAGAAAGCATTATTAAACAAATTTTTAWATATTATTTTATAACTAAGTTTGAAAAAAATTTACAAAATTGTTTTATTTTTGAAATAAATTTTATTGTAATTTTTATATAATTTTATTATTTCAAAATAGAAATTTTACAAAATTGCATATTATTATATTAAATTATATATAGATATTATATATAGATATATATATATATATTAATATAGTAAATATATATTTATCAAAATATTTTGTGTATAATAAAATTATTATATATTTAAAAGTTATTTAATAATAATATTGTATTTTTTGTTACAAARAATAAACATTGTTTTATATACTTTTTTTTATTTGTTAAGAAAATATTATGTTATTTATTACCATTTATTACATTTATAAATTTCATTTTAAATATCTATAAAAATTTTATAGTCATTATATACCTTATTATAAATTAGGGTATTAATTATTTATTAGTTTTTTACTATTACTTATTGTGAAATGTCTATTAGTACATTTTTTAGAGTGCATTAATTAAATACATTTAAATTATAAGAAAAATATAATAATATTTATTAATTATTTTTTTTATTTATTATAAATATAAATTATTTAAAACTTGCATTATTAAAATATTTAAAAAAATTGCTATTTAATAATATATTAACTTTTAGCAAATAAAAAACTAYTAAAAATAATTAATTRATAWTAAATTTATTGTAATTATTTAAACAATTATTATTCTAAAACATAATACTTGAACATRTAATTAAATACATTTATTAAATATAAATAMTTTAAAAAACARTTATATGTTTTGTTTAAAAATTTTAAAAATAAATAACAAATTAATRTTTATTTATCWGTTATTTAAAAAAATATTATAATAAGTGTTTTAATTTATAAATCAATGATTAGTTAGTAAAAATTTTATTACTCTATCTAATTTTATCTAAATATTTTTACATAAAATTTTTAGAAAATATTATGTATTAAAAAATATTATASTTTATAAATCAGATTTTTTGTTKTTGTATATAACTTACATTATAAAGCAATTTTATAAATAATGATGTTTACATTTTTGTTTAATCATCAAGTTTATTAATCTATTTTATTATATTAAATTACATATATTTTTATTATATTTTATTTAGTAAATATAAATGYATAATAAATTTAAATAACTATGCATGTAAAAATAATAGTAAATGTTTTTTAATAAAAAAATAAATTCTATTAWAATCTATGAAAATATTCATATTTATAAAAGTAATAGTTTAGTAAATATTTATTTTATTTATTCATATAAAGTTAATGTTTTTTTAATTAACAAAAATTTTTTAGATAAGTTAATAATAATTTATTTATTTAAAAATAATTTATTTTTAATCAGATACATAATGTGACAAATAAATAATAATCAATAYAAAACTATTAARTAATTTAATAAATTTTATTWGTATTATTACAATAACTAAAACTGAATAATTTTTAAAAACATAAATATTTATTTATTTATTGTAATCATTATTAGGATCAATGAAAACAACTAAAACAATGATTTTGTTGATCAATAATCTTGTTTTATTTAATTAACAATAAAAATAACAAATGAAAATCAATTACATTTAAAAATAATAACTTATATATTTAAATGATAGATAAAATTTATTATTGATAAAAGTATTATTTGACYAACTATAAACATATGGTTACAGCATCAAGAAGATTAACACATGACTGACCCAGATTACAACAATTATTGCCACATTTTTTTTCATCTGAATCACATTGATTAACAACTATCCCTTTGTCAACAGGACCATCAGTAATACCAYYATCACCACCATCACCACCATCACCACCATCACCACCATCACCACCATCACCACCATCATCACCATTGTCACCAGTATCAYCAGTAACACCAGTATCATCAGTAATACCATCATCACATTTTGTTGTTGTTGCTAGGTTAATTCAAAAAAAAAATAATAGCAGTATAATAGTAAAATTATATCATATWGTTTTTTTTTGTAAAATTTAAGCTTACTAATATTATTAAAATATATAATTATATATATATATATATATATATGCTTAATTTAATAAGCAGCTTATTAGTAGTTTATAAGTAGTTTATTAAATTAATAAATTATTAATATCTTTAATTAGTAAAAATTTTAAAAATTAAAAATTATAGCTTAATTTATAATTAAAAAAAATTACAAAAAATATTCTATACATACCAAACATTATAGCAAATATAGCAATCAAAATAATAAATGAACGCATTTTTCAAAATTAGCTAGATCAAAATTGACTTATTTAAAAAAAATTATATCAACTATAATTTTTTATAACTATTGTTTGTTATATATTTTTTACTAACTAACTATTGAACTTATATACTTTTTTAATATAATAATTACTGTCAATAAGGAATTCAAGTTATCTATTATTATATTACTAAATCATTATTGTTTCATAATATTGTAATAATTAATTTWTATTGTAAATTAAGAAATATATTTTTTTAATAGAGTTTTACCTGTACATAAAATTAAAAGCCTTATYTAATACTGTAAATATAGCAGTAACAATAAACTAAACATATAGTAAACATTTAAATATTTTATAATTAATATTATATAATATTAAAAGTATTATTTTTTTAATTTTAAAAATTTATTTTATCAAATAACTAGTCGATATATAATATGTTAATTTAAAGTTTTAGAACAATTTTATAAAAAATAAAATAACAACAGTTTGTATAATAATATATTATCTATTAATGGTTTCTTAGTTTATTAATTATTTATTTTTTTTATTTTTATTTTATTTATTTATTTAATAAAAATTATAGTTTCTCTAAATTCTTAAAAAAAAATACATAGCGATATGGAAACTGTTTGAAATTAAATATTGTATCACTATACATAGTAATTAACAAAATATACCTAGAACAATATATTGCTTTTTTAAAAAAAAATATTTATTTATTTATTRTAATCATTATTAGAATCAATGAAAACAACTATAAAACAATGATTTTGTTGAWCAATAATCTTGTTTTAKTTAATTAACAATAAAAAAATTATTCCAAAAAATAATAAATGAAAATCAATTACATTTAAAAAAAATAACAYATGTATATATATTTATATGATAGATAAAACTAAAATAAACATATGGATAGGTTGAGTATGCCAGCAAAAACACATGACTGACTCAGATTACAACAAACTTTGCCACATTTTTTTTTATCTGAATCACATTGATTACCAGTAGTCCCTTTGACAACAGGAYCATCAGTAATACCATTGTCACCAGTATTAACGGTAACACCATCATCACCATTGATACCAGTAGTAARGRTAACATCATCATAACCATTGACACCAGTATTAACGGTAACACCATCATCACCATTGACACCCTGATGACATTTTGTTGCTGCTAGGTTAATTTAAATAAAAATTAATAGCAGTATAACAGTAAAATTTATCTTATAGCYTAGTATACATTGCTATAAAATACGTTTGTTTTTGTCAAATTTAAGCCTACTAATATTATTAAAATATATAATTAAGTRTATATATATATATATATATAAATAGTTCATTAATATATTTAATTAGTAAAAATTTTTAAAATAATAGCTTGATTTATATCTAAAAAAGCTTTCAAAAATATTTTATACATACCAAACATTACAGCAATTATAGCAATCAAAATAATAAATGAACGCATTTTTCAAAATTAGCTWGATTAAATTTGACTTATTTAAAAATATATCAACTACAAATATTGTTTTTTTATATWTTTTTTTACTAACTAACTGTTAAACTTATATACTTTTTATTTTWATAATTACTGTCATCTATGAATTCAAGTAATCTATTAGTATATTACTAAATCAYTATTGTTTCACAATATTGTAATAATTAATTTTTATTGAAAATTAAGAAATATATTTTTTTTAAAATAAAGTTTTATCTGTGCATAAAATTAAAGGCTTATTTATTATATAGCAGTAACAATAAACTAAACATTTAATATATTTTATTTTTAATAATAAATAATATTTAAARTATATTTTTTAAACTTAAAAWTTTATTTATCAAAATTCAATACAAATTAATTATAAAATAATTAGTCGATATATTTTATTGTAATTTATTAATTTATACATAAAAAATAAAATAACTACAGTTTATATCTATTAGTAWATTATCTATTAATTGTTTCTTAGTTAATTAATTATTTTTTTGCAATAAATTATTTCAAAAAAAAAAACAAAATGAGATTAATTTTAAACATATAATTATTGCAACTTTTAATATAATAATCGACAATTGTAATCAGCAATTAAAATCTAATTTATTAAATATTTTTTTATTTAAATAATATAGTGATAACAATAAAAYTATTAAACAATTTTTTATAGATAAATACTACTTAAAAAAATAAATATTATTCAATATTTCTATAATCCATAAAAATTTAGTGAATATTAAAAAAATTATATTTTTATCCCCCATTTTAKMAATATTACTTATGAGACAGGTCATTTTTAAATGCTRATTTTTATTAARCAGTAACACACACACACACACACAACTGTMCATGATACTTTTTTACCCCAAACCATATGCGCTATTTGATGTAACTAGCTTAAAAACTTTTATAATTAATAAAGATTAATTAACATAATAATTAATAATACTTACTAATAATTAATCAATTAACTATATTAACTAAATTAAAAAAGTTTATATATATATATATACCAAACATCATTGCAATTAGTACAACCAAAATAATTACATAACATATTGTTTTTTAATTTAGATAATACACCTTCAAAAAAAACGTCATTAATAATTTAAGTAGAAAGTAGTAACGTTTTATTAAAACTACAGTTTACTGTACTAAATAAGTAATTAATAATAGATCTGATAATAAATACAGTTTTATCAAATAAAAATACAAACATTACTTAAAATGCAATGGAATTTTTGACTTTTGATTTTTTCAATTGATATGATAATGTAATTTAGAATTTATTTTTTACAAATTTTTTAAGTTTTTTTATGTGGTCTTCAAATTGTTGTCATAACAGTCATTAAATTTATATTTTAAAAAGTTTTGTTCGCAAACTATTTAAAAAAAAATAAATATATTATTCAACACTTCATTAGATAAAAATCTAAAATTCTATTTAATTAGATATATTTTGTCAGCCATTTTGTCACTATTCCTTAAGAGATAGGTCATTTTTTAATTGTGATAAACAAACAAACTATTGAAAACACATTCAACAGATTTTTATTAATAATAATAATTTTTGTCGTAATAATAATAACAACACCAAAAAAAAAACAAGAAACTCTTAAACAGCGGCGGCGGCGGCGATGCTATTAATTACAATTATCTGGTCAACAATAAATTTGATAAAAAAAAGTGACCAAGATGGCAATGTTGTAGATAATTTTAAACTAAATAAAATTGTAATTGGTCATTTTTTTTAATTAATTATATGATTGGCCAGATAATTTATATTCGACAGTTTTAAAAAAAAAAATTATAAATGATAGTCGACTGCCAATTATCTGGCCAATCATATAGTTAATTTTAAAAAAATGACCAATTACAATTTTATTTAGTTTAAAATTATCTACAACATTGCCATTTTGGTCACTTTTTTTTATATCAAATTTATTGTTGACCAGATAATTGTAATTAATAGCATCGCCGTTATCATCGCCACCGCCGCTGTTTAAGATCTTTTATAATGTATACTCAATTGATACAGTATATTTTATTCAATGGTAAATAATAAATTAAATATTGTACCACTATTCATATTATTTAATAAAATATACCTAGATAAAATATATTGCTATTTTTAAATATATATGATGAAACATATTTCATTTTAATCCAATTGTTATATATTAATAATATTTAACAACATCTATAATTTCGCTAAAATTATTAAAACTTTTAAACTAATTATCAATAGTATTATTAAAAATTAATTGACATGACTATTTATTAAGCAACTTTATTTTATTCATATAATCAACATTATTTATTAATTTTTGTTGTTGTTGTTGTTGTTAAAATTAATACATTTAAATGTTTTTGAATTTAATTAGACATTAATGACCCCCACCTAAACATACGTCCACACCGAGTAGGCCAACATTGAGACACAATTGTCCTTGCTCACAACATGACTTTCCACATGATTTTTGATTATCATCACACACTACTTGATTATCCTGGGCCATTATTGTTGAAGCTAGGTTGTTGTAAAATTTATAAAATTAATTAATTGATAATTAATAATTAATAACAGTAAACTATTATATAAAAAAAATTATCAATTAATAAAATCATTAAATTTCTTACTAAAATAAATAATCTATTACCTAAAAAAAACTATTAATAGATATATTGATATAAACTGATTTAATTTTATTTATTTATTTTTTTGTATAAATTAATAAATTTGCTCTAAAACTGTAATTAAACATATTATATATCGACTAGTTATTTGATAATTAATTTATTATTAAATTTAGATAAATATATTTTTTAAATTAACAAAAAACTTTTAATATTAATTAATATTAAATATTTAAATGTTTTATATGTTTAGTTAACTAAACTAAAAATTTTATACATACCAAACATCATTGCAATTAATACAACCAAAATAATTACCGAACGCATTGTTTTTTTTAGTTTAAATAATTTTATAATAATATTTTTTTTAAGTTATATTACTATTATTATATCAGGTAGTTTAGAAACTAACAAACTTAATGAGCTTATATACCTTATTTTTTCAAATCAAATATGTAATGTTATTTAAAATATTTCTAATTAATTAATCTTTTTAATTACTAAATAACTATTGTCATTGTATAACAATAAAAATTTATTATTACATAATTTTTTTGTGTATATTGAAATTTGCATTATAATTAGATTTTATTAAAAAAAATAAATACCAGAGATTTTTTTAGTTGATAAGCAAGTTTTTAGAAATTATAATTTATTGCATCAATGTCATTTTATTAAATGCCTTGTAAAAAATTTACTAAAAAAACTAAATATCTTCTCTATTATAATTAAAAATTATTAAAATATAGTTTAAATTAAATGTATTATTTTATTAAAAATCTAATAATATACTGTTTTATGTATATAAATACAGTATATTTTAATCAATGATAAGGATAGCTAACAGTATATTAGTATACGATATCGATAAGTATTTTCCAAACATTTATTATATTAAATTAAATTATAAATTTTTTAATAAAATAAGTTTAATAAAATAAGCTTAATAAAAGTTTTTTAATAAAAGAGTTTTAACTATTTTATAAAATTATTATTACAAATTTTTTTTATTGAAACTAGCATTATAAAGCAATTTTATAAAATTATTATTACAAGATTTTTTTTAGTGAAACTTTCATTATAAAGCAATTTTATAACAAAATTTTTTTTAGTATCAATTTCATCAATGTCATTTTATTAAATGATTTGTAAAAATTTTTCTAAAAAATAAGTTAGATATTTTGTAAATTAGATTTAATTAATATAAAAATGTAAATTAAATAAATAACTATTTTTAAGAAATATTTTTTTTTGTCTTTCAATAAAATCCAATAATATTAGAATTAAATGTTTAAAATCTTTATAAGATTTACATCAATGATAACTATTAATGTATTACAAGTTATAAGTATTATGCTATTAATATTTAAAATACAATATCTATTACATAATTTGTCAAGTTTTTATTGTTTTTTAATAATACATTCCTATATTAATTAGATTTGTTTATAATTTGAAATTTGTTTATTGTTTATATTGTTTAAAAATTATTTTATTAAACTTATATTATAGTAATTTGTTTTGTTCAATATTCATTATTCAATAAGTTTCTATAACTTTTCAAATTCTGTGTTTTATTTTTAAATTTAAAAATTTAATAAATTAAAAATTATAGTTTCTTAAACATTTTAAATATAGCTAATTTGCAATTTTTTAAAACTATATTATAGGGTTTTAAAATTTATTATAAATTTCAACCAAGTTAGATTTTATATTGTATATTTAACTTAAAGTTGTATATATTTATAAAAAAAATATTTAATTCAATTAAAATAATATTATTTTATTTGTTAATTATATTCATAATTTTTTAACATTTAGTGATTATTAAAAATCTAATTGCAAAATAAATTTATAAAATAGAAATTCGCTAATTTTTTAGATTAATTAAAACAAATCTATTATATTTAGATTATTTAGCAAGCATATTTTTTTTAAAAACAACTTTGTGTAAGTTGTCCATCTACAAAATCCAATTTACAGGGCGATCCCATTAAACAGCAATCGTTGCCACATTTTTTTTGACCAATTTTACATTTTGCCTGAACCATTGTTGTGGCAATGGCAGCTAATTTTAGTTATAAATAATAATATTTTATTAGTAAAATAATATTACTAACTAAAAAAAAACTATTTTTAACTAAAATTATATTATTGTTAAATATAAAACATTTTTCCGAAAAAAATCTCAATATTTATATATATATAATAAATTTAATAAATTTCTATATTATATTATAAATATATATATATTAGTATTAATTATAATACATACCAAACATTAGACCGATTGTGACAATCAAAATAATTACCGAACGCATTGTTTGAGTTAAACTAAAATATTATAAAATATAATTGTTTTATATTTTTATTATTATTACTAACGATTATTTAGTTTTTTTAGTATTTAGTTTATATACTCAAAAAATAAATAATAAATCATTCAAAATAGCTATAATTATATTATTTTTTCTAATTAACAATATTTATTTTTATAATTAATTGTTACTAGATGATTTTAAGTTTTTTTTTTCATGAGTTTTGTGATCTTTTATAAATCAATTTTTTAAATTATCATTTTTAATCATAATGTTTTATTGAGCTATTATATTTCTTTTTTCTTCAATGTTATTTTTTATAAAAAATGTTTTTTAATTAATCATATATTTTATTAAGAATATATTATAACTTAAATAAAATACTAAAAAATTGTAAATAAATAATATAAATTTAATATACTTTATATGTACTATACTTATTAAACATTATGTTTATTATATTATAAATAAATATATAATAATAATTGTATGAATTTTCTAGTTAGATATTATTGTTAAAACTATAAACTATAATTATGTATTATTAGTTTTGATATATTTTTTACATTATTACATTTTTAACATATTAATATTACTGCATTTTTATATTAAATAAAAATTATATACTATTGAAAATTTTATCGTAAAACTCAGTGAGATTTTTTTTAAATGAATTGATTTTATGACATTAAATTTAGTAATTTTTTTATATATATTTTTAGTTATTGTATTAATAATTACTGTATATATTTAATTAATTATAGTTTTGTTAATTAAATTCAAATCACATATAAATGTAATTCAATGAACTTTTTTTATAATAGTGATATCATAAAAATAGTTTTATATTTAGTATACTAAATAAAATATTAGAATTATATTGTATTGAAACTTGCATTATTAGCTATTTTTACAAATAATTATATCTATTGTATTACATGTATATATTAAACAATTAGATTTATGAATAAGTTGTACATATTAAATTTCTATTATTAAAAATAAAAATATATACAACTAATGTACTATATTTTTTTTAATTTATTGTAATAAAACTATTGTAATATATTTTAAATAAAACATTTATACAAGTAAATATTATAAATTAAAAATAATAATAACCCATGTTTTTTAACTATAATAATAATTTTATTTTTGCCAATATATCATTTAAATCCACATTTTTAGTTATTGTTTAACAAAAAAATAAAAAATTTAGTTTTAAAAATTATAATATTATTTTATAATATAATTTGGAAAAATATTTTAAATCTCTATCTTAAAAAAACTAATTTGTTTGTTAAACAACAAGTATTGGTTTATTGTTTTACAGGTTTTTTCAATTATGAAAAAATTGTATAAATCAATAAACCATTTAAGTTGAGACACAGTTGCGGTGTTATCCCAAACCCAAACATATGGCTACACCGAGTAGACCAACAGCGGCACACAACTGTCCCGGTTCACAGCAAACATTACCGCATACTCTTTGAGTTACGGTACACGTGGGTATCTGAGCCATTGTTGTAGCTATAGAGTGATAATAACAAAAAAATTATAATAATTTATATTATCATATATAAACACTTTAATTTAATAGGTTTTAATAATTAGAAATATATTGCAATAGATTACTATCACTCTATTAAAACTTTTTAAAAAAAATATTATAAACTAAACATTGGAAATATACATTGCTAATTTATATATACAGTATATATATAGTATCTTGAATTTATATATAAATAATTAACACTAATTATAATGATAATAATATTAATTATAATTAATCATATTATATGCTATTATTTTTTTAACTTAGACTAAAATATATAAAAGTATACAATACATACCAAACAATAGACCAATTACTGCAACCAACAAAATAATTGAACGCATTGTTAATAGTTTTTCCAAAATTTTACAATAAAAATAAAATATTACTAAATTTATTGTAGTTTTTATTTTGTATAATAATTGTTAATAGATTTTAAACTTATATACCCTTTTTTGAATAATGTGCCAGGTAATTTATAAATTTTAGAAATTTATAAAAAAAAGTTATAAAAAGTTTCTAGAAATAGATATTTTGACCTGTCACTTTTAAAAAAAAATTAAAAATGCATACTAATGAGAAATTCAAATTTTTTAAGTTTTAAAAAACTTAAATTATTTGCAAATATCATTTTATTTTGTAGGCAGTTAAGTTTTTTTTATCTTATCATTATAAATTAGTAAAATGCTTTTATATGTAAAAAAAAATTTCTTCAAAATAAACTATTTTAAACTATACTTAAAAATATTTATTATGAATTATTTGATTATTGATAATAAAACAACTTTTTAATACCAAACTTAATAAAATAAAAACACTAATATTTAGTTAAAGTTTGTTAAATGTTTAATAAACAAAGTTATTTTCATGCATATTTTTGGTAGTTAATTTTAATAATTAGTAAAAAAATATGTTAAATGATTTTTTTTAATAAAAATCTAGTTTTTATATTATATTTTATTATAACTTAACATGTGTATTTTAATTTGATTTGATATGATAAAAATTATTTATATTTAAAATATAAATTATGTATAAAGTATATTGTTAAGATTTTTATATATTAATATTTTACTATCTTATTCAAATTAGTTAGTTTACATTTACTGTAGTTATTGTAAATTTAATACAAATGATACTATCTTTACATTTTATTTTTTATTATTGTTAGATAATTTAATAGAAACTTTAATTAAAAAAAAAATTTTTCTTAAACAACAAAAAAATTAGTTATAATAACATATATATAATTAAATTTGTTTATTATAATAAAAAAGTTATAAACTTAAAATAGTCAATAATAGTACATATATTTTTGCTTGATAAATTTTTATGTGAATTATAATTAACTAAAACTGATTGTCGATACTGTTTGCTATGCATGTCCTCAATTGATCATATGTGCGCCCTTTTCACCGGCCAGTATAGCGGCAGCCATTGTGTTGCCGTTAATATGGTTGGGATATATGGATGCGTCGACAACACGCAAACCGGTCACACCTTTTACACGCAATCTTTCGTCAACAACAGTGTCCGCACTATCCGAAGCACCCATAGGTGACGTACCGATAGGATGGCCCAAAAATGTCGATTTTTCAATCAAACATTTGTGATACTCGAAGCACTGCCATAGAGGTCCGGTTATATACGGCTTACAGTCGTCCATATCAGCGGGAATAGGATGAACAAAGTCGCTCAGTGATGTTGACGATACAAATTTCAAAACATACTGCACAGCAGCCAACAGTGCCCGATTGTCACGTGTTTTGTATGGATAATAGGCGACCGGCGGTTCCCGAACATCGGTCGATTGGATTGTTAGTGTGCCCTTTGTGGTGTCGCCCAAATCGGTAATTGTTATGCATAAAAGTTTTTGATTTCCCGCATAATTAGATAATATGAACTCAATTTGTACAAAATAATCTATGGTTTCATTATTATCATAATCTTTATCAGTGCTGCTAATTGACGGCAATCTCAAGCGCAATACCAGTGCATTGCTGTGAGTCATAGGACCCGTACGGCCGTACAGTGCCCGATAAAAGTGATTAATAGTAACATTGTCAATTGGTGACTCGGATTTCAGTGAAAAACCTAAAAATGTCGACACATGACACATAAAATTATGACCAACCGGTATGTCTGACCAAACCGGCCGAATGCCCAGTCTAGTCATAAGTTGGGCATTGCCAATACCCGATAATTGCAACAATTTCGGTGTATTCAGTGAACCTATTAATAATTTAAAAATTATTTTTTTTTTAAAAAGACTAATTAATAAGTTTTAATTTTTAGTTTTATTTATTTATTTATTTTCTATATAAAAAATATTATACAGTTTTATATTACCGGCTGATATAATAATTTCGTTGTCGGCATAGACACGATATGCTGAACTGTTATCCGATTTGATAAACTCAATGCCATAAACATTTGGTTGCTGTTTGGCTGATGATTGGATCAGCAATTTAGTAACCAACGAATTGGTCATTATGGACAATGTCGGGCACCTGGAGTTATCGTTCAATATATAGGCTGCGGCTGTAGTCTCGCGGCGACCGTTGCGTATAGTTCTCTGAAGTCGAGCAATACCTTCATCGCTGGCACCGTTGACATCGACCACTTGGTTGCCCCAACTTTTAAGAGCCTGTTCAATGGCCACAAACAACGGTAAGATATGCAACTGAGTTGTCACACCTAACGGTCCACTCGATCCGTGATACATGTCCTTCAATACAGGATCAGTGTTAAACTCGTTGCTTATATAATGCGGTAACACTTCATCGTAGGCCCAGCCTCGAGCACCGGTTTTATTATATATACTATCGTAGATATTACGACTGCCTCTTATATAAAACATACCGTTTAACGAGTGACTGCCGCCAAATAGTTTGCCGCTACCGATAAACGAGTTGCTAAACTTGTTACGCACCCGCCAATAGACGGACGACTCAAGTATATACGAGTCTAATAGTGCCGGAAAACTTGTGTTCAACGAGTGTTGAGTACCGCCCGCTTCCAACAACAGTACCCGTCCGGCAGTTTCGTTGGCCAAACGACAGGCCACTATACAGCCGGCAGTACCGGCGCCTACAACTATAAAGTCATAATGGCTATGATTTTTCGGCAAATTGTTTGCTATTTTGACATTAATTAGACGATTGTGTCTATCGATTAGTGCTAATATAGTAAATAGCATCCAAACGACTGTCAACTTTGATGCCGGTATTAAAAACATATTGTTTTTTACAAACTATTTATTATTATTATTTAGTTACAAATATTTATTATATTTGAATTTATATATAATCTGTAAATATATATATTTAATGTTTTTTTTTAATTACAACTTTATAGTTATTTGATTAATCATTTAATGACTTATCAATTTTATTGTTATGTATTTTATTTGTTTATTTATGGGTTAAATACAATATATTTTATTATTATTTTAAATATTATTTTTTTAATTAATAAAGATAACTTTACATATGTGTAAAAAAATATTTTAAATACAAAAATTAGGTCATAAATAGATATTATAAAAACAATTTTAAATAATTTCATTTTTTAAAAAATTGTAACGACATTTTACATTAAATATAATTAATAATTAATTTTACACTTAAATTATAAATTTTGTTAATTTATTGTTATTATATGCTAGTGATAGCAAAAAATTTTTTTAATATTAAAAATTAGCAATTAATTAAAGTTTTAAAATGTAAATAATTATAAATAATTTACAATTTTTGAGTTTTCTTTTTTTGGGAAATATCACGTATTTGTTATTTAAAACAAATTTAATTATAATCAAAATAATAATCAATTATATATTTTATTTATCATATTATTAGTATATATATAAAGAGTTATTATTTTTATAAAACAAAAATACTATTTGCATAGTATATCACAATTAATTATACCAATAGCTAACCAATTTAAACCAATTAAACATAACATGTTTATAACTAACCGAAAATATTATTACTTTATTTTAGTTGTCAGCTTAATGTGTGCCAATCAATGTAATGGTGGATTGGGTGAAAGTATTGTCGACCTAGCTATCAATATAGCATCACTGCAACCTGAAACCAAGTGTCCCATTGGGAAAATAAAATTGCTTGACTTTTATGACCAGGTAGATAAAACATTGAAGCCATTGTTACCATTATTGCCGGTATTCAAAGTGGTCATATATGTTGGCGATTCATTGTTTGGTTGTCTATCGGCGGATCAGTTTTGCTATTTGGCCACCACTTTACTGCGCCTGATCTGTAAGCTTGAATTGGTCAAAGCCGACAAACTGCCTGAAGTTATTAGCAAATTTTCGGCCGCTGTTGTGGCCTCGGGAGTATCACCAGCAGACAAATGCAAAAAAATTGATGGCTTAACATGTGACCAATTGCTTAAATATTAGCTAAAAATAGTTTAGCTTGGTAAATTTAGATTTAAATTATCTGATAACTTGATAACTATATATTTTTTTATTTATTAAAATCATTATTGTCATGTTATTATTATGTTATGTTATATATTATTAATTATTAATATTTAATGTATAATGTTTTAAATTAAAAAAAATATTTTAAATATTACTATTGTGTAAATATTATTTATTATTTTGTAATTTTATTGTAATACAGTATATTATTGTAATGTACTAATTAAATGTATTAATTTATTTTATTAAAATTTAAATAAATATTACATTATAATCATAAATTATATAAATTAAATTTATAACTTAATAATTTATTAATTCATGTTATTATTAGTTCACTATTATGTAATATATTTTATAATTATTTTATGCACTGTATACAATAAATTAAATAAAATAATAAATTAAAATCTAAAATTTAATAGTTTTTTTTATCATTTGAAAAATATTTAATCAAATATTTTAAAACTAATACTTGTTAAATTTTATTATACTAATTTTAAATAGCATTATATCCTAATTTAATGAATAAATGTGATAGGTCACCAAACAAAAAATTATTATATAATTTTATTTATTAATTATTAGTATTTTACAACAAAAAAAATTATTTAGATATTTTAGATAAAAAATGAAATTTAATGTAAAAATCTAAATCGTATTTAATAAAAAAAATGTTAATAAACAAATTAATTACAATTATAAAACATCACGTCGCAATTGATATATTTAAAAAATATATAAATTTTGCTCAAAATTTGTGATATAAAAATAAAACAAAATTATTTAATATTTAAATCGTTATACTAGTAATAGAAATATTTCATTAATTTTATTTTTAGTTAATTTTTCTAGAATTAGAAAAACAATATTAAAATACAATTTTTTTATTAATAATGATTAGAAAATTAATTTTATTAACATTAATAATTCATTCAATACTGTATTATTGTTTAGTTTGTGGCAATAATCCAGTTATACGTAGCTGTCCTGATCCTAACCAGGAGTTGGCCCACAAAGTCAGTAACGATATCTACAGTCTAATACTGACCCTATTGAACGCCAAACCGGCCACCTGTTTGCCCGACGGCGATAAACTGATCAAACAGCTAACGTCACAGAAAACTGGTATACCTAGAGGACAGTTAACATTGTTCCGGTTTATCGTAACAGTTACTTCACAGCCGATCAGCTGTCTGACCAATGTTGATATATGTTCAGCGGGTGAAATAGTCTACGAAGTCTACTGTATGAGCCGCCCGGACAGCACTGATCAGTCACATGTGTTGCCACCGTTGGCCAAAACGGTTGATCCCTATTGCAAACTTGACGGACAAAACACTTATATTCCCAAACAGTGTGGCAAACGTGTCCCTTAAAGTTGATTTAAAAAAAACAAAACAACAAAAATACAGTAATTAGTTTTTTAATAAGTTTTTTAAACTAATTAATAATTTTTATAACTAAGTAATATTTTATATTTAATGTATAATTTTTTATAAATATTGTATTCAAAAATTTTATTGTAATTAAATGATACAAATGTAATTTTTTTCAATATTCATGACAAGTATATATATATTAATAAAGTTATTATAATTATTATAACATTATATTACATTAGATTACATATATTTTATTTAATTAATTTATAGAAATTTACTATTTTTTCTATTTATATGAAATAAAAATGAAAAATAATTTGTTACAAAATAAAAATATACTATAGTATATTAATTTTTTTATAGTATTTAAATTAATTATTAAAATTAATATAATTATTATTACAATATTGTTGTTAATTAATTACTATATGAGTATAATTAGTGTACAATATAGAGAACATTATATACTAATAAACTATAATTATTATTATTTAAATTATTTATTTAGCATAAGTTATTCATACAATTATTAATAGTATTTTAAATCAACAATAAAAAACTCGAAACTAATTACCGATAATAATTGAATTAAAACAAACTATTTTCAACAAACATCTATATTAAATATAAATAATTTTGATGCTCTTTTTAATATTAAAAAATAATCTATTGGTATATTAGTTTGTAATAAAAAAAATAAAAAAACAAACAAAAGTAAATTAAGCGTAAAATTTAAAAAGTTGAAACTTTTGGACAACAAATTGCCTAAACTTTGGTCTGGTCTTGAGATTCATGAGACCTGCCTCACTGTATGTACTTTTCGATGACAATTGAACCGTCAATGTAGCCAATAGTTGCAATTTGGACAACGATTCAAGTGATTTGTCGGTCAACTTAACGTCATTTAGGTTTAAATTAGTAAGATTTGGCAAATTAATGGCCAGATCGGCAAAAAACGGATCCCGAATTCTGACACAATTGACACATAATTGTCTTAATTGTCGACATTTGTTCAGCAAATCACTGGTCAGATGACAATATATGAATTGGAAACTCGAAATAATTAGTTGAGTGACTTGAGTGCCGCCAAACACTTCATTGATATCGGCAATCATTATCATGTGTTCGGCCGTCGAATATATTAATTCGAAATTGTATCGAAATCGCCGAAGTTTTGGACAGTTGTTTACCAATTGTTGAAACTGTTGTCTACTGGCGTGTTGTCCATAAAAATCAATCGATAGATTAGTCAACGAAACAAAACATATCTGACTATCAATGACTTTGTCGACGAATCTCTGTTCTAACACTAAGTTTAGCCAGAATTCGGGTGTCTGTTGTTTAAGACAACTGTCGGCCGTCGAGTTCGAGTCAATTGTATTCAATTGATTGTCCGAATCATTGTCTTGTTTATCGATAATCGGATTCAGAATTTCATCCAATGTATAGGTGACAGTGTCTTCGATAACTATCCATTTGTCGACAAATTGATGGTATGGTCTCAATGTTATGGTTTTTGTTATTTCTTCACACAAAAGTTCATGCCATTGAAATGATGTTGTCGTATATTGTCGACCAGCTCTGCCAACTGTTCCATTCACATTAGGACTGTTAAAACAGGCCAACCATAATATCTCAGTGATATGTCGACACTCATTGACAATCAGTTCGTTCAGTTGGTTATACATCAGTTTGACTTTGTCTAAATCATTATAACTACTGACACTTTTATTGGTAGTTTCATCGGTACTCTCATTGTCCATATTGTCGACATCATCATCCACCTCATCATTACCATTGTTGTCGATATTGTTAGAAATGAGACGAAAGGCAAATACTTTGATACTGACAGCACCGGTAGTAATGATGTCAACAATTTTAGCAATCGCTTGTTTGACGAGTTTGTAAATGTTTAGCGAAGTAATAATCATATTATTATTGTTGTTCCCGTTGTCTTCATTGTTCACTTGAACTACCTCTTCATTGACTTCACCTTCACCTTCACCTTCACCTTCACCTTCACCTTCACCTTCACCTTCACCTTCACCTTCACCTTCACCTTCACCTTCACCTTCACCTTCACCTTCACCTTCACCTTCACCTTCACCTTCACCTTCACCTTCACCTTCACCTTCACCTTCATCTTCATCTTCTTCTTCTAAATCGCCATTGCTATCAAAACTATTGTCACTTTCTTCACTGTTTTCATCTTTTGAAGTGTAATTGTTTACTAACTGGTATTCATTTGATCCTTCCTTTTCATAAAATACTTTCAGTAAAACTCTTGTGACGTTTCGACACTTTCTGAAGATTGTCTGCCATTTTGACAAATCAGACGACTTGTCGGTGACTTTTTCGACGACTTCGATGACATAGACTCTGTTGTAAACCAATCGTTTCCATTGTCTTGAAATGGATTCGTATTTGAATTTGTCGTCAAACTGAAGATAATCTAACAATACTTCAGTCAAGTCATCGCCGAAGCGTTCAAACGAGTCTTTCGCCGGAATATTCATATTCTTTGACATTAATTGTTTAGATTAAGTGATAATATGTTTAATAATAATAAAAAACTAATAAAAATCTAATAAAATAACTGTTTATTACATCAAAAAAAAAATAATTCAAAACAAATATATCTCATACTAAGGGGTGGTTCACATAATACGTTAGCACTTATGAGAGGATGTGTCAGCAAAAAGCAAACTTTTTTGGACAAAAGGGGGGAAGAGTGGAGTCTAGATTTCTTTAAAAAACATCAAACGTACTATGTGAATTACCCCCATTAACACATAAATTAATATCATATGTTACACAACAAGTGTTCTGTTTTATTCAATATTTTAATACCTGTAAATATTTTTATTGTTTAAATTGAATAACTATTAACTATTGAATAAATTATTAAAAAGTTACAAAACTTGACAAAACCGCTGCACAAAAAAAATCAAAAATCATCAAAAAAAATATTTATTTAGCATAAGTTATTCATACAATTATTAATAGTATTTTAAATCAATAATAAAAATAAAACTCGATACTAATTACAGATAATAATTGTATTAAAACAAACTATTTTTTTTGTATCAAAATTATTTATTAAATATAAATAATTTTGATGCTTTTTTTAATATTAAAAAATAATCTATTGGTATATTAGTTTGTAATAAAAAAAATTTATAAAACAAACAAAACGAAATTAAACGAAATATTTAAAACATTAAAACTTTTGGACAACAAATTGCTTGAACTTTTGGTCTGGTTTTGAGATTCATGAGACCTGTTTCACTGTATGTAGTTTTCGGCGACAATTGGACCGTCAATGTTACCAATTGTTGCAATTTAGACAACGATTCAAGTGATTTGTCGGTCAACTTAACCTCTATTAGCTTTAAATTAGTAAGATTTGGCAAATTGATGGCCAGATCGGCAAAAAACGGATCCCGTATTCGGGTACAACTTACGAACAATTGTCGACATTTGTTCAGCAAATCACTGGTCAGATAACAATATCTTAATCCTGAACCCGAAATATTTAGTTGAGTGACATGAAAGCCGCCAAACACTTCATTGATATCGGCAATCATTATCATGTGTTCGGCCGTTGAATACATGTTTCCGAAATTGTATGTAAATCGCCAAAGTTTTGGACAGTTGTTTGCCAATTGTTGAAACTGTTGTCTACTGGCGTGTTGTCCGTCAAAAAACAATTAATAGATTATTAGATTGATTGTATGATTTGTATGATTTGTATATTTAAAAAAAACTAATTTTATTCATCAATTAAGTTGTTTTGTCTAATTTTTTAGTATATTTTTGTTCATATAATTCTAATTTCTAAAAAATATTATTATAAAATTAATATATTACTTTTTTCCCCAACACTACTATAATTAACAATCTATTACTAAAAATTATTTGAATACAATAATAATAATAATTTTTTTTCGCATTTTAGATTTTTATTATCTCACTACTAAACTATATTTCATAAATTACTAAAAAGTTAATTGAAAACTTATTTAATATCCCCACCCCTATCCTCCCTACCCTCCCTTCCCATACCACACGAAGTTGAAGGTCTCAATCAACTATTAATAGTTAGGTTTTAAGATTAATTGTTTAATTAAAGTTTGTTTTCCATAACAATACAACTATTTTTTAATTAAATTATTATTTTATTGATTAAAATTTGTTTAAAATTTATTTTTATTTTACGAAATATAATAAAATTTTTAAATAATGGTATTGTTTCAAAGTATTGTAACAAAAGCTAAGAGTAAGAAAGAGATCGTAAGAAACAAATCAATAGTTAAGACAATCAATCAATGATGGGATCAAATAATGATAATAATAGTTATGATGGCAACAGACAGTCACAAAAATTGGCACCATTTCAGAGTAGATTTTCATTGGGAACCGGTTTTCAAACAGTTCCTCGAAGACCTTACGGGCCATTCTATAACCCAACGGCAACAGATGAACCACCGACGCCACAACCGACCAGTGGATTGCAATTTCATTATCCTCGTCGTGTCCGTCCACTACAATGGCCGACATTTCGCAATTTTCAGTCGACAGAATTTCAATCATTGGCCACTCCATCGTCTAGCCAACAACCGGTGCCATCATTACCTCCACCGCCAGTGCCACCACTAATGATGTTACCACCTCGACAACAAATAAAGACGCCGCCAAGAGTAGTACAATCATCGCCATTAGCTCCTACTGGTGGACAACAACCTCTTTTGAAACCAGCTATAAAACGGCGTCGGGTGCCGGACAGTCTGGGACGAACACATTTCGGTGAACTGTTTCAACCATATTCCAGTGATTCGTATACCTTAAGTGAGGCGCCCCCTGAAACTAGACCACTGTTGACCAGCCGTCAAACAGCTCCAACTCGTCCCAGGGATCAAATACGTGCCAGTGATCAGCCGTCTATGTTTCTGAGAAGATATCACAAATCAGACACCAATGAACCAGACTTTAGGTCAATACAGGCCGACATCACTCGTGATCGATATCTAGGAATACTTCCGAAAAATCCAGACAATATGCCGTCTCCCGAACTATTGGCTAATAGGCATCGAAGAGGAACAATTGCTATCACATCGCTTGGTTCGGGCAAAGCTAAGAGACAGAAACAAGAGTTGGCAGATATTGGTTACGTTCGCGATGTAAATACAGGCCGATATGTACGGCCACAGCGACTGAGTATGTATCGTAGCAGTACTCCATCATATCCGCCACCATTGAGACACAGCCAAAGTATGCCAAACTTGCCGGATATTGACGATGAAGTCAGTCGTCCAATCAAAGGTATGGGTCATCGCCAACGATCAAACCTTATGCCAACTGGTCGTTTGGATTATGGTTTGAGATGGGATCCCAATCTTAGACGATCCTATAGTGTCGATGATCTAACATCATCTAATCAATTGGAGGGCGAAGACACGTCAAAATACACATCAAGGGAACGGGCGTTTGCTGCTCGGCTCAGTCAACAGCCCAAAGAAGACGTGGAGATATATAAAAAATATCGAAATATGGCCGACAAGAGGCATAAGGATCAGAGACTGGCCGTCGATCGTATGTTTCAACCGTGGACAGACTATGGTCTCAGTGAAGTTGACTCCGCACGTGTCGGTCAATACCGGAATATTCAGGATGCGGTGCGGACGGCCGACAAAGTGCCGCCAGACTGGGCCGACAGACGACAAATGAGACGCTATTTAACCAAAAATTATGCAACCCTAAAGTCGGCTAATCCCAACAGGCCTACCCAACCATTTGAATCAATACAAGAAATGGATGAACCCAGTGATGATGATGGACAACAATCAGTTGGTGACAATCAGATGACATCAGAACAATACATTCAATGGAGACAACAGAATCTCGAACAACAGAGAAGAGAGCGCCAAAATGAGGCCAAAAAGTCGGACAAACGGCAAAATTGGGATCACTGTCCCATACAGTAAGTGATTGATTAGATTATTGATATTTAGATTTAGATTCAGATTCAAAAACCATTATCAATAGTTAAGGTTTTGTAAATAAAATTTATTTTGAAAAAAATTATTGTAATAAAAACAGATTAAACTAAAAGGTAAGTATATTAGGCATTACTTCACCGGTAAATGATTGTCCATTGGTTTATAATTTTTTTTATATAATTGTCTATTAATAATCATTAATGTTTATATTATAAATGCTTTGAATAATTTTAAAGTAATTATTTTTAAAAATAAAATAATTTAATAGTTTTTTTTAATTGTTTAAATATTTACAAAAATATATTTTCAAGAAAAAAAGAAAACAAATTAATCCAAAACTTGAAATATTACCGCAAGAAAACAAAACTAACCACAAGTTTCATCAAACAGTAGTCAAAAGATACCGGTCTTATGTCATATAGAGACGAAAACGATAGTAGCAGTAGTGATGATGAAGATGACGACGAAATGGAAACGGATACACAAATACCGCCACTTTATGGTCCGCCGTCGGGTACCGGCGGCCAACAGGTAGGACAACCAGAAAGCACGGAAATGTCGGAAATGTCAGAAGTGCTTAGTCTACTTGAATCATTAGAATCTGAATCTCCTTCTTCAGAAACATCATCATCATCCAGTGCTGGCCAGTCTACCCAATCGACATCTGATCCCAAAAGAAGTTCACAATTTGATCTACCGGATCCTAAACGAAGACCACCACCACCGCCGCCGCCGTCGCCGCCGCAGTCGACAATCACAAGACCCGCCGATCAGCAGAATTTGAAATTGGATTACGCGAGACCTAGTGATCAGTTACCGAAAATTGTCCAAAAATATCGCAACCCATTTACTGGTGAACCAGATTTGAATGCTATGCAAAAAGACATTGACAATGAAAGAGGACAGTTAGTCGGCCGGTCCCGACCATTGCATGAAATGTTGTCACTCAAACACAAACGAGGAGCACAAGACATTTATCAAGTAAATGATGGCAAAACTTTTCGACAAAAACAGCAAATCATTAAAAAGGGCTATAAATTGGACCCAATATCTCAAAGATATATCAAAGAAGACAGTACTGCTAGTGGTTCCCAAATGACTACTACACCGACAGCTACAATGGGATGGCAGACACCACGACTAGAGCGCAGTCAAAGTATGCCAGATCTGTCCGCATTGGGCGAAGTGAGCGGTAAGATATCACAAATGGGTGGCCGAAGACGGTCAATGATTATGCCGACCGGCCGTTTGGGATACGGTATGCGATGGTCTCCGGATTTAAGCCGTACGTTCAGTGCTAATGATTCGAGTCTAACAACTGGTAAATTTTACGGCGAAGACAAGTCATCCTATACACCAAAGGAACGGGCGTTCAGTCTACGACTTAAGGAACGTCCAGACGATGAACTTCAACTATACAGTCAATACCGCAATATGGCTGATCCGATGCAAAAAGATCAGGCTGTGGCCAGAAAACGTATGCATCGGACATCGTCACAGTTTGGCCGACATAAGGCCGACTCTTCCCGAGTCAAAGAGATAAGAGAATTTCAAAACCAAATGCTTTGGACAGAAAAGACTCCGTCCAATGCAAAGGGGATCAAAAATATGCGACAATACAGACGATCTATGACCAAATCTAAGCGCTCGTTGCCATCCACGCGACCCGCAGACGCCAAAGGGTTGGATCCAATACTGGAACTACCACTGGAAAGACTAGGATCGTCCACTGAATCGAAAAAACAATTAGAAAGTTATGACCGAAGATTTCAACACGAATTGCGTAAACTTAAAGAGAGAAGTATTCCGAGTATGTTTGGACAGATTCGTGAAGAAGAGGAAGAAGAAGAACAACAACAGATGGAAATGGGAACCGAAGAGAAGAGTGATTACGAACAGTGGCTTAGAGACTATCAGCAAAAACATCAACAACCGGAAGGCGGTCCGCGCGACAAATCACCCGAACCGCCGCCAAATCCAGACTCGTGTCCAACACAGTAGTAATCGATGGCTAATATACTGATTCAAACACTTGAATACTTGTATTATGAAATGATATACACAATGATGTATACATTTTTTTTGTGATTGAAATTTATTAGTAAATTTTTTACTACACTATTGATGTCAGTTAACTTGATATCTATTATTACTTTGAAATTGATGTTATCGTACATTGAATTTAATCCATTCAATAGTCTGTAAAATATATTAAAAGAAATGGTAAGTATATTACTTTACAGATAATTAATTTTTCATTGATTCATATTTTTTTAAATATGATGTGTGTGTGTATATAATTGATAATTAATTTCATAAGTGTTTAAACAAATGATTAAATACCATAATTTATTTTATTTTTAAATTATAGTTTTTTCATTGTTTAAATATTTACAAAAATATATTTTCAAGAAAGAAAATTATTAAAAAAAACTTTAAAGATTTGCAAAAAAACAGATTCAGTAGTCAAGAGGCACAGGTATGTCATATAGAGGTAACAACAGTAGTAATAGTAGTGATGATGATGACGACGAAATGGATATGGATCCACAAATGCCACCCCTTTATGGTCCGCCGTCGTCTAATCGGGGAATACGACAGATAATAGATCCAAATAGCGTACAAATGCCACAATTGTATCGCCGAACTGAACCAACTGAAAGACCATCACTACGATCTCAATTTTCATCTACAGGAACATCAGCACCCAGACTGAAGTCCGGTGTTGGCCAGTATAACATAGCCGGTAAAACAACACCGACATCTGATCTCAAAAGAAGTCTAAAATCAGATCTACCGGATCCTAAACGAAGACTACCGCCGCTGCCGCCGCAATCGATAATCACAAGACCCGCCGATCAGCAGAATGAATGGAATTATACGAGATCTAGCGATCAGTTACCGAGAATTGTCCAAAAATATCGCAACCCATATACTGGTGAACCCAATTTAAATGTCATGCGAAAAGATATTGATATTGAAAGAGGACAGTTAGAAGACCAGTCCCGTTCATTGCATGAAATTTTGTCATTCAGACACAAACGAAGATCACAAGAAATCAAAAAAGATATGGAAGGAAGAACGGGTCGACAAATAAAGCAAATGAAGAAAATGGGCTATAATTTAGACAAAAATACTCGTAGATACATCATATATATCAAAGAAGGTGGTGGTACTACAGGTTCACAAATAACTACTACACCGACAGCTACTACGGGACGACAGACACCAAGACTAGAGCGCAGTCAAAGTATGCCAGAACTGTCCGCATTGGGCGAAGTGAGCGGTAAGATATCACAAATGGGTAGTCAGAGACGGTCAAAGATTATGCCAACCGGCCGTTTGGGATACGGTTTCCGATGGTCTCCTGAGTTAAGCCGCGCGTTCAGTGCTGACAATTCGTGTCTAACAACTGGTAAATTTCACGGCGAAGACATCTCATCCTATACTCCAAAGGAACGGGCATTCAGTTTACGTCTTAAACAACGTCCCGACGATGAACTGGAACTGTACAGAAAATATCGCAATATGGCTGATCCGATGCACAGACGTCAGTCGGCCACCAGAAAGCGTATGCATCATCTATCGTCACCGTATGGCCGACATCTGGCCGACTCTGAACGAGTCCGAGAAATAAGAGGTTTGCAAAACAAAATGCTTTGGACAGAAGAGCCGCCGCCCAATGATAAAGGGGTAGAAAATATGAGACAATTTAGACGATTTCTGACAGGTTATAGACGAGCGCTGCCATCCACTGATGTCGAAGACTACGACAACGATTATGAACCGAAATATTTGAATCAAATAAATGAAACCAAAACCGAAAGTCTAAGTCTGACGGCGGACGCGGAAAATAAAAAACAATTTGAAAGTTATGACCGAAGATTTCAACACGAATTGCGCAAAATTAAAGAGAGAAGTATTCCGAGTATGTTTGGACAGATCCATGAAAAAGAAGAAGAAGAAGATGATGAACAACAACAACAACAGATGGAAATGGAAACCGAAGAGAAGAGTGATTACGAACATTGGCTTAAAGACTATCAGCAAAAACATGAACAACCGGAAGGCGGTCCGCGCGACAAATCACCCGAACCGCCGCCAAATCCAAACTCGTGTCCAACACAGTAGTMGTAATCGGTGGCTAATATACTACCGATAATTCAAACAATTGAATACTTATTAACAAATAATATACACAATTATGTATATATTTTTTTGCGATTGAAATTGATTAGTATATTTTACATTACAAATTTTGTTGTCGTTTTTTTTAAAAAAAATAATTTTAATTTTGTCAACAAATTTTAATGATTTTTTATTTGTGTATCGGTTTTGTCAAGTTTTCTAGCTTTCAATAATTTATTCAATATTCTCAGTATTTTATATAACATTATTTAAACAACAAAAATATTTAGAGGTATTAAAAAATTATAATTAAATAACAAACGTTTGTAACATATTATGTGTTAAGGGGTAATTCACATATTACGTTCGAAGTTTTTTTTAAAAAAAAAATCTAGTCCCAACTCATCCTTTTTTATCCGCAAAAGTTTGCTTTGGTTGACACATCCCCTCATAAGTCCTAACGTATTATGTGAACCACCCTTAGTCTGAGATTTATTTGTTTTGAATTAAAATTTTTTTTTTTGATTTAATAAACATTTATTTATTAGATTTTTATTAGTTTATTATTATTATTTGAAATGAAATTAAAATGAATTAAAATGTGATTTTAACTGTGACAGGATGTAAGATTATTTTAGTAGATTTTCAAATCATTTTAAAATGAATAAAAAAGTGATTTTAAGTGTGACGGATGTAAGATTATTTTAGTAGATTTTTAAATCATTTTAAAATAAATAAAAAAGTGATTTTAACTGTGACAGAATGTAAGATTATTTTAGTAGATTTTCAAATCATTTTAAAATAAATAAAAAAGTGATTTTAACTGTGACAGCATGTAAGATTATTTTATTAGATTTTTAAATCAATTTAAAATGAAATAAAATGTGATTTTAACTGTGACAGGATGTAAGATTATTTTAGTAGATTTTTAAATCATTTTAAAATGAAATAAAAAAGTRATTTTATCTGTGACAGGATGTAAGATTATTTTAGTAGATTTTCAAATCATTTTAAAATGAATAAAAAAGTGATTTTAGCTGTGACAGCATGTAAGAATATTTTAGTAGATTTTCAAATCATTTTAAAATGAATAAAAAAGTGATTTTAACTGTGACAGGATGTAAGATTATTTTAGTAGATTTTCAAATCATTTTAAAATGAATTAAAATGTGATTTTAACTGTGACAGCATGTAAGATTATTTTAGTAGATTTTCAAATCAATTTAAAATGAATTAAAATGTGATTTTAACTGTGACAGGATGTAAGATTATTTTAGTAGATTTTCAAATCATTTTAAAATGAATTTGTGAAATGAATTAAAAATTTTAAAATGTGTGATTTTAACTGTGACAGTAGATTTTCAAATCATTTAAAATGAATAAAAAAGTGATTTTAATCTGTGACAGCATGTAAGATTATTTTAGTAAGATTATTTTAGTAGATTTTAAATCAATTTAAAATGAATAAAATGTTATTTTAACTGTGACAGGATGTAAGATTATTTGAGTAGATTTTTAAATCAATTTAAAATGAATTAAAATGTGATTTTAACTGTGACAGGATGTAAGATTATTTTAGTAGATTTTCATATCATTTTAAAATGAATAAAAAATGATTTTAGCTGTGACAGGATGTAAGATTATTTTAGTAGATTTTCAAATCATTTTAAAATGAATAAAAAAGTGATTTTAACTGTGACAGCATGTAAGATTATTTTAGTAGATTTTCAAATCATTTTAAAATGAATAAAAAAGTGATTTTAGCTGTGACAGYATGTAAGATTATTTTAGTAGATTTTTAAATCAATTTAAAATGAAATAAAATGTGATTTTAACTGTGACAGGATGTAAGATTATTTTAGTAGATTTTCAAATCATTTTAAAATGAATTAAAATGTGATTTTAACTGTGACAGCATGTAAGATTATTTGAGTAGATTTTTAAATCAATTTAAAATGAATTAAAATGTGATTTTAACTGTGACAGGATGTAAGATTATTTTAGTAGATTTTTAAATCAATTTAAAATGAATTAAAATGTGATTTTAACTGTGACAGWATGTAAGATTATTTTAGTAGATTTTCAAATCATTTTAAAATGAATAAAAAAGTGATTTTAWGTGTGACAGCATGTAAGATTATTTTAGTAGATTTTTAAATCAATTTAAAATGAAATAAAATGTGATTTTAACTGTGACAGGATGTAAGATTATTTTAGTAGATTTTCAAATCAATTTAAAATGAATTAAAATGTGATTTTAACTGTGACAGGATGTAAGATTATTTTAGTAGATTTTCAAATCATTTTAAAATGAATAAAAAAGTGATTTTAACTGTGACAGGATGTAAGATTATTTTAGTAGATTTTCAAATCATTTTAAAATGAATAAAAAAGTGATTTTAACTGTGACAGSATGTAAGATTATTTTAGTAGATTTTCAAATCATTTTAAAATGAATTAAAATGTGATTTTAACTGTGACAGCATGTAAGATTATTTGAGTAGATTTTTAAATCAATTTAAAATGAATTAAAATGTGATTTTAACTGTGACAGATGTAAGATTATTTTTAGATTTTAAAATGAATAGATTTTTTGACAATGTAAGATTATTTTAGTATCAATTTTAAAAATAACTGTGACAGATGTAAGAATGTAGATTTTCAAATCAAAAATGTGATTTTAASTGTGACAGCATGTAAGATTATTTTAGTAGATTTTTAAATCTATTTAAAATGAAATAAAATGTGATTTTAACTGTGACAGGATGTAATATTTTTTAGTAGATTTTCAAATCAATTTAAAATGAATTAAAATGTGATTTTAACTGTGACAGAATGTAAGATTATTTTAGTAGATTTTCAAATCATTTTAAAATGAATAAAAAATGATTTTAAGTGTCACAGAATGTAAGATTATTTTAGTAGATTTTCAAATCAATTTAAAATGAATTAAAATGTGATTTTAACTGTGACATGATGTAAGATTATTTTAGTAGATTTTCAAATCATTTTAAAATGAATTAAAATRTGATTTTAACTGTGACAGGATGTAAGATTATTTTAGTAGATTTTTAAATCAATTTAAAATGAATTAAAATGTGATTTTAACTGTGACAGAATGTAAGATTATTTTAGTAGATTTTCAAATCAATCTAAAATGAAATAAAATGTGATTTTAACTGTGACATGATGTAAGATTATTTTAGTAGATTTAAAATGAATTAAAATGTGATTTTAACTGTGACAGCATGTAAGATTATTTTAGTAGATTTTCAAATCATTTTAAAATGAATAAAAAAGTGATTTTAAGTGTGACAGCATGTAAGATTATTTTAGTAGATTTTTAAATCWATCTAAAATGAAATAAAATGTGATTTTAACTGTGACAGGATGTAAGATTATTTTAGTAGATTTTTAAATCAATTTAAAATGAATTAAAATGTGATTTTAACTGTGACAGGATGTAAGATTATTTTAGTAGATTTTCAAATCATTTTAAAATGAATAAAATGTGATTTTAACTGTGACAGGATGTAAGATTATTTTAGTAGATTTTCAAATCATTTTAAAATGAATAAAAAAGTGATTTTAACTGTGACAGCATGTAAGATTATTTTAGTAGATTTTCAAATCATTTTAAAATGAATAAAAAAGTGATTTTAACTGTGACAGCATGTAAGATTATTTTAGTAGATTTTCAAATCAATTTAAAATGAATTAAAATGTGATTTTAACTGTGACAGGATGTAAGATTATTTTAGTAGATTTTCAAATCATTTTAAAATGAATTAAAATGTGATTTTAACTGTGACAGGATGTAAGATTATTTTAGTAGATTTTCAAATCATTTTAAAATGAATAAAAAGTGATTTTAACTGTGACAGCATGTAAGATTATTTTAGTAGATTTTCAAATCATTTTAAAATGAATAAAATGTGATTTTAACTGTGACAGGATGTAAGATTATTTTAGTAGATTTTCAAATCAATTTAAAATGAATTAAAATGTGATTTTAACTGTGACAGAATGTAAGATTATTTTAGTAGATTTTCAAATCATTTTAAAATGAATTAAAATATGATTTTAACTGTGACAGATGTAAGATTATTTTTAGTGAATTTGATTTTAACTGTGACAGATGTAAGATTATTTTAGTAGATTTTTAAATCAATTTAAAATGAATTAAAATGTGATTTTAACTGTGACAGGATGTAAGATTATTTTAGTAGATTTTCAAATCATTTTAAAATGAATAAAAAAGTGATCAAATCATTTTAAAATGAATAAAAAAGTGATTTTARCTGTGACAGCATGTAAGAWTATTTTAGTAGATTTTTAAATCAATTTAAAATGAAWTAAAATGTGATTTTAACTGTGACAGGATGTAAGATTATTTTAGTAGATTTTTCAAATCATTTTAAAATGAATGAATAAAATGTGATTTTAACTGTGACAGGATGTAAGATTATTTTAGTAGATTTTCAAATCAATTTAAAATGAATTAAAATGTGATTTTAACTGTGACATGTAAGATTATTTTAGTAGATTTTCAAAGATTTTTAAGATTATTTTAGTAGATTTTCAAATCATTTTAAAATTAAAAAAGTGATTTTAACTGTTATGTAAGATTATTTTAGTAGATTTTCAAATCAATTTAAAATGATTTTAAATAAAAATGTGTGATTAAGATTATTTTAGTAGATTTTCAAATCATTTTAAAATGAATTAAAATGTGATTTTAATGTAAGATTATTTTAGTAGATTTTCAAATCAWTTTAAAATGAATTAAAATGTGATTTTAASTGTGACAGGATGTAAGATTATTTTAGTAGATTTTCAAATCATTTTAAAATGAATAAAAAAGTGATTTTAAGTGTCACAAGATGTAAGATTATTTTAGTAGATTTTCAAATAAATTTAAAATGAATTAAAATGTGATTTTAACTGTGACAGAATGTAAGATAATTTTAGTAGATTTTCAAATAAATTTAAAATGAATTAAAATGTGATTTTAACTGTGACAGMATGTAAGATTATTTTAGTAGATTTTCAAATCATTTTAAAATGAATAAAAAAGTGATTTTAACTGTGACAGCATGTAAGAWTATTTTAGTAGATTTTAAAATAAATTTAAAATGAATTAAAATGTGATTTTAACTGTGACAGSATGTAAGATTATTTTAGTAGATTTTCAAATCATTTTAAAATGAATTAAAATGTGATTTTTTAGTGACAGGATGTAAGATTATTTTAGTAGATTTTTAAATCAATTTTAAAATGAATTAAAATGTGATTTTAACTGTGACAGGATKTAAGATTATTTTAGTAGATTTTCAAATCATTTTAAAATGAAATAAAATGTGATTTTAASTGTGACAGSATGTAAGATTATTTTAGTAGATTTTCAAATCAATTTAAAATGAATTAAAATGATTTTAACTGTGACAGGATGTAAAAGTGATTTTCAAATCAATTTAAAATGAATTAAAATGTGATTTTAACTGTGACAGGATGTAAGATTATTTTAGTAGATTTTCAAATCATTTTAAAATGAATTAAAAAAATGTGATTTTAACTGTGACAGGATGTAAGATTATTTTAAGATTTTATTTAAAATTTGATTTTAACTGTATGTAAGATTATTTTAGTAGATTTTCAAATCAATTTAAAATGAATTAAAATGTGATTTTAACTGTGACAGGATGTAAGATTATTTTAGTAGATTTTCAAATCATTTTAAAATGAAATTAAAATGTGATTTTAACTGTGACAGATGTAAGATTATTTTAGTAGATTTTCAAATCATTTTAAAATGATTTTAACTGTGACAGGATGTAAATTATTTTAGTAAAAAGTGATTTTAACTGTGACAGATGTAAGATTATTTTAGTAGATTTTCAAATCAATTTAAAATGAATTAAAATGTGATTTTAACTGTGACAGGATGTAAGATTATTTTAGTAGATTTTCAAATCATTTTAAAATGAATAAAAWGTGATTTTAACTGTGACAGCATGTAAGATTATTTTAGTAGATTTTCAAATCATTTTAAAATGAATAAAAAAGTGATTTTAACTGTGACAGCATGTAAGATTATTTTAGTAGATTTTCAAATCAATTTAAAATGAATTAAAATGTGATTTTAACTGTGACAGAATGTAAGATTATTTTAGTAGATTTTTAAATCAATTTAAAATGAAATAAAATGTGATTTTAACTGTGACAGGATGTAAGATTATTTTAGTAGATTTTTTTTAAATCAAATCAATTTAAAATGAATAAAATGTGATTTTAACTGTGACATGATGTAAGATTATTTTAGTAGATTTTCAAATCATTTTAAAATGAATTAAAATATGATTTTAACTGTGACAGGATGTAAGATTATTTTAGTAGATTTTCAAATCAATTTAAAATGAATTAAAATGTGATTTTAACTGTGACAGGATGTAAGATTATTTTAGTAGATTTTCAAATCATTTTAAAATGAATTAAAATGTGATTTTAACTGTGACAGCATGTAAGATTATTTTAGTAGATTTTCAAATCATTTTAAAATGAATAAAAAGTGATTTTAACTGTGACAGCATGTAAGATTATTTTAGTAGATTTTCAAATCAATTTAAAATGAATTAAAATGTGATTTTAACTGTGACAGGATGTAAGATTATTTTAGTAGATTTTCAAATCATTTTAAAATGAATAAAAAAGTGATTTTAACTGTGACAGGATGTAAGATTATTTTAGTAGATTTTCAAATCAATTTAAAATGAATTAAAATGTGATTTTAACTGTGACAGGATGTAAGATTATTTTAGTAGATTTTCAAATCATTTTAAAATGAATAAAAAAGTGATTTTAACTGTGACAGCATGTAAGATTATTTTAGTAGATTTTCAAATTTTAAAATGAATTAAAATGTGATTTTAACTGTGACAGGATGTAAGATTATTTTAGTAGATTTTTAAATCAATTTAAAATGAATTAAAATGTGATTTTAACTGTGACAGGATGTAAGATTATTTTAGTAGATTTTCAAATCAATTAAAAATGAATTAAAATGTGATTTTAACTGTGACAGGATGTAAGATTATTTTAGTAGATTTTCAAATCATTTTAAAATGAATAAAAAGTGATTTTAACTGTGACAGCATGTAAGATTATTTTAGTAGATTTTCAAATCATTTTAAAATGAATAAAAAAGATAAAAGATTATTTTAGTAGATTTTCAAATCAATTTAAAATGAATTAAAATGTGATTTTAACTGTGACAGGATGTAAGATTATTTTAGTAGATTTTCAAATCATTTTAAAATGAATAAAAAAGTGATTTTAACTGTGACAGCATGTAAGATTATTTTAGTAGATTTTCAAATCAATTTAAAATGAATTAAAATGTGATTTTAACTGTGACAGGATGTAAGATTATTTTAGTAGATTTTTAAATCAATTTAAAATGAATTAAAATGTGATTTTAACTGTGACAGGATKTAAGATTATTTTAGTAGATTTTCAAATCATTTTAAAATGAAATAAAATGTGATTTTAACTGTGACAGGATGTAAGATTATTTTAGTAGATTTTCAAATCATTTTAAAATGAATTAAAATGTGATTTTAACTGTGACAGGATGTAAGATTATTTTAGTAGATTTTCAAATCAATTAAAAATGAATTAAAATGTGATTTTAACTGTGACAGGATGTAAGATTATTTTAGTAGATTTTCAAATCATTTTAAAATGAATAAAAAAGTGATTTTAAAGTGTGACAGCAGATGTAAGATTATTTTAGTAGATTTTCAAATCAATTTAAAATGTAAGATTATTTTAGTAGATTTTCAAATCAATTTAAAATGAATTAAAATGTGATTTTAACTGTGACAKGATGTAAGATTATTTTAGTAGATTTTCAAATCATTTTAAAATGAATTAAAATATGATTTTAACTGTGACAGGATGTAAGATTATTTTAGTAGATTTTCAAATCAATTAAAAATGAATTAAAATGTGATTTTAACTGTGACAGGATGTAAGATTATTTTAGTAGATTTTCAAATCATTTTAAAATGAATAAAAAGTGATTTTAACTGTGACAGCATGTAGATTATTTTAGTAGATTTTCAAATCAATTTAAAAGATTATTTTAGTAGAATTTAAAATGAAATAAAATGTGATTTTAACTGTGACAGGATGTAAGATTATTTTAGTAGATTTTCAAATCATTTTAAAATGAATTAAAATGTGATTTTAACTGTGACAGGATGTAAGATTATTTTAGTAGATTTTCAAATCATTTTAAAATGAAATAAAATGTGATTTTAACTGTGACAGGATGTAAGATTATTTTAGTAGATTTTCAAATCAATTTAAAATGAAATAAAATGTGATTTTAACTGTGACAGGATGTAAGATTATTTTAGTAGATTTTCAAATMAATTTAAAATGAATTAAAATGTGATTTTAACTGTGACAGAATGTAAGATAATTTTAGTAGATTTTCAAATCATTTTAAAATGAATAAAAAAGTGATTTTAACTGTGACAGCATGTAAGATTATTTTAGTAGATTTTMAAATMAATTTAAAATGAATTAAAATGTGATTTTAACTGTGACAGGATGTAAGATTATTTTAGTAGATTTTCAAATCATTTTAAAATGAATAAAATGTGATTTTAACTGTGACAGAATGTAAGATTATTTTAGTAGATTTTCAAATCAATCTAAAATGAAATAAAATGTGATTTTAACTGTGACATGATGTAAGATTATTTTAGTAGATTTTCAAATCATTTTAAAATGAATTAAAATATGATTTTAACTGTGACAGGATGTAAGATTATTTTAGTAGATTTTCAAATCAATTWAAAATGAATTAAAATGTGATTTTAACTGTGACAGGATGTAAGATTATTTTAGTAGATTTTCAAATCATTTTAAAATGAATAAAAAAGTGATTTTAACTGTGACAGCATGTAAGATTATTTTAGTAGATTTTCAAATCATTTTAAAATGAATAAAAAAGTGATTTTAACTGTGACAGCATGTAAGATTATTTTAGTAGATTTTCAAATCAATTTAAAATGAATTAAAATGTKATTTTAACTGTGACAGGATGTAAGATTATTTGAGTAGATTTTTAAATCAATTTAAAATGAATTAAAATGATTTTTTATGTAAGAGTAGATTTTCAAATCAATTTAAAATGAATTAAAATGTGATTTTAATGTAAGATTATTTTAGTAGATTTTCAAATCATTTTAAAATGAATAAAAGTGATTTTAACTGTGACAGATGTAAGATTATTTTAGTAGATTTTCAAATCATTTTAAAATGAATAAAATGTGATTTTAACTGTGACAGGATGTAAGATTATTTTAGTAGATTTTCAAATCAATTTAAAATTTAAAAAAATGACAATGTAAAATTTTAGTGATTTTAACTGTGACAGGATGTAAGATTATTTTAGTAGATTTTCAAATCATTTTAAAATGAATAAAAAAGTGATTTTAACTGTGACAGCATGTAAGATTATTTTAGTAGATTTTCAAATCAATTTAAAATGAATTAAAATGTGATTTTAACTGTGACAGGATGTAAGATTATTTTAGTAGATTTTCAAATCATTTTAAAATGAATAAAATGTGATTTTAACTGTGACAATGTAAGATTATTTTAGTAGATTTTCAAATCTGTGACAGATGTAAGATGTGATTTTTGTATGTAAGATTATTTTAGTAGATTTTCAAATCATTTTAAAATGAATAAAATGTGATTTTAACTGTGACAGGATGTAAGATTATTTTAGTAGATTTTCAAATCAATTTAAAATGAATAAAATGTGATTTTAACTGTGACAGGATGTAAGATTATTTTAGTAGATTTTCAAATCATTTTAAAATGAATAAAATGTGATTTTAACTGTGACAGATGTAAGATTATTTTAGTAGATTTTCAAATCATGTGATTTTAAAATGATTATTTTAGTAGATTTTCAAAAATTTAAAATGTGATTTTAACTGTGACATTTTAAAAGATGTAAGATTATTTTAGTAGATTTTCAAATCAATTTAAAATGAATTAAAATGTGATTTTAACTGTGACAGTAAGATGTAAGATTATTTTAGTAGATTTTCAAATCATTTTAAAATGAATTAAAATGTGATTTTAACTGTGACAGGATGTAAGATTATTTTAGTAGATTTTCAAATCAATTWAAAATGAATTAAAATGTGATTTTAACTGTGACAGGATGTAAGATTATTTTAGTAGATTTTCAAATCATTTTAAAATGAATAAAAAGTGATTTTAACTGTGACAGCATGTAAGATTATTTTAGTAGATTTTCAAATCAATCTAAAATGAAATAAAATGTGATTTTAACTGTGACATGATGTAAGATTATTTTAGTAGATTTTCAAATCATTTTAAAATGAATTAAAATATGATTTTAACTGTGACAGGATGTAAGATTATTTTAGTAGATTTTTAAATCATTTTAAAATGAATTAAAATGTGATTTTAACTGTGACAGMATGTAAGATTATTTTAGTAGATTTTCAAATCATTTTAAAATGAATAAAAAATGATTTTAAGTGTCACAGAATGTAAGATTATTTTAGTAGATTTTCAAATCAATTTAAAATGAATTAAAATGTGATTTTAACTGTGACATGATGTAAGATTATTTTAGTAGATTTTCAAATCATTTTAAAATGAATAAAAWGTGATTTTAACTGTGACAGCATTTTAAAATGAATAAAAAAGTGATGTAAGATTATTTTAGTAGATTTTCAAATCAATTTAAAATGAATAAAAAAGTGATTTTAACTGTGACAGGATGTAAGATTATTTTAGTAGATTTTCAAATCAATTTAAAATGAATTAAAATGTGATTTTAACTGTGACAGGATGTAAGATTATTTTAGTAGATTTTCAAATCATTTTAAAATGAATAAAAWGTGATTTTAACTGTGACAGGATGTAAGATTATTTTAGTAGATTTTCAAATCAATTTAAAATCAATTTAAAATGAATAAAATGTGTAGATTTTTTAAAATGAATGTGATTTTAACTGTGACAGCATGTAAGATTATTTTAGAAGATTTTCAAATCAACTTAAAATCAATTAAAATGTGATTTTAACTGTGACAGAATGTAAGATTATTTTAGTAGATTTTCAAATCATTTTAAAATGAAATAAAATGTGATTTTAACTGTGACAGGATGTAAGATTATTTTAGTAGATTTTCAAATCATTTTAAAATGAATAAAAAAGTGATTTTAACTGTGACAGCATGTAAGATTATTTTAGWAGATTTTCAAATCAATTTAAAATSAATAAAATGTGATTTTAACTGTGACAGATGTAAGATTATTTTAGTAGATTTTCAAATCAATTTAAAATGAATAAAATGTGATTTTAACTGTGACAGGATGTAAGATTATTTTAGTAGATTTTCAAATCATTTTAAAATGAATAAAAAAGTGATTTTAACTGTGACAGCATGTAAGATTATTTTAGTAGATTTTCAAATCAATTTAAAATGAATAAAATGTGATTTTAACTGTGACAGGATGTAAGATTATTTTAGTAGATTTTCAAATCAATTTAAAATGAATTAAAATGTGATTTTAACTGTGACAGATGTAAGATTATTTTAGTAGATTTTCAAATCATTTTAAAATGAATAAAAAGTGATTTTAACTGTGACAGATGTAAGATTATTTTAGTAGATTTTCAAATCAATTTAAAATGAATTAAAATGTGATTTTAACTGTGACAGGATGTAAGATTATTTTAGTAGATTTTCAAATCATTTTAAAATGAATAAAATGTGATTTTAACTGTGACAGGATGTAAGATTATTTTAAAATGTGTGTGACAGGATGTAAGATTTTCAAATCAAATTTTAAAATGAATAAAAAAGTGATTTTAACTGTGACAGGATGTAAGATTATTTTAGTAGATTTTCAAATCATTTTAAAATGAATTAAAATGTGATTTTAACTGTGACAGTAAGATGTAAGATTATTTTAGTAGATTTTCAAATCATTTTAAAATGAATAAAAAAGTGATTTTAACTGTGACAGATGTAAGATTATTTTAGTAGATTTTCAAATCAATTTTTAAAATTAAAATGTGATTTTAACTGTGACAGGATGTAAGATTATTTTAGTAGATTTTCAAATCATTTTAAAATGAATAAAATGTGATTTTAACTGTGACAGGATGTAAGATTATTTTAGTAGATTTTCAAATTTAAAATGAATAAAATGTGATTTTAACTGTGACAGGATGTAAGATTATTTTGTAGATTTTCAAATCAATTTAAAATGAATAAAATGTGATTTTAACTGTGACAGGATGTAAGATTATTTTAGTAGATTTTCAAATCATTTTAAAATTTTAAAATGTGATTTTAACTGTGACAGGATGTAAGATTATTTTAGTAGATTTTCAAATCATTTTAAAATGAATTAAAATMTGATTTTAACTGTGACAGGATGTAAGATTATTTTAGTAGATTTTCAAATCAATTWAAAATGAATTAAAATGTGATTTTAACTGTGACAGGATGTAAGATTATTTTAGTAGATTTTCAAATCATTTTTAAAAGTGATTTTAAAAATGATTTTCAAATCATTTTAAAATGAATAAAAAAGTGATTTTAACTGTGACAGCATGTAAGAATATTTTAGTAGATTTTAAAATAAATTTAAAATGAATTAAAATGTGATTTTAACTGTGACAGCATGTAAGATTATTTTAGTAGATTTTCAAATCAATTTAAAATGAATTAAAATGTTATTTTAACTGTGACAGGATGTAAGATTATTTTAGTAGATTTTCAAATCATTTTAAAATTTAAAATGAATTAAAATTTTGTGATTTTAACTGTGACAGGATGTAAGATTATTTTAGTAGATTTTCAAATCAATTTAAAATGAATTAAAAGATTTTCAAATCATTTTAAAATGAATTAAAATGTGATTTTAACTGTGACAGTAGATTTTCAAATCATTTTAAAATGAATATAAAATGTGATTTTAACTGTGACAGGATGTAAGATTATTTTAGTAGATTTTCAAATCAATTTAAAATGAATTAAAATGTGATTTTAACTGTGACAGGATGTAAGATTATTTTAGTAGATTTTCAAATCAATTTAAAATGAATTAAAATGTGATTTTAACTGTGACAGGATGTAAGATTATTTTAGTAGATTTTCTAAATCAATTTAAAATGAAATAAAATGTGATTTTAACTGTGACAGGATGTAAGATTATTTTAGTAGATTTTCAAATCATTTTAAAATGAATAAAAAAGTGATTTTAACTGTGACAGCATGTAAGATTATTTTAGTAGATTTTCAAATCAAT
>NW_026533190.1:0-5000 GCF_028296485.1 Oppia nitens
AGTCGCATCATTATTGTGCTTTTTTATTGCTCTTCAGAGTACTTTATACTTGTGTTTATTTTATGTGTTAAAATACTTTACTTATTTTACACAGTTATATATTATAGTACTCCATTATGGCTCCTAAAATCGCTAAAAGTACTTTAAAAGACGTCAGCGTCTCATCAATAAACGAAGTAATAAGTACTCTCACGACAATCGCTAATGACATCGAGTCTAATATTTCAGAGTCGGGAAATATAAAGACAAACATCAAAGAATCAATTCTTAATTCAGCAAATCAAATACGCACAATAACCGCGTACTTGCAAACAAAGCCCATTAGTACATCGTCAAACAATACCTTTGAAAGTACTCTGACATCACTGATGGAGAACCAAAGTTTAATGATGAAGGAAATTCAATCATTAAAAAACTCTACAAAAACTTACGCCTCAGCAACAGCTAAATATCTCACCGCTCCAAAAACAACTAAACCTGAAGAACCTCAAAAACCAAAGTACTCATCAATCATAAAATCAAACAACGAAAACGACAAACATGAAGAAGTATGGAAAAAGTTCACAACAAATATCCATCCAAAAGTACTCAAATGCGGTATAGCAAACAAAACTCGTCTTTCGAATAACACTATCCGATTGGACTTTGAAAGTACTGAAGACAGAGACAAAGTCATCAATGAAGTGAACAAAACAAAAGTACTCTCATCAGAACCCGCACGCAAAAGAAATCCTTTAATCCAATTAAAAGGAGTACTCAAAGAAACGCCAAAAGACGACATAATAGATGCCATAGTAAAACAGAACCCACAAATAGAGTCATCAATAAAATTAGACGACCAAAGTACTCATCTCAAAATTAGATTTGAACGCAAAAATAGAAGTATTTCACTCATCAATTACGTACTCGAAGTTTCGCCCAAAGTGTACTCTTCAATAAAAGACATTAATAGACTCAACTTACATCATCAAAGAGTGTACTTCGAAGACTTCTCACCGTTGGTTCAATGTTTCAAATGTCTTGGTTTCGGACACACTAGCGCTAAGTGTACTTCAACTACCGATACTTGTGGTCATTGCGCTGAATCACACAAAAGAAAAGAATGTCCACACCTAACCAACAAAAACAAAATAAAGTGTATAAACTGCCACAACAACAACATAAAATTTGACACAAATGAAAGTACTTCACACTCAGCGTCTTCATTAAGTTGTCCTCACGTGTATCGAATGACTCAGCGAATCACCGAAACAATCGACTATGGATACTAACGCCAAACAACTCAAACTCAAAGTACTCCAATGCAATTTACAACGAAAAAGAACAACACTCAACGAATTAATTCAAAATCACAAAGACAATTACGACATAGCCTTAGTTCAAGAACCGTACGTTTCAAACATTGGCGAAATACGCTGTCCAAAATCTATTGAAGTCATACAACAAAAATCCGACACTGACGTAAAATCAGCAATACTTATATTCAATCCTAACATCAAATATTTAATTCAATCAAAGTACTCCAACTCAAACATAACAACAATAGACATACTTCTTAAAACATATAGTATTAGACTTTGTTCAATATATAATCCTCCACATACCGATATATCATCAAAGCTAAGTACTCTTAGTGAAATAAAGAAAACAAGCAAATACTTGATAATTGGCGGAGACGTGAATGCAAAACATTTATCTTGGACTAAAGTACTCAACAATGATGACAACGGAAATAAAATCGAAAACTTTTTAATAATAAACGACATGGAAGTACTCAATGTCGGCAATGTGCCTACCTTTCAAACTACTAGAGGAGAAAATTTATTACAATCTATTATAGACATTACAGCAAGTACTCTAAACTTGTCTACAAAAATCATCAATTGGCAGGTAAACCCTAAGTTAATCAGCAGCAGCGATCATAATGCAATATGTTTTGACATTTTACTCGATGAGTGCATTGAAAAGTATAACACATCTACTCATAAGTTTCGAACAAAGTACGCCGATTGGGAACAATTTAAATTACGTTGTTTAAAGTACTCACAAATTTATAATATAAACGATCACCGCATAGAAATGATTAATAATCTCAGTACTCTTGACAATTTTATTTCTGACCTAACAACTACAATACATAAAGCCTGCAATGACTCAATCCCTGTACGCAAACACAATAAAGTACTCTGTCACTGGTGGACAGAGGAATTAGACGTACTCAAAGATAAACTTCTTAAAAGTAAACATCGATTACAAAATGCGATAGGAAAACCTCCTAAAAATGCAGTCGACGAGTACTCTAATCTTCAAGTTGAATACACTCAACTCATTAAAAAGCATTCTCTTCAAAGTTGGAAAGAATACATTTCAAAACAAAATAAGGACGACGTATGGAGTAATATTTTTCGAGTCATAAAAGACGCTCCAAATAAACAGCTTAAAAGTACTTTCAAAATCGACGGCACGTACACTACAAACGCTAAAGACTCTGCAGAAACGTTACTTAACTACTTCTATCCTGATGACACACCTCAAAACGATACACTTGAACAACAAATTCTGCGTACGTCATCAGAAGATGATTACAATACCCAGCCAAATGATAGCCCCATTAAGTATGAAGAAATATTGGAAGTACTACATAACATGAACCCCAAGAAAGCCCCAGGACTCGATAATTTAACATCAGACATAATAGAACAATTTACAACAACTTTCCCTAATATTGTAACAAAATTACTTAACGTATGTTATACTCTAAATCTTTTTCCTACTTATTGGAAAACAGCGTACGTTAAGATCATCCCTAAACCTGGAAAAGAGAATTATAATGAGTTGTCATCACATCGACCTATTGGACTACTGCCTGTATTTGGAAAAGTACTTGAAGGAGTAATAATTAGAAGAGTACAATGGGACTTACATAAAAGAGGCCAATTGTCAAACAAACAGTACGGCTTTACTCCTCAAACATCAACTGTTGACGCAATAAGCAACGCATTAAACATAATCAAGTACGCTAAATCAAAGAAAGAGTACGTTATGGCAATATCTTTAGACATCAAAGCAGCGTTTGACAATGCTTGGTGGCCGGCAGTTATCAATGGCTTAAAAACTAAAAATACTCCAAAAAACACTTTAGATCTAATCAAACATTACTTTAAAGATCGCAAAGTACTTCTCAACTATGGAAATAATACTGCAACTAAAGTACTTACTAAAGGTTGTATCCAAGGTTCAATCGGCGGCCCTACATTTTGGAATATTATTATAGACGACTTATTAAGCAAATCACTTCCACCAAACGCACATATGCAAGCATTTGCAGATGACGTACTTCTAATAACACATCACAAGGACAAACATCGTTTGAAAAACATCACAGAAGAAGTACTTCAAGAAATTATCGATTGGGGTAAAAAAGTAAAACTTACGTTTGGATCTGAAAAAACTAAACTCATATCCTTTAATCAAAGACAACAAAATATACCCATACTAATGAATAATAAAGTACTCGAATATGAAAATCATATTAAAGTACTTGGAATTATAATAGATAAAGACTTAAAATTCAACAAACACATAGAGTACGCTATAAATAAATGCTCAAAAATATACAGATCTTTATTAAGAGTTGCTGCACCAACATGGGGACTCGACTCTGAAATAATACGCATAATATATTTGAGAGCTATAGAACCTGCAATAACGTACGGATGCAGTACTTGGATCGATGGTCTCAAACTAAAGTACGCAAAGAAAAAACTTCTTGCTTTCCAGCGCTCAATAGCAATACGCATTTGTAAAGGCTTTCATACGCTATCGTTCACAACAGCATTTGCACTGGCAAATGTAATACCATTGGATCTCAAAATTAAAGAAATAGCCGAAATTGAAAACGCCAAACGAAACAGTACTTCAGAATATATGGATTTCAAGCTACAACATAAAGTAAAATTTACATTATTAAAACACCCCAGTCAACGTACGTCAATTTCTTTCAATGATACAAGTACTCCAACAACAACAACTCAACCAAATGAAATTAAGATATACACTGACGGAAGTAAGTTGGATGGAAAAGTTGGATGCGCATTCCAAGTATACGAACAAAGTACGCCAAAATATTTCGAAAAGCATAAACTTGGAGATAATTGTTCAGTTTTTCAAAGTGAATTATGTGCAATAGAGAAAGCTCTAGAGTACTCCAAAAGAAGAAAAATAAAATATATCAAATTATACTCAGATTCGAGATCAGCACTTCAATCACTGAAAAATAGAAGTACTTCAAATCAGCAAATATACAACATACAAATACTTGTAAACACTTTAAAACAACAATTGAAAGAAGTACGTTTCTATTGGACCAAAGCGCATATAGGTACTGACGGTAACGAAACAGCCGACATATTAGCCAAAAATGCTACTCTATCACACAAAGCGCCAATACTCACAGATATGCCATTAAGTACTCTGAAGAAAAACATAAGAGAAAAAACAATATACGAATGGAACCAACAATACATAAGTTCGACTACAGGAAGTACTCTCAAAACTCATTTCCCATCAATACACGACGTCTTCAAACTTCACAACAAAACAGGAACCACGTTCGAAATGACGCAAGTACTCAGCGGACATGGATATCATCTGGAGTACTTGAAGAAATTCAACATAACAACATCAGACGCCTGCCCTTGCGATGAACATTCAACTCAAAGTCTCGATCATCTTATACGTTTTTGTCCTATTTATAACTTACGAAGAAATACTTTTGATAGAGTACTCGACAATAATAAAATAAAAACATTTGATATTTTAGAAATAATTACTAATAACATAGTACTCTCAGAATTCAAAATTTTTATTCATAGCATTATAAATACATTAAAATATATAAACAATACATAGAAAGTACGCTTGAAAGTACTTTATGTTACCATAGCAACCACAAAAATCTATAAAAAGAATTGACACACAGCAAAATACCTCATTTGTGA
>NW_026533190.1:10000-87500 GCF_028296485.1 Oppia nitens
TGGCCTGGCCTGGCCTGGCCTGGCCTGGCCTGGCCTGGCCTGGCCTGGCCTGGCCTGGCCTGGCCTGGCCTGGCCTGGCCTGGCCTGGCCTGGCCTGGCCTGGCCTGGCCTGGCCTGGCCTGGCCTGGCCTGGCCTGGCCTGGCCTGGCCTGGCCTGGCCTGGCCTGGCCTGGCCTGGCCTGGCCTGGCCTGGCCTGGCCTGGCCTGGCCTGGCCTGGCCTGGCCTGGCCTGGCCTGGCCTGGCCTGGCCTGGCCTGGCCTGGCCTGGCCTGGCCTGGCCTGGCCTGGCCTGGCCTGGCCTGGCCTGGCCTGGCCTGGCCTGGCCTGGCCTGGCCTGGCCTGGCCTGGCCTGGCCTGGCCTGGCCTGGCCTGGCCTGGCCTGGCCTGGCCTGGCCTGGCCTGGCCTGGCCTGGCCTGGCCTGGCCTGGCCTGGCCTGGCCTGGCCTGGCCTGGCCTGGCCTGGCCTGGCCTGGCCTGGCCTGGCCTGGCCTGGCCTGGCCTGGCCTGGCCTGGCCTGGCCTGGCCTGGCCTGGCCTGGCCTGGCCTGGCCTGGCCTGGCCTGGCCTGGCCTGGCCTGGCCTGGCCTGGCCTGGCCTGGCCTGGCCTGGCCTGGCCTGGCCTGGCCTGGCCTGGCCTGGCCTGGCCTGGCCTGGCCTGGCCTGGCCTGGCCTGGCCTGGCCTGGCCTGGCCTGGCCTGGCCTGGCCTGGCCTGGCCTGGCCTGGCCTGGCCTGGCCTGGCCTGGCCTGGCCTGGCCTGGCCTGGCCTGGCCTGGCCTGGCCTGGCCTGGCCTGGCCTGGCCTGGCCTGGCCTGGCCTGGCCTGGCCTGGCCTGGCCTGGCCTGGCCTGGCCTGGCCTGGCCTGGCCTGGCCTGGCCTGGCCTGGCCTGGCCTGGCCTGGCCTGGCCTGGCCTGGCCTGGCCTGGCCTGGCCTGGCCTGGCCTGGCCTGGCCTGGCCTGGCCTGGCCTGGCCTGGCCTGGCCTGGCCTGGCCTGGCCTGGCCTGGCCTGGCCTGGCCTGGCCTGGCCTGGCCTGGCCTGGCCTGGCCCTGGCCTGGCCTGGCCTGGCCTGGCCTGGCCTGGCCTGGCCTGGCCTGGCCTGGCCTGGCCTGGCCTGGCCTGGCCTGGCCTGGCCTGGCCTGGCCTGGCCTGGCCTGGCCTGGCCTGGCCTGGCCTGGCCTGGCCTGGCCTGGCCTGGCCTGGCCTGGCCTGGCCTGGCCTGGCCTGGCCTGGCCTGGCCTGGCCTGGCCTGGCCTGGCCTGGCCTGGCCTGGCCTGGCCTGGCCTGGCCTGGCCTGGCCTGGCCTGGCCTGGCCTGGCCTGGCCTGGCCTGGCCTGGCCTGGCCTGGCCTGGCCTGGCCTGGCCTGGCCTGGCCTGGCCTGGCCTGGCCTGGCCTGGCCTGGCCTGGCCTGGCCTGGCCTGGCCTGGCCTGGCCTGGCCTGGCCTGGCCTGGCCTGGCCTGGCCTGGCCTGGCCTGGCCTGGCCTGGCCTGGCCTGGCCTGGCCTGGCCTGGCCTGGCCTGGCCTGGCCTGGCCTGGCCTGGCCTGGCCTGGCCTGGCCTGGCCTGGCCTGGCCTGGCCTGGCCTGGCCTGGCCTGGCCTGGCCTGGCCTGGCCTGGCCTGGCCTGGCCTGGCCTGGCCTGGCCTGGCCTGGCCTGGCCTGGCCTGGCCTGGCCTGGCCTGGCCTGGCCTGGCCTGGCCTGGCCTGGCCTGGCCTGGCCTGGCCTGGCCTGGCCTGGCCTGGCCTGGCCTGGCCTGGCCTGGCCTGGCCTGGCCTGGCCTGGCCTGGCCTGGCCTGGCCTGGCCTGGCCTGGCCTGGCCTGGCCTGGCCTGGCCTGGCCTGGCCTGGCCTGGCCTGGCCTGGCCTGGCCTGGCCTGGCCTGGCCTGGCCTGGCCTGGCCTGGCCTGGCCTGGCCTGGCCTGGCCTGGCCTGGCCTGGCCTGGCCTGGCCTGGCGCCTGGCCTGGCCTGGCCCTGGCCTGGCCTGGCCCTGGCCTGGCCTGGCCTGGCCTGGCCTGGCCTGGCCTGGCCTGGCCTGGCCTGGCCTGGCCTGGCCTGGCCCTGGATTCAGATGTGACACCGGATTCAGATCTGACACCGGATTCAGATCTGACACCGGATTCAGATCTGACACCGGATTCAGATCTGACACCGGGTTCAGATGTGACACTAATTAAGATGTGACACCGGATTCAGATGTGACACCGGATTCAGATGTGACACCGGATTCAGATCTGACACCTGATTCAGATGTGACACTAATTCAGATCTGACACTAATTAAGATCTGACACCGGATTCAGATCTGACACCGGATTCAGATCTGACACCGGATTCAGATCTGACACCGGATTCAGATCTGACACTAATTCAGATCTGACACCGGATTCAGAACTGATACAAACTCAGATCTGGGCAGGACTTTATTATATAGCCCGCGCCGTATATTTAGGTATTTAGGTATTTAGTGTATATTTAAGTTGGGGGTGATGACTAGTATACGGATATAAAATTTTATGAGACTGTGYGAAGCAGTTCATATAGTATAGTGTAGAGCATTATTATACATAAATGTATATATATATTTAATTTTTTAAATTTTGACTTCAGATTTAGATTAAGCATAAAAAATAAGGTATAGGGGATCAGCATTAAAATTTTGATATCTCTTCAGGAACATAGAGAAAATGGCGGCCAAGTAAACATTTTTAAGTAAACATTTTTTAAGTATAGATTTAAATAAATAACCACAAAAGGAATAATGAATCATTAAAATGTAAATGTAATATGAAATTTTAAAATAATTTGAAAAATAAAATATTTTTTATTATGATTACTTTAGGTTAGGTTAGTTTAGGTTAGGTTAGGTTAATGGCGGCCGGTAGGCCGCTAGTTATTTCAGATTATGTTAGGTTAGTTTAAGTTAAGTTAGGTTAGGTTAGGTTAGGTTAGATGAGATTAGGTTAGTGGCGGCCGGTAGGTCGGTAGTTATGTCAGATTATCTTCTATTGCTAAGTTAACTTTAATATTATACTGTATATTATTATAAGTAAATATATCAGTCATACACTTACACTCACACAAGACATTAAACACTGTCCCCTATTGTAACACTTATGGACTGTCGGTACGGGTCGGGAGTCTGTCAAACATTATGAATGTCCAGTGACTTAGATTTAACAGATATAACAGTTATGATATGACAGGTAATATACTGTACGGACGCATACATTAAAAAACTGTTTACAAACAAAACAGTTACTAATTTTGTAGTCAAACTTGATTTTAATACTTTTTAATTAAATTCACAACAAGTTATTACAACTATTTTTTGAAATATTCAATAACTATAAAAGTATTTATTACTCATTAATTATCAAKGTCATCTAATAAATTGCGTATACTTAATTTTGACTATTTTTAAAATTATAATTATATTTATTTATATAAATAACATTTCATTTTATTTGATTGTTTAAATGATAATTATTTATATTTAATATTAATTAATTATTATAATAAATTCTAATAACTTTTATTTTTATAAACTTTAACTATTATTATGATTTATAAAAAATATAATTTGATTTACTTGATTTATTTTATATATTTAAATTTAATATGTTGTCAAGGTAATTTATAATTAATAGTATTATATTAATTTACTCTAATTTTTTAATTTGTTTTATATATTTACTAATAAAAATATTATTATATTTACTTAAATAATATATATTTTTTGTTTGTTACAGACATTTACCGAAAAAATGATAATTTGAATCAACAAATTGTGGCAAAAGTTGAAAGGATTGATCCAAAAGACTTTGGTTTTCAAAGACAATCCAAACGAACTGACTTTAATGTCAACACCGGAACAAATGCTAACAGAGATGAAAGCTTTCGTCAGCCGCCGGACACTGAATGGACGGCACGGGCGCCGCGTATATCTAATTCGTGGCGTAGAAGACAACAACAATTTTCAGATGGATTTACTAGTTATGGCCGAACAAACACAACATCACGGGTTCATAGGAATGACATTTTGAATATACCGGATGACTGGTCAGTAAGTGCATTGCAAACACAATTAGTCGATACAAACCGTACGTCAAGACAACCCTTTATGTTTGGTCGTACACCAGACAAGTCAGTCAATTGTTCTCAACTATGTCTATCACAAAGATATCTTCAGCACTATTATACAAAACAATGTAAACCAATATATGATGACCGATGCGGATGTCCTAAAACTTTTGACTGCAATTATGACAATTTGCCTCAAAATCAATCGGGTATTCATTATTATTGATTTATTATTAATTAAAATAAAAACTAAATAATAAATAATAAAATTATATTTATTATTAATGTAAAGTATGTCACTTTGAGGGTCGTATTTACCGAATTGGTTCAACAATTGTAACCCAAAATCCGTGTCGTATATGTGATTGTCGTCAAAGTGGCCATTCATTGGCCAGAATTGACTGCAGTATTGCCATTGAATGTCCGGAATCGGCGTTTGGCTTAAAACCCGAACCTAATTGCTATTTTGCTTACCGACGGGACAAATGTTGCGGTGAAATGGTTTGTCCTAAATTAGGTCAACCGAAAAGAGATATCAAAGTTTGTCGATACAAATCTAAAGACTATCGTTTAGGAGAAAAGATATATCCAGAGGAAGACATGTGTATGACATGTATTTGTACTGACGATTGGCTGGAAAACAATCCACTGAAGAGTAAACACTGTTACCGACAGACTTGTGATCTCCAGTTGAACTCACAATTCACTTCCGGTTGTCTACCTGTTTATCACGAGAGCACGTGCTGTCCAATTGATTATATATGTGGTCAGTATATCAGTATTTTTCAGTGATTTTTTAAATATAAAATATTTTAATTATAAAAAAAACTACATTTTAGACAAACAAAACAAACAAACAGATAGACTAACAAAAGTGTCAAATCTAACGGTCTGTTTGTTTAATGGCAACAAATATCCGATTGGCCACAGACTACAAACAGATAATCCGTGTGTTGAATGCCAGTGCTCTGTACCGCCAGATATGACATGTATACACAAGAGCTGTCCGACCCCGCAGTCAAACAATTGTTATGTCGGTGTATGGGATCATCATATTTGTTGCCAAAAATATAATTGCAATTAATTATTCAAATATTTTTTATTATTATTATTTCTAATGTTTGATTAGTATTATTACATAATAATAATTAATTAATTATTGTTTTATTAAAGTATTGATACTTAATGTTTAGCTTATTACATTAATTTTATATAATTATATATTTTACTTAAAACTAATGTCTTGTCATAAATATATTCATAAATATATTTTTTATATAATTAATGGCAATTTTGTTTTTTACTATTTTAGTAATTTAAAAATTTATTTTTTAATATATGATACAATTATAATATAATTATTGTTATCAAATATTATAATTTATATGCTTTTTTATATCTTTGTTTTTTATTTGTTTGATACCACAAATCCGCATATCTAGAGTATATATAAAATAATTTATTTAAAATTTAATTGTTATTATAATTAGTGTAACACTTTTTTGTAATAAATTATAATATGATTATTTTTGTATACAATATTTAACTACTATATTATTAAATGTTATCAATATTATATTATTTTATTTTTGTTACAATTATTATTATAGTTTAAATAGACTTTAATTCTCTAATAAAAATGATTATAATTTTATTAAATTTTAATTCTCATATTATATAATAGTATTTTCTTAATTTTTAAATATTAACAATTTATCTATTATATAACATTTATGTAGGGAATGTATTAAAATAATTGATGCTTTATGAATTATATAATCTAAAATAATACAGATAACTCTCTATAATATGAACGCTCTATACTATGAAAAAGCTCTATAATATGAACAAATATTTAATACCAATGACATTACAGTACTTTATAATGTATTACATATTCTATAATATGAAACTCTCTATATTCTATATTATGAACAAAAACTGTAATTCAAATAATAATAATAAGTTTTCTATAATATGAAAATTGTAAAAATATACTGTAAAACTGTAACAATTATTATAGACTGAGACTGCAATCAATGTACAATTAATAGCAATCATTGATAGTCTAAATAAACGTGTTTTTATAATAATTATTGTCAATACAGTATATTGTATTCAAAATTATTGAGTGAAAGTTATTTGTGTCTGCAAAATGGCTAAATCAAGAAAAGATTTAACATTTGGCAATAAAAGTAAACTAATTATTGATTACAAAAATGGGTTAAATCAACGACAACTACAGGAAAAATACAAAATAAGTATCGGTGCCGTCAACAACATCATCAAAAATACTGATTATATTTTAAGTCAAACAAACAAACATAAGAAACGGATCAGACGTACGCCAAATGATAAATTAAATGAATTGGTGCTAAAGTTTGTACAATTGTCTAACGCAAATAAAGTGCCAATTGATGGACCAATTATTAAAGTGTTTGCATCAGATATAGCAATAAGACTTAACTTAAATCAATTTAAAGCATCAGATGGATGGCTATCAAAATTTACAAAAAGACATGAAATTAAGTATCAATCATATAGTGGCGAATCTGCAGATATAAATGATAAAACTGTTGAACAATGGATAGAAAATCTAAAAGATTTACTAAAGGATTACAATATTGAAGACATTTTCAATTTCGATGAAACGGGACTTTTCTATAAATTATTACCAAAAAAGTCGTATCTTTTAAAAGGAGTTAATAAATTTGGTAAAAAAAAATTCAAGCAAAGAGTGACATTAGGTTTGTGTTGTTCATCTGTTGGTGAAAAATTAAAGCCAGTCATCATTGGTACCGCTCGTAAACCTCGATGTTTTAATAATATGAAAACCAGTATCAATTCATTAGGAATACATTATTATAATAATTCAAGTGCATGGATGACACAAACTATATTTATTGATTGGTTGCAAACAATTAATAAACATTTTAAGCAAAATAATCGCAAAATATTGCTATTTGTTGATAACTGTTCGGCACATAAAATACCAGATGATTTGAATTTTTCAAATATTAAGATTCAATATTTTCCGGCTAACACTACATCACGTCTTCAACCACTGGATCAGGGAATCATCAGATCATTCAAAGCTAAATATCGAAGTTATTTAATAAGACATTTGACTAATAATATGCATGATTTATACCAATCAACTGTTAATAACAATAATATTGAATTTGGTACTGAATTGAAAAACATGATTAAAAGTATTGATTTAAGATCATGTATTGAGTGGACATTGATTGCATGGACTGATGTAAAATGTGATACAATTATTAATTGTTATAAACATTCAGGATTTGAAATTCAGACCAACAGTGACACTATTGTCGAAGAAGTGGTCGCCGATTCATTTGAAACATTTCAGTCATGTATTGGCGAAAATCTTATGACATTTGAAGAGATTGATAATTTTGAAGACTCTTTACAATTGCATAGTAATGACTTTAAAAACGATTTGCTTGAAGAAGCTATTAATGATAATATCGACAATAATGATACCGATATTGAAATTATGACATCAAATGAGTTGCCATTAAATGATTTTGTTATCAATAATAATAGTCTTACAGTTAATGATGGCTTAGAAATGGTGACAAAACTTGAGACATTAATTATCTCAGAATTACCTGAAGTATTGATACATTTAAATAAAATTAAACATTCATTAATTGATTTAAAGCTTAAGAAACAAAGTCTCAAACAAACATCAATTACTGATTACTTTAAGTGAATTAAACTTAATTAATATACTCTTTATTTTGTAATATTTTTCATTAAATTTAAAATAAAAGATTTTTATTAATTCCAATTCTATAATATGAAAAATTTTAATATAAATATTATTTTCATAATACAGAACTTTTTCTTTAATATGAAACTTTCTATATTGTGAAATAATTTTTATTCCCAAACTATGTTCATATTATAGAGAGTTATCTGTATTAGTATAATGCTATTGCTATGTTAATACAGTCCCTAAAATAATATTATTAATAATAACAACAATACAGTATACTATAGTTTATTATTAAATGTATTGAATTTCAAGTTAAATGTTAATTATTTATACAATTTTTTAATCACATAATTAGTTCACAAAATAGTAGTCATTGTTATCACAAAATAATAACAATATATAGATATAATAGACACACAATCTTATTGATTAATGGCCAATACAACTGATCCAGAGGTGATAGTCATCGACGATATGATGAATATTAATAATGATAACAATAACAGATCATTGATGTCGACAAAGGGTAAGACAACAATCAATGATTATTATAATTGTATGAATCTATCGGTGATTATAAAGAGTGTTACAAATATTGTTTCAGATATTGTCAAAAGTTCGGTACAAATGCTTAACGAAATGTTTGCCAATCCATTGCCACAATATGTAGAGGAGGGCCGTACGGGTCCGCAACACGACCCAGTCTTTCATATGGCTGTCCACGTAAGCGGACTGACATTTCGCGGACAAAGCCGAACCAAACAGAAGGCCCGACACGAAGCAGCCAAACAAGCACTCGACTATTTTGACAGCAATCGGCCACAACTCAAGTATCGGTCGCGCAATCGATATGAACCGTATTATCGGCGGACATCATATGACAATACATCTCAACAACAACAGCAACATTCTTCATACCACAACTACAACTACAACAACTACAGTGACTTTGACACAAACTTTATGCCATATAATCTTAATCATCATAATAGTGGTAGCAATTTGGTTGTCAGCGGTCAGCAGGTGTCCAGTAATAGTAATAATAATAATAATAATAGGAAGAAGAAGAAAGTGGACGACTTTACGAGCGATGATTATTTGATCGACGATTTGATTGAATTTAACGATAATTGTGAGCAAAAATCATCACAAGAAGTATTGTTATTGTCATCGACCGCTGACACCAACACCACTAACATGACTACCAGTGATGAAGGGATGGCCGTCACAAACAAAAAAGAGAGAATCATTTTGCGAGTAATGAATCAGTCAGACAACCAACCGGTTAACTCAAATGCCGTCTCATTGATCCACGAACTGCAACCAAATGCTCAATGGGTTTGTACTGAACTCAAGACTGCAAACAAATTGCAATCACTTTCATATGAAATGAGATTGTTGTTACCGCTGGCCAACGAGTGTTTTGTTGGTACGGCCAGAACTAAAAAACTGGCCAAATGTGAGGCCGCCACCAAAGCACTACTTCAGTTGTATAACATTACTGTTAATCCACAATCGGGACAAAAATCCGATGGTTTAATACATTTGAATAATACTATTACTATTGCTGAAGAACCGCTTGTTCTGAAACAAGCCATTGCCGACAGAATTGGTCGACAAGTAATGGAAACGTGTCATCAAGTTTGGCAACAATTGACAGATCTGAAGAAATGGACAGTTCTTTCGGCTATTGTATTGACTGATGAAACTGATGCCGATTTTTTGGATATCATTTGTATGACAAGTGGTACCAAATGTGTTAAAGGAGACAACCTATCAATGAATGGTTACGCACTCAACGACTGTCACGCAGAAGTGTTGGCCAGACGTGCTTTTCTTCATTATTTATATTCACAAATTGAAAAACTTATTGATAATAGTTATGAAGGTTTGGTGTTGTTTTTGTTACACATATTTAAAAAAAAATTTAATTATATTTCTAATCATTTATTATTATTTTTTTTGTTAATCTCTTTCTGATTGTAGATAAACCAGATTTTATAGTCGAGAGACGTCCGGATGGATACGGTTTTCGTATTAAAAAACACATAAAAGTAAATCTATTCATAAGTACGGCGCCGTGCGGTGACTCCCGAGTGTTTAGTCCTAAAGAAGAAGTATTGAGAGTTTTGCATTTATTTTTTAATTAAGTTATAATTCATAAAATTTTTTTTTTTAATTACTGATAATTAGGAAAGTGATGCACATCCTAATAGGCAAACGAGAGGATTATTAAGAGCCAAAATTGAAGGCGGAGAGGGAACCATACCTGTTAAAAGAGATGGTATCCTAACATGGGATGGCATACTTCAGGGTCAACAACGACTACAATTCATGTCCTGTTCCGATAAGATTGCCGTCTGGAATGTTGTCGGCATTCAGGTTAGACATTGATAATACTGTACTAAAATGTATATATAAGGAAATAAATAATTACCGATTAATTATTAAGACATAAAAAAATTATTTTAAACTATAGGGTGCATTGTTAAGCCATTTAATTGAACCCATTTATATCGAGTCTATAGTAGTGGCCTCACTCTTCAATTACGATCATTTAGTTCGGGCCATCCATTCGAGACTTAATCTAAATTTTGACTCAAATTCATTAAAGGATTTGCCGACAAATTTTATGATAAATAAGTCTAAAGTCGCTAAATGTCAGCTTAAAGAAGATATCACACGTCAGGTACTAATTATTATCAATGATTTTTTTGTTGCAACAATTTTTATAATATTAATATATTTTATTTATATTTAGTTGACTAAAGCACCTAATTATGCATTAAATTGGATTAAAGGCGATGTAAAGCCTGAAGTGGTGTCCACCGAAAGCGGACGAATTCATGTCGAGAATATTATCTCACGTTTAGCCAAACGGTCATTGTTTGGAAGATTTTGTGCACTATTAGGTCGCAACACAACACCGTTACCTAACTGTCCATTGGGTAACAGCATTCCTCTGGTATATAGAGACGGCAAAACAGCATCACTTGACTATCAAAGAGCCAAAACACAGTGTATGCAAGCATTTCAAGAACAAAATCTGGGCCAATGGATCCAAGTGCCCACTGAAATAGATCTCTTTAGGTTATAGTATTTATGTATTAGTTGATAAAACAATCAAATTTTATTTATTGGTTCATCAATTATTTAGCATATAATCTATTGGTTAATATATATTTTGTATTTTTCATATCGTTATACCATAAAAAATCATCATTAATTCATGTTTTTTAATACAGTTTTATATATCACATATAGATTGTAGAAATTAATATTGTATATGAAATTAAGAATCATTCATCACAGTATATTAAATATAACAAATAATAAATTAATTTTATTTAACCATTTAATTATTTAATTATACAATTTAATTACATTTTTTTTGTTAATTATTTGATAAATAGATTTAAAAAAAAGATTTAGTTAAACACTAATAATGACTTTGTCTTAAATAGGAATAGTTTTGTCGACAAAAACACAATATTACGGCTGCAATGAATCCAAACGATAGTATAGGTATTAGTAGAAGAAATGTCAATATATGCCATAAATTGAATGTATGTGTCGAACATTTATGCGGATAACTAATATAATATTGACAATCATTTTTGAATTGTGGTATTAAAATATAGGGTAAATTAGGTATGATTTGTGTTTCATTTGAATTACATTTACTATTGGCTGCACTCATCCAACACTGTGTTAATGACAACAGTCCACAGCATCGAATATAATGCGGAAGCGCACCCATAGTATCAGTTTGATGATCGGCCATCACCCGATGGCCAGTCTCATTGGCCGCACTATTACAGTCACCGAACTCGACACTCATTTTTGATAAACACTCCATTAGTAATGTATAGTCAGTTAAGTGATTGACTTTTATATTAGTTATATCTGGCATTTCATTTACTAATAAATCAAATGATGATTTATTTGTTACAAAATTTTTCTCACTAATTGATAAACCGACTGTTTGTTCAATAATTGTATCAATTATTAACAACATTTTTATCAAATTTATTGAATAATTTAATTTGTTAATTATATTATTAAACATATTTAGCAAAAAAATAAGATAATTCAATTGATTTATTTTATTTTTTAGGTATATTGACAATAATAACAATTTAGTATACAATTTGTACTTAAGGAGGAAAAATGTCAACTTTATTTCAAATACAATACTGTAGTGTTAAACCAATTGAGGAAATATTGTCAAAATTAATTATTTACTTATTTTATTTGTCATTGAAATTTAATTATTCAAAATCATTATATTATCTCTTATTTAATGACAACAAAGTCATACCAATTAAACTAAAATATTAATGTTATTATTGTTTCGCTAATTATATATAAATATATTATTATTACTTTAATTGCTTTCTTGTAAAAAATCTAAAAATATTCTGTGATGTAAACACAATAAAGTATTTTTAATTAAAATAAATATATATATTAATAGCACAAATAATTTAAATTAATTTTTTATTTTAATTTAGTCATATTTTTACAATATAAATATATTTACAAAAGTGAAGTGTTTTATTAAAATATATCACAGTTTTAAATGAGAATAATTTATATATATATATATATATATATATATCAATTTATATATTTAATAATTAAGATATTTGGCTTATATTTTTCTTTGATAACTATTGCTATATTAGATTATACAATATTATTATTATTATTATTATTATTTTCAATTAATTATCAATTAATTATCAATTATTATTATTATTATGCATTAAATAGGAAGACGACAAGTCTTTCTAAGTTTGTTTTCTTAATAATAATGTAAAATAAATACATTTTAAAAAAACAATTTTCATAATTGCTATCTCTATATTAGTGACTATTATCTGATTGCATTTTTTATTTATTTAAATTATCAATTAAACAATTAATTCATGTGCTAATAATAATAACAATGTTTTTTTGTGGACCACTTTTACCAATTAATTTAACAATAATTGTTTCAACTATTTAACAACAACAACAAAATGGCGAATCTCTCCAAACTATAATAGATATAAAATCATTTCAATTGATTTGATTGCCATTTGATTTTATTGTTAAATTTTTAAATTTTAATTATTATTATTGTTATATTTAATCTATTAATTAATAAATTAATTAAAAATATGTATTATTAAACTGTAGACTCAAACTTAGGACTTCCGCCGATTATGTTAACCCTTTGAACGGGTGTTTGTGTTTTATTGAACTCTAATTTGGCGTATTCTACACATTGTTGTTGTAATTGTTGGGAACCGCTCTTCGAGAGTGTCATTCCTCCTGTTATTGGTGTCTGTTGTCCGCTCTGTTGTATCATTGGTTGGCCACAGAAGGCTAGCTCTGCGTAATGGATAACACCATCACTTGTAGGCACGTATTGAATGCTGTCTTCATTTTGATAACCTTTTTAAGTTAAATAAGTAAAACAATTATTTTTTGGCAAAATATTGGAGACCAGTATTATTACCTGTTGTTATGTAACCAAATGATGGTATGATATCTGGCGGACCTTTAGTTGTATTACAATTGCTAAACATTTGTGGCTCTGATTGTTGCAAATGTTGTTGATTTGAAGTTGTGGTCGACGTTAACAGCATTTGATCGCAACAGTCGTCACCATAACARGGCTGACAATCATCATCTTCCTCGAAGATGGTGTTTACAGTAGTCCTATCTTGTAGTCTACTATTAGGTTGTGTGCTCTCATTAGTGATCACATTAGCGGAACTGCTTCTCCTGACTCTAACCACAGCAATAATGCCCAATGATATGACAATAACTGTGACGACAGCGGCGCCAATCAGTAGAGCCATTAGCATAGGTTTAGTTTTAAATGTTTGGCCCGTATTTAACAACTCGTTGTTGTTGTTGTTTGTATTGCTGTCGGCGTCGACCAGTCTCTCGGCCGGCCGTAATGTTTGAGCCCTTAACCAGATTTGATCACTTTTTCCCTTTGAATTAATGGCAAACAATTTTAATTGGAAACTAGTGGCTGGAGTCAGATTTGGCACAAATAACTGAAATGTTGTTGTTGTGGTTGTGGTGGTCGGTGGTGTACCACCAGTTCCAACTGTGCTACCAGTACTCCATATTGTGCTATCTGTGTTACCGGAATCTAAGTATTATTATTAATAAAAACAAATACAAAACATATCGTTTAATTATAATAAATTTTTATGAATATGTTTTTATCTTAAAGAATATATTATATATTCAGTACCTGAAAGTATTGAATTTGTTGTTAGACTCGCTGGCAGTGAAACATTGGCCACTAAATGTTGATTACCGGGTGTATAGACTTCGCACATATAGTATGTGGTGGGATAGACTAAAACAGTTGGGGACAAACTGTTTTGGGAATTTGCATATTGTTTATTATGATTATTATTATTATTATTTATCATTATTTGATTGAAATTAGGATCTCCTGCGACATCCACTTCATTTGATGTCAAATTGTTGGCTAATTGCGATGACGACTGTTCATTACCAGTGCATAGTATAACCAATGCATTATCACTTTGGTTGACCACTTGACACATAAATGGAAATTTAGGCGGACCTATGGATACATACATATACAGTATATGATAGAAAAATGCATATAAACATTATATGATTTGTATAGACACAAACCGGCATCAATTATATGATATTTGCACCCTCTTTGCTGTAATCCTATTGAATTTTTTGCTGTACATTCAACCGTACCGTAGTCTTGTAGTGATGTCGGAGAATAGCTTAATATTGAGCTAACAAATTGATTATTATTAGTATTATTAGTAAATAATAATTGACTTTAAAAAATTTTAAAGTGAAAAACCTGGTTTCGTTGAATTGCTTGAAACTCGTGAGTTCAATGTTACCATCAAATGTCCATTGAAATGATACTTGCGATGGATTGGCCTCAACACCACATATTAGATCCACACTTTCCATTAGTGATACACCATATGCTAGACTATAATAAAAATATTTTTTGATTATATATATTTTTTAATCAACACATTTTATGTTAGTTATAATCATAATGTTATTTATATTATATTAGTAGAAATAATTCAAATAATTACTAAATTTATAGGTTTTAACTAAAATTATTTTTTAATTAAAATAATTATTTTTAAATGAAACAATCAAACTAAAGCCATATTAATCTTTATATTTAGTGATTATTGTATAATATATATAACAATGATTTCAATTAATTAGTAATTTAACAAATTAAATTTATTAAGTTTAATGTGATAATAATTTCTAGTTTTTTTAAATTATCCTTTAGGTTACTATACTATTTTTTAAAAAATAAATAAATTTTATTATCAATTGACTCGGAAAATGTCTAAAAAAATGTTGGTAACAAAATTGTTATCAATTTTACCAAAACCTATACTTTGTTAAAATATATTGATTTTATTGCATCTTATAAATGGGTTGTTAAGTACTACATCCCATAGCATAAATACAACTGTCCATAAGCTATTATAGTACTTAATGTCTAATCACGCATATAATTTGATACAAATATAGCATTATATTTATATACCAACAAAATTATTGACATTTAGTTGACATTTGGGTCGTTTAAAGTTAGTTTTTTTACATACATTGATTACTCTCTATAAACTTCAACAAATAATCAGAATAATATTTGAATAATATTATCACATCATAAAAGTAAACAATTTTTCTAAATAAAGAATATTCCTTAAATCAATAAATTTTTAAAAATATTTTGTTGCTGTTGTTGTTAGTAATGAAATATTATTATTTGTAATTAAAATTTACATTAATTAGAAAATAATATTAATATATATATATATAGTATTATAATTTAGTTACATACATGAAATGTGTGATACAAACGGGTGCATATTTGATCTTAAGGTGTATAGCATTGCTTAATGCTATTCCCTGTTGATTACTGGCCTCACACTGATAGGTCCCACTTTGACTACGAGTCACTCGCTGTAATACCAACGATACATTGCTTTGAATTATACCTTATAAATTAAATTAACAGTTTATCATTAATATAGTATATAAAACTAATAATAACACCATGATCAAATCAAATCAAATCAAAATTAATGGATAAAATTAAGACACAAAATATAAACCTTGTTGTGGATGTAAGATATTGCCGTTAAAGCGCCACAAAATGGGCGCATTTGGTCGCGGATTGGCGTCTATATGACAATCAAAATATATATCGTTTCCCTCTTGTAATGACTGCAATGATATGGTCGGTGTTCCCAATTGTAATGATAATTGAGGAATATCTGATATACATATATATATATACATAAATTAATTATTAATACCAATTAAATCAAAAATTCAATAAATTTTAGTTTTTATACATGAGATTGTCATTTTTTGCATAACAAAACATAACTCTCACACAAAAAAACACTGTCTAATTGCATTTAATACTAATAATATTATATTTAATTTAAATATTTTAAAAATTGATTAACTATTAATTTATTTATGAATAACTAATCAAAGTATATGTAGTAACAGTACAGTATTATATCTGTAGCTATATATACAGTATATATAAATTATGTAAATAAATAGATTATAATTTAGCTATTTATAAATAATATATATATATAAATTTATATGTATTTATAAGGCTTACAGTGGACATCTAGTTTAAGTTCATCGGATATAATAGATGATTGAATTTTGCTATTTTCGGCAACACATGTTAATATGGCATCATTGTGTGCGTGTTTTAATGTTATAGTCAATGTTGTCGATGTTTGATGTTCACCTGTAATAATAGTTGTAATGTTTGATTCAAAATTGTCAAAATAACATGTTTTAAATAATATATATTTTTAAAGAAAATACTGTATTAAATACCATTGAGTGGTGTATTATGTCTGGAGCCGTCAAAAATCCAATAGAGAGTGGCTTTAGGTCGGGAACCATATGTATTGCATTCAAATGTTGCCTCTCTATCGGACACTAGGATTGGTGTCAATTGACTTATCCGTACATCAGTTGGTTTTACTATTTAAAAAAAATTATAAAAATCAAAATCAATATTATTAATACTAAATTTATTTAACAATTAATTCGCAAAAAAAAATTATTTAGCTAAAAAATCAACATAAAAATCAATCGTGATGATTTACTTCAACTTTAATTATATATAAAATAGATATAAACTATATAACATTAGATATTATATTTAACTTTGATAACTATAGTTATTTAATTGAACTGTTTTGATAATACTAATAATAATTGTTTAATAATAATTTGGATAACACTTACAATTGAGATCTAATGTGATGGATGTGGATGATGGCACAGTTATATTATTATTGATGGCCTGACACGTAAAGATTGACAGCAAATGATGTCTGGCTAATGATGTTATTGTTAACTGATTTGTTGTCACTTTTTTATTTAAAAAAAATCACCAATAAAATAGATATATATTATAAAGCAATTATGAAATTTATATAGATTACCATCTTTTTCATTGTATTCAAATGTGTCGTCAATTATTGAATAGTCTCTCCACCAGCTCAGTGATGGACGAGGTTTGCCTACAAAAAAAAACAAATTTAAAACAACAATATAAGTGTTAATTATTTAAATTTTTGCTAATAATTTAATAAACTATTTGTAGGCCTGACCTCCACTTGTGCTACAAATCAGTCTGAGTTCATCGCCTTCATTGTAGGGTCCAATCAAACCGCTTAACTCATTATTATCCATATCCACTATAATTGGTTCCTCTGGCGGCACTTTAGTAGTTGTTTAAAGTAAATAATGAATTTGTTAATAATAATAATAATAAGTTTGTCGTCAATCAAGTAAATCAATTACAAGTCACACACACACACACACACACACACACACACACACACACACACACACACACACACACACACACACACACACACACACACACACACATACCGATCACTTTTAATGATATGACAGTATTGACAGTCCGGGCTTTCCTAAAGTCTACACGACATCGATAGTCGCCCGCATCGGTCACACGTATTGGATCAATCTGTAGGAATGCCGGCCTATTGTGTAGATTGAAATATGCCCGACCTGTACAACAACAACATTATATAACATTAGAAATTTTCATATTTATATTTATATCAATACAGTCCAATAGTTTAATAGACATACCATCCAATATATTGTTTGTTAATGTACGGGCCTGTTCTAAGTTACCTAATATTATTATTTTATAATTATATAGAGTTAAATATTAATCAATTTAAACAATTAATAATTATACAAAAGTAATATAATAAATCAATTTTTAATGATATTAATGATTAATAAAAATTTGTCCATTTTTTACCTCTTCTGGCATCCAATGTATAAATTGGCGCTAACTGTGAATATATTAATAAATATATATTTATAATAATTATAACATATATTTGTATACATTTTAATAATTATTTTAGTATAAATACAATTACATATTTATAATTAATTATATAAAAAGATACCTGTTCATCTTTATACCATAGTATAAGTACCACCTGATCATCTAATGTTGGGGGAGTTATATCACATGGAAGTGCAACCTATCATTTAAAAAAATAATAAATATGTATTTAATTTTACATAATATAACAATTTTTATTTATGTATGATAATTGATTAATTGTTAAATTTATGTTAAATTTAACAATTAATGCAACAAATTATGTATTTATAATATACATACCTTTCCTTTTACTACAGCTGTATATAATATTGAAGCTATAATAGAATAAATCAAATAATTTTAGTAAAATATAGTTAAAATAAATATATTTATAATTAAAAAAATAAATGTTTAATTATATTTTAAATATATATTTTAAATATGGTTTTTATTATAATAAATATATATTATAATAATAATAAAATGTTGTTTACAAAAATATAACTATATTTGTTGATATAATAACAGATTTGATTACATAATAATTAAATGTAAAATTTATATGTATTAATAGTTGAGAATAATTTAAAATGATTCCAAAAATTTTATACAAATAAGAAAAATTGAATGAATGCAAAATTGTTTTGTAAAAACAGTAAAAATATATATATATAAGTCTTATTAAAGTAGCAAATGATTGTTGAAAAGATATATATATATATATATATATATATATAATATATAATATAGGTTTAAGGGATAGTCTAGTAGTAAGTTATGGGAGGCGTGCTATTAATGATCGCAATTTGAAATTTAAATTGTCTGCAAATCTTTGTTGCATTTGTCATCGATTTCCAGTTTACTGTTACTATTAGTTTACTGTTAGGCCCATAGATTCACATTGATTTCTATATGTGAGCTTAGGTTAGCTTAGCCTACAATCACTGATATTCACTGATATTGCCAGTCATAAGCACTTCACTTATATATACACTGTATATTATATTATACAGTATATCACTATTGGCACTAACTATTGGCAATACACTGATATTTTTTAACTCAATTTTTGCTATTAATTGTCAATCTATGTCATCTACTAAAGTTGTTTTGAATTTATAAATAATAATTATATTATCAATACTTAATATTTTAGTTAATTACTGTAATGTATTTGAAAGAACAGTGTTATGAAAACAAATTTTATGATATTTTTAACTAATTTATATAACTTATTTAACTGAAAATTAGATATTATAAATGTAACTATATAATACATATAAAAAACATTTATTGAAATATTAGTAATATTCTAATATAATGATGTAAATTATTAAGTTTATACTTATAATTAATTAAAAATTAATATTCTGTTATTTTAAATTATTATTATTAATTTATATACACTGTATAATACAGTGTTGTATACAATGTAACAATTCTAAAAAATATCTATATATACAGTATATATATACTAGCAATTGATTTACAACAAGATAAATACTAAACTTTAAAAAATATTGTTAAATCAATATTTATTGACGTATTCAGTGAATCAGTCTATTATAGGTGTATATCATATACTTTACTATAATATAAGTTGAATGCACGCACACACCTGTCTCTGTCTATTTGGCCGATCTATACTATACTATAATATTCTACAATACATTTCAATATACATTACTTTAATAGCAAATATATATTGTATAATATATATTACATATAGTACTCAACTCATTCACTCTTAATAACAATTTTATCATTAAATTAAGTTTACATAGTAATTTATATATTATAGTCAAACGTAATTATTACTAAAAAACAGTAATTTTATCATAACTTAATGCTATATATCTAAATATTAGTAAAAAAATATTAATACAATTATAGTTAGTTTATCAAAAAAATGTACAGTGTATACATTATACATTTATTATTATACTGTATTTGAATTAAAATACTAGTTAACAGCAAATTAAATTTTAATTTATTTTTAATAATCTGTATAAAAATATATAAAATAAATATTTAAATATTAAATTAAATGGAAAATTTTAAATTAAAATACCAATGATTGTTTTTTAGTACTATCTCTATAGTACTTAATAAATCAATAAATCAATTGTAATAATTTAGATAATATTATTCTCATTGGAATTTAGCATTATTTTTAAATTGTCTAATTAATAATATTAAACTTAAAACTTAATTCTTGAGTAATATATTTATATATATATAAATTAATAATTAATAGCAAAATATTTTGTATTAAATATTACAAAATAATCAATAAATTGATTGCTTAACTACGAGAACCATCCCTTATTACAGTACTTTAACACATAGTGTTTATTTGATTTATTTTGCCACTGAATTATTGGAGCATCAATTGCTGATATACATTATATTTTGTCTGTATATAAATTTGTATTTATTTACTATATAAAGTGCATGTATGTATATGTATGTATGTGTGTGTATGTGTTTAGTACTGTCAATAGTGTCTACTGATATAATGTTATATTGTATTTGTGACACTTTCCTTATTTATTGTGTAATGTATGGACATATGAATTGTATAGATGACTAAGTTTTCAGGCATTTTGTATTGTAGTAGTAGTACAGTATCGCATGTTTAACAGCGATTCAAATGCGATAACTATTTGTTCAAAATACGGTCTTATAATTTATATATATATATATATATATATGATCAATATATGATTACCTTGCTTATACACGTTTTACACGATTCATACATTATACAAAAACATTATGCATTATATTATAACTAAAAAATGTTCACAATGTAAATGACTTTTTTTTCTTAACACAAAAAAAAGTTTTTATTTTATATTTATAAATTATATATGGATAGATATTATAGTATACAGAAAGTATATTTGATGTCACACATTTATATCAATACAATTGATGTTATATTTTTTTAAAACATCCGTTTAAATTGTTAAAATAAAATACGATAGATAAGAGATAAAGTTAGTACTGTATTTGTTTTTTAAAAATATAGTTAATACAAATTTAATGTTTTTTTACACCAACAACACAACAACAACAAAACACATTGCAATAATGTTATTGTTGGTAAATGATTGGTAAAAATACAAAATAAGTTTAGATAACAATTGAAAGTTGTCAATCAATTGTGACAATTTTGGTTTACCCATTTGTAGGGGGGGCGGAAGAGGGGCTAATGACAAAACTATAATATTTCAACTTAAATTTTATTAGATTTACTTTATTTCACCAAATCGTTTATTAGTTAGATGGCTAAATCATCTAAATTTACAAACAATCGATTGTTTTGTTTTGTTTTGTTTTTATAGTGTAACTATACTTTAATTTACAGCTATATTTTAAAAATATATATATTTATTAAATACTGAAATAAGATTTGATAAAGAAATTTGAATATTTTATCAATTAATACAAAAAATATAATTTTGTTAAATATTTTAAACAAATTTAAGTTATGATGCAAATATGTAAAGTAATTAACAATAATAGTTAGTCTTAAAAACAAATTCAATATTATTGATAATCATAAATGATTATTTAAAAAATTGAATAATTAAAACTAAAAGTGATTCTATCTATAAATTATGCATTGATAATAACAATATACTATACTATAATTTATATAAACATGTATATATATATTATATATATATATGTTTGTTATATCGGTAGTATATTATGTAATGTACAGTACATATAAACTATATAACATGTTATACTATAATATATATATTGTATTTATAAATATTAAGTTTTATATATATTAAATGGTAATATCGTTATACTGTATGTGTGGTGTATATAAGTAGCGATGAATTCATATGCAGTGATTGGCCAAAAGGCATTACATTTAATACTAAGTTAACTGAGAGTCTTATATAATATATTATCTTATCTACAAATACTGTATAGCAATGCAAATGTGAATGAATGACATTAAATAATCAAAATAGTTTTGTTTGCTCTAAGCATTATTACTACAGTATATACACAGTGTGTATACTAAATATATATATTTTTACATTTAAATAATTTTTATATACTGTATTGTATAAATTATTTATATCTATATATACAATATATATATATAAAAAATAAAATTACTTAAACTAAACATTGTATGATAGTATATGTATATATTTTTTTAAACAATTTACTTAATAATTCTAGCATTTTTATTACTTTTTTATATTAATTAAAAAATATTTTACTCTGTATTTACTCGGTACTCAGAAATAATATAATATTATAAAATTGAGATAACTTGAGATATTATATATAATAGTAGTACTATAGTAGGTTTCAGTAATTATTTCATGGTATTTGCAGATTTGACAAATTGAATACTAATAATAATATTCATTAATAGTGATACCAACACAACAAAAATGCATTCATATATTACTATATTTGCTAACATATAAACAAAGTGTGACCACACTTTTCAATGGGTAAGAGAGAGGAAGAGAGAGAGAGAGAGAGAGAATGAGCATCAATTGACGGTATAGTTAGTCGTTATGTGTGTGTTGTTGGGTAAGGAGTAATCAATAACTATATAACGATATAACGATGTAATGTAATAATGGTTTAGTTGAGTATTTTGTGTGTGAAATGAAAGTCACAAACAAATGCAATTCAATTGCATTCAATATTCTTATACAATAATAAAGCAATTGTGAAACTGTAGCGACTTATCCAACATTCAAGAACTGGTATATATTGTATATCTCTATATCTCTCTCTATACTGAGCACCGGTATTAACTGTTTCACTAAATTTTTTTGTATTATTATATGGCTTGTAATTGTGTGCACAAGCGATTCAATTAATTATTACAATAGCATGTGTTAAATAAGAAAATTTTTTAGTTTAACTTAAATTTTGTTGTTTGGTTCAACAAATTACTTGAATGTATTGACTATTATTATATATTATATAAAAAAGCTTGACTTATATATATATATATTATATGATAATATATATATGAAAAAATATCATCACTAAACTTATGTACAAATAAATTATAAAAATTCCTTTCTTTATGTAAATAAAGCATTAAAAATGTTGAACTCACTCAAGCATTGTATAAATCAACGGTTTAAGTGGGGATTACATTACATTACATCTAAGATTATATTATAATTTATATTATAGTTTGGCATTTATTTTTTGCTAAAGCCTATAAACAGTAAAAAATAGATATATAATAAAAAAATAATATGCACCAACAATCTATTGGATATATTGTATAGTATACATAATACTGTACCTGCAATGTGTTTCATATATTTTATACATTTTTTTGTTTGTAATTTACATTTGTGTAAATAATATTTGCTTTAATGTTGTTATATATTTCAATTGTATTTTTTATGTTTATGTATTATTTTTATTGCTTTAATGTAGTCTAAATATTTATTTATTTATAAATTTATCAAGTCAAATATTAATGTAATGTTCAAGCTAATCTAAAAAAATTAATTAAAAGTCAATAAACTGTGAAACCTAAAAAACACAAACCCATACATTGAATTATATGAAACTAATTATATATAAAAACAAGTGATAACAGATAGTCGACACAAAAAATAATAAAATAACAGTTTTTTCCCAACACATAGTCTGCAATGATATTAAATAAAGAATAAAATTCTCTTTATATTATATTTATATATATTTTTATTTATATATCATATATATATAGTATTTATATATTACTATACATTACATAGCATATACAGTAGTGTATGGTATATATGAAGTCATTTTTAATGTTATAAAAAGAAAGGCATCTCAACGTTAAGGTTAGAATAAATGACTTTTATTTCTTTTGATATACACTATACTACTACTACTACTACTACTACTACTGTGTTGTTGTTATAATATGTTATAGTATTAGATAAACAGCTCCTAAAGCCTGAGATCACAAATAGAAGAGTAAAAATTTTTTTATCAATAATTGTGGAGAAAAGCATGAAATACTAGAGACAGTCGTCCAATGCATTACTAAGCCATCCAAAAGCATAAAATGGCAGCAAATAACTTATATATTATATCATATATATATTATAAAGTATATATCGTATATACAAACATATATATATATAGTCATACCTACTGTAATACACTTATACCCATACCCATACATTCACTACTATATTACTAACTATTACTGTATATATATGTGTTTCACTCTAGCATTTGCTATATTGTCAAACATCAATGGCACGTTTACCACAAATAAACGTGATTTTCATAAAATATATATTATTGACTATTGCTTATATATATATTGTATATCATGTATACAATTCCGAATATTAAATAAATACTATGCTTATTGCAAATGTCATTGTATTTCAAAATAAAAAAATAGTTTAAAGTATTTGAAATAAGCTTTTTGTTTAAGTATCACTCACAATACTAAATATATTAATAATAAAGTCCTTTAAAATTTGATAACTTGTTAACAATTATTTGTTAGCCAGTATTTTCAAATACAATTACTTTTTAAGTATAAGTACTGTATATAAGTATAATATAATGTCTTAAAAAACAAACAACAAAATAGTATTGAAAATGATTACTAATAGTACAACAATAATAAAAAACAAAATATTACAGCAAAGTGTCTTTTAAGGATTATTATTATTGCTAATAAACTACACTATATTTAATATATACTGTATAAATTCATACTACAGTATTGTATATATACAGTATATATGAATCATAATGTTGTGACAATTAATGATAAGTCATATAATAGATAATATAAAAAACAGAAAAATATATTTATATTCAGAATATATAAATATTATGTGTTTGTGTTTATATATTAAATTTCTAAAGCAATTTAATATATAGTTTAATTATATTATAAAATGATTTATTGTTTAATGTTTAGTGTGTAATATACTGTAGTTTGGTGTAATAATAATAATAATAATATATTGTAATTAATTAGTTGGTCAAAGAGTCTTATGTTAAATCTAGGCATTGGTTCAAATAATCACAAGTAGTAGTAGTAGTAGTAATAGTAATAGTGGCACACAAGTCAAGTGGCCATTAAATTATATAATATTTGATGATAGTATTGGCATTTTGTCCAAACAATATATTTAACTTATAATAGTTTTGTTTTGTGTGTATGTGTTTTATATATGTGCTCTGCAATTATATGACGGTTTTCTAATCAATTGAAAACTCGTTGCAAAAGTAAGTGGTCTGAAAAATTGCCAATATTGCTGAGTGCACAATATATATATACTGTATATATGTTACATTTAATATATATATGGCTTATGGTTGCTAAATGTGCCAAAACACACACACACACACACACACACACACACACCATACATACAGGAGTTGAACTGATAAAATACAGGCAACGTTTAGCTTTAACATTGGTATTATATAATAATGCCGGTGCTGTATGTTATATGTTGTTGGATATATATATACAATATATTAAAAGACAACACAAGAAAAACCATACAACAGTAGAGGGGTGTCTGTAGTATTGACACATAAAATATGTGTTTGTATTATATAATAATGTGAGATAAATGAATACATTATGTGATCTAACTATAAATAAAATGTTAATATATTTTACACATAAATATCTTATAAGTAGTTGCAAATAGTGTGTATTGAATAATAACTAGAATATTATAAAATAAACATTTTTGTTTAAAATGTGTCAAATTTAAATTTATGTTATTAAATAGCCAACAATATACAGCCATTTAAGTTAATCTAACTAAATTAGTTAATCATATAACAATTTTATTTAATAATGATAATAATAAAAATTATAACTTATCATTTGATAAGCTTATATATATATATAATACTATAGAAAGTGATTGTATGGTTTGCATTGAATATCTTAGAAAAATAAAAGTTCTTTAGTATTTGCTTTCATTTACAGTATACAGTAGTTATGATTCATTGTGATATACAATACAATTATTATTATTATTATTATTATTATTATTATTATTATTATTATTATTATTATTATTATTATTATTATTATTATTATTATTATTATTATTATTATTATTATTATTATTATTATTATTATTATTATTATTATTATTATTGAACTCATTTAATCCGTTGCCATATAATAACATCAATTCTCTTCCGTTTCTTTTTATTAAAAGATCTGCTTTTCTTGTGAATTGAGCCTCACTTTTGATGAGCCATTCATTCATTCAGACACTCAATGATTCATATTATAGATAATACTTTTATAAGATTCAATTGTCTCCCGAAAAACTTACAGTACAATCAATAGTACTATAGTTTGGTATTATTATTATTATTATTGTTACCAAAAGTTTATAGTAAATTATGGCCAAAATAATACTAATAATAATGCATTTTTTTGTTGAAGATATTATAATTTTAAATTATTTAAATTTTTTACTTTGATACTACATTGTATTATATAAAACATTGAACAATGTTAAAAAATTTTAATATAATTTATTTAAATAAAACATATTTTTGATTTCAACAACGATTAACTTAATTATATATATATTGTCATGTTAAATTTTAATTTTTTATATTAATTGTATTTTATAGTAAAACATTAAATCTTTCATTATATATATAAATGTTAGTAATAATATATTTATATATATTGTGACGTTTGTGTTAAGTAAAAATTATTTAATAAAAATTTTTAACTTAAATAATTAACTAAATGTTAATTAAGCGTATGGATGGATCAATATAGACATAAATATATATATATATATACAGTATATATAAAACTAAAATATAATGTAATCCTATGAGAGAGTCAAAGACGTGATTAGATTTCAGTGTTTGTGTTCATCATTGAAAAGTCTGGCCTCACGTATGGCTGCATTCATGAGTAGTACAGCAGTAGTAGTGCTAAACAACCAAATGTTTGCATTGTTTCACATTTTATACCAAATATTATATATTTGATATACAAAAGTCAATTATTACATTAAAATCCTATGATATATATATCATACATAATGTAGATTTCATATATTAAAATAGTGTATTACTGTATAAATCATAATATAGTATGATTTCAAATTTATATTATCAATATAAATATACAGTATATTTTATATTAAAAATATAAAGTCCAATATAATTTATAATTATTTTTTTAGATTTAAAGCAATTATATTGTTATTTTAGATTTTATTGATAATAGATATTTGATGAAAATGTAAACTAATATTAAGTGATATTATATTTTGGTAAACTAATGAAAATTGTTTTTATATATAACCGTGGACAAAATGGCCGGCATTTTTTATATAATAAGTATAGATGTAATATAAAAATTTAAATAATTTATCAATATTAATTAATTAACTATAATATAAATCAAATAATACAGCTGTCATATATTATCATATTTTGCTTAATGTTAAATTATTAATATAAAATCTATTATAAATACTCAAATTTTATAAATCATTTATGTCAATGTATAGTTAGTTAATTAATTGAGTAAATTACTATTTAATTTTTATAAAAATTATGTAAATAATAATAATAATAAATCACAACATAGATTTTCTATTATGTACTTAATTAAATTAAAACTTATATATTTTATAACTAAATTTTTTCTAACTAAAATAATTTAGAATCAATAAACAAAATATTAGAAGATTTTTATTATCAAATAACAAAAATAAAGCGAACAAATTGAATTAATTATTATTATTATAGTATATAAATATTATAAAGCGGATATAAAATATAAATATTAATTAGATATTGATTTTTTGTAGTATTATTATTATTATTACTGTTAACTTTAATATCATTTTGTAATGAAACTATTAGTTTGAAACAACGTTTGAGAAATAAGTAAAACGATTGGAAAATCAATTGTTCATAAAATTAGATAAAAAGAGACATTCATTAGCAGTTGTGCTACACATCTATCCTAATGGCAAAACATGTTAAACATATAATTATCATTTGGAAATCACTGGCAATAATAGATTATTATTATTATTATATATAAACTTAACTCCAATTTTACAATTGTTTTCAAATTTATTAAAAATTATCAATTAAATTAATAATATTAAATATTAATCAAATTAGATATGAATATAGAAATATAATGTGTATCATTATATATTTTAATGTACAAAACTTATGATAATATTATATTTTACATAAATGTAATCTCTCTCTCTCTCTCTCTCTCTCTCTCTCTCTCTCTCTCTCTCTCTCTCTCTCAGTAACCAATATTAAACAAAACAATAGCAATAGCTTACAAACAAAGTGTAAATTGTATAAAATTGTATGCAATTGTACTGTATGTGGCAAATACTGCAAATATATATACATAATACTATAATACAGATTTTATGGCTGACTAAACAATGGGAGGATGAATATTATAGTGTATATGAAAACTCATTTAGAAAAATGGGAGGAAAAGTTATTTTTACGAAAATCCATATTATAAAAGGCAATACTCTTTTCTCTACCTTTTTTCCATCCTTACTATTATACATATATATATATATAGTATCTGTACTTTAATATGTATTGTACAACAACATTGCTATTAGTAATGTTTAGTGAGAAACTGAATGTGTGAGTAAGTGAGTGAGTGAGTGAGTGAATGAGTGAGTTAGTGAGTGATAGTATGAGTGAGAGTGTGGCAGACAGTGGATGAAAAGTGGAGATAGGAGTTAGGGATGATATTTAGCTTTATGTTGTAATAAATGTGATTCTCAGCTAATATATATTGAACCGAAATGTCTCCATATATACAATATATTGGGTTAAAGGTTGGCTCACATAACAAATACTCAATCTATGAACAAGAGAGAGAGAGAGAGAGAGAGAGAGAGAGAGAGAGAGAGAGAGAGAGAGAGAGAGAGAGAGAGCTAAGGCATTCACTCCATTTGCAGCACATTTTCTACACTCATATCAATTGATTCCCAAGAGTCTGATTTGGTGAATGTCGTGCCACACACACGACTGTCCCATCATTTAATGAGAATAAGTGGTTATAAATGTGACCAATTCTAACATGTCTTTTCACTACAAACTATACTATCACTATATATTCATCTATATATATATATATATATATATATATATATACATAGTATATATAAATTATATGATAGTATACAGTACTCACACAACTCTATTACTTATAAATAAAATAGACTTTCCATTGTATTAACTCTACACTCAATCAATTCATTAATCATATCGTAAAACCATTGTCTTCGAGTCTAACAATTTTCAATTAATATGACATCACATTTAATTACATCTATTAATAAATTAATAGCAATTAAGCATTATTTGATTTTAATAATTATAATAATTTTTAAGGTTGTTTAATAATCAATTATCAAATTATGTTTAATTTAATAATTTAATTTATATAAAAATTGACTAACACTCATGTTATTCAAGATAATACAATATACAAATTTAATATAATATATATATATATTAAATATTTATATTAATAATCTATAGTTTGTATGTGTGTGTATGTGTGTGTGTGTATGTGTGTGTATGTGTGTGTGTGTGTGTATGTGTGTGTGTGTGTGTGTGTCTGTATTTTTGAATGTATGTAAATAATAAAAAAAATATTTAGGATATGACTAAAAGTACGGTTAAAAGACATGACAAGATTGGAAAGTGTGATGTGATGTGAAAAATAGAGAGAAAAATGGATGGAAATGGATGTGAGAGTCGAAACCAAAGTGAGATCTTCTCTCTAACACAGTCTATATGTTTAGTGTTGTCACTAAAAGACAACAATAAGGGCTAAAGTGAGTAAATCTTTATTGTATGCCTTATGTCGGGAAAGTGACAGAACTAGACTGTATAGACATACAGTTAGTATGTAGTGCCTAATGTGCCAAACGTGAAACACTTTTCAACAATACTGTATTCCTATGCCTTTAATACAGTATACACTATGTCTCATATGTTTTCCACTAACGGTGTGATGCCTTATAGTACACACACACACACACACACACACACACACACACATACATACATACATACATCCATACATACATACATACATACACACATACATACATACACACATACATACATACATACACAAACACACATAACAGTATAAATTTATACCTAACATATAGCTGTACATGTATTTTCTATACTGTCTATACAGTGTATATATATATATATAATATAAATAGTAAATAGACAACCAGTAATACTTAGTTGATCTAGCTAGATTTGCTAAAACTATATAACCATAAATCATTTAATTTTATCTATAATTTATTTGTATTAAACAAATTTATTTGGATATTATTTATTATAAATTTTTTTTATATACACTAAATTGTTTTTTTATTAAGTAAATATTTTTAAATTTTAAAAATATATAAATTCTATTTGTTTATTAATTTATATTAGATTTTTATACTAAATGACTGATTTTATCTATAATAAGATATTATATATATATTATTATTATATAAATAGTAAGTAATGATAAATTTGTGTATCACTATTGAATTCTCTATTGTAAAATAGATTAATAATACTCATATTTATGACAGTAAAGTATTATATGTTTAAATATCAACAATAAACACAAATATATAAAGTAAGTATCAAATAATATATATATATATATATATATATATATATATAAACAGTAATAAAAAGAAAATTTATAGCATTGAAGTAAAATATTATTGAAAACTGAAAACATAGGAAATTAATCTTTTTGATGATAAATGTCAAAAATTGTTGAATTGGGGTCATTGTGACCAACTGTCCATTCAATCAACAATTTAATGACACAAATGGGAAACAATATTATAGTTTCTGAGACATGAGTTAAAGGGATGTTTGGTTCCCAATTGGAAGGAAAATAAGAATTTAAATTAATAGCAATTTTTATTATTATTTCTACTGTAAAATGAAATTATCAAAAATATATTTTTTTAAATTCTCAAAATTGTTTAAAAACGAAAAACTTTTTGTTGTTATTATTATTGTATATTAAGTAAACACATTTTAAAACACTAATTGACTAAACATAAAAATTTTACAATTAATATCTTATTTGTTAATTTGTTTTAAATTTATCAAAAATATATTTAATTTAAAAAAATGTTAAAATTATAAATGCTAAGAGTAGCATTATTATTATTATTATTATTATTTCCTAAAATTACAATTATATTCAACACCAAAAGCAAATTTTGTTTTCCACTCATACGTTATTAAATACAGTATAATCATATCATTATTTTGAATGAACAGATCAACTGTACTGTACTAATCAAAAAAAGCAATATCATAGATACAGTAGATTCTGTACATACATACATACATAACTTACAAACTGCAAGTGTACTACTACTACTGCAATATAGATTGTTGTTATATAAATATAAAAAATAAAAAAATGTGAAATAGGGCTACTTTTTATAAAAATCAGCAAAATTTAACATAAATTCACATTCAATTGAAAAATTGATTTTCCATTGAAAAAAACCTTCACTTCTATGAAAGCAATTGCCGTTGAATTTGAAACATATATATATATATATATATATATATATTGATATAAAATGACTTGAAGAGAAGAGAGAGAGAGAGAGAGAGAGAGAGAGAGAGAGAAGAGAGAGAGAGAGAGCTGGCAATGCTTACCAAATGGTTGCTCATTAGTGGCGGGTGATTGTGACTGTGTTGAACACACCACACTTATTACATGACTTGATATGATGATCATAATTATTATTATTATTAGTTTCATATCAATAAACTGACACAACTTCATGTCTATCATATTATTATTATTATTTGTATTATTATTAGTATTATTATTAGTGTTAAGCAACAAAAAGCACACACACACACACACACAATATTTACCGATTATTATTAATATTTCCAATTTATCTATTGGTTAACTATTAATCAATACTAGTTTATACATTTTTTTGAAATAGTTAATAATATTTTTGATAATTTGATAAAAATTAGTTTTTTTAAAAAAAAAGTTATTCAATTAATTGTTTATTGATGTAAAGTAATTTTATTTATTTAATTTTATCTCTCAAATACTCTCAATCGTAAAGATTAGATTTGAATTACAAAATAGATAATAATAAATATTTGCAACAAAATGTAGAAGCGTTACAAAAGATACAAACTTTTATTTTTTTAACAAACAATTTCTCAATAAATGATAAAAGAATTGCACGAATATCTGTCACTGGCATCGGTGGCCACCAATGCCATCAACCAAAGCCATACCAGTGCCGCAACATTATGACAGTCACAACACTAACTTAACAAATACAGAGAGAAAATACAGCAAACAGTGAACTGTCAGAAACTGTACCGATATTTCACTACAACTTTTACAGTTCTCTCTCTCTCTTTATTTCTCTCTCTCTCTCTCTCTCTCTCTCTCTCTCTTTATTTCTCTCTCTCTCTCTCTCTCTCTCTCTCTCTCTCTCTCTCTCTTATTGAAAGCAAACGCGCATAACGTTTGGCGCAATCGATCAATATTTAGGGCCAAGTTTTCTATCTCTTGTGTTTTTTTTCAAACAAACTACACCTTTATATCGTGTAATCGATAATAATATATATTTTCATATATATATATATATTGTTGTTGTTATTTAATTATTGTTTTATTTATTTTGTATATAAATATATATATTAATTGATAGATTTAAAAAACAAATTATAAATTTTGTAAATATAAAAATTATGATAAATTTATCAAACTAATTAAAATGTCAAATATATTGTGTATACACTTTTACATATTTATTTATAATTATAAATTTTTATATTATTTTATATTAACAGAATAGAAATATATATATTTTTAATATTTAATCTTTAAAATTAAGTTATAGATATGTAATTTATTTATTATATTTAAAAAAAATCTATTTATTATTAGATTGTATTAGTTTGTAAAAATTGGTTTAATTTTAGCATAAATTAGACTAAAATATTTGTTTATATATTTGAATAGATAATGTTTTTATTGTATCCATTAAATATGCTCAGAGCGTAAAACTCTTGTTTAGTTTATATTAAATTACATAAATAAATACAAGAATTTTTTAAAATTATACATTTCTAACAATTACTGTTTTAGTGCTAACGTGTGCTAAATTTATAAAAATAGCGTAAATATACTGTATTTATACTGTATTTTATATTGTATATATGATATACACTATATATTGAAGGATCATATCATATCACTGTAAACTACTATTATATAAATAACTGAAAATAACGCTTTCTATTGTATATATTTGTGATTTTGAAATATATACTAATTAATACATTAATACATTAATTCGTATAATATCTAACATATATATATTTATAGAAATATATATATAGAAATACTATATAAACATATAATTAAGAATTTCAATGTAAATATTTGTTTTATTATTATTATTATTATTATTATTAATTTATTAACATTATAATTTTGAAGAGTTAATTTTAATTATCAATATTTTGAATTAAATTTATTTAAATAACTAATAGTGTTAATTTAGATTTTAATTAAAATATTTCTAATTAACTATTTAAATATATATTATATATATATACTTACGTGTTTGGGATAAAAATTTTTGAGTAGCCAATGATGATCGTGGCTCAGTTTGCATGTTAGCACCTGGACATCAAACAAACAAATAAAACATATTAATTAGTATATTATAAGTAATACATTTAATTTTATGTATTTAAATTATTATATTGTAATTTAAATTTGTGTCATATATTTATTAAAAAAACTTTATAAGTTTATATCAACATTGTCTATTCATCAAATTATATATTAGTAATCATAATTTAATTTATAAGCATCTCTCAAATTTTATCCAATAGTTTCATAATTTATGATTAATGATTGATAGCCCAGTATATATATATACATTTATATTAATTTACAATCAAAGAAAAATTTTTAAATAATAAAAAAATATGTAAAATTTTTAAAAATTGTATATATTTTTCTATGATTGTTATATTTAGTAAAATCTGAAATGTTATCATCATTTATATTAATTTGTCACTAAAAATACAAATGCAATGTCAGTTAAGCACTTTATTGTATTTATCATTATAACAATATGTGTGCCTCTTATTAAATATTTATGCAAACTTTAGTTCAATGTAATACTTAAAGCTTTTATAAGACTAAACAAATATTTTATTTTTATAATACCGTATGATTCCTATAGAGAAAGTAAAAGAGTATTATTAAAATTAAATTATACATTTTCTACAAAAAATAAAATATTTTTACAATTTTCTATCACTTTAATGTAATGTATTTGCTTAAATTAATGAGAAAAATTAATTAACATTTTAAAATAGTTGCATTTTCTTAAATAATTACAATTTTTAATTAGTATTTTAATATACTATATATATACAATATATATTACTAAATTAAAAATACATTGATTAGTGTTAAATAGATAACATTTAAATCTAATTAAATAAATACTATATTATATTTTATATAACAAAATAAGAATATATTATTATATTTAAAAAACAATTTTTATATATAGAATACACATTCTGTATACTAATGTGAAACCTATTGTAGAAAATGCGAAATATTTTATTGATTTTTTTAAATACAAGAATCGTTTTATTTATATATAATATAGATGTCAGACTAAGATGTGTAATATATTAATATAATGTTATATTATTATTACTAATAATGCATATTATATTTTATATTAATTTAAAATCACATTTTATAAAATTAAATCACTTTAGATTATGATATTACTATTATACGGTAATAATTTATTACCAAAATTTTATACATATAAATAGTAATATATAATATAATTACTTTATATAAATAATATAGATATAATCTATAAGTTTTTTTTAAATTGTTGACATGATATTTGTTAATTTATATTTTATGTAATTTTATAATTTTAACTAAGTATTTATCAAATTTTTATAAATTTATATACTGACAATTTTAAATAATACATTATAATTTTAATTATTAATAACTGATCATATTGATAATTAAAAATTTTTTTGTTAATAAATATAAGTTTTATATTTATAAATATATTAGTAAAAACTTAATCATATAAAATAAAAAATATTTATTACAACAAAATACTTAAATACTATTTATTATATTTATAAGTTATAAAGGTGATAGAAAAGTACAATTATTATTATTATGTTTTTTATATTTTCCTGAATTAAATTAAGATAAAAATGCAAACAAATTGTTAGACAGGAAATATATTAACTTTTTTGTTAATATGAGTACTGTATTTATATAATTCAAATACATTTAGTATTTTTAGATAACGTTTAATTTAAACCAGTGGTTAGTATAGTAAATATATATACAATACAGTACTGTATATTTGCATTTACTTTAATAATAAATCCAAAAATTTAGTATCATTTAGACAATAGTTTCAGTAGTAGAGGAAGTGATGGACTAAAATAGGAAATGATTAGTACAAACAAAACATAGACAACCAAATGACACACACATTCACTACAATACAGTCCACTGTATAATGTATTTGTTGTCATCATATAAATCAATGCACTTTCTTTCAATGCAGTACTACATCGTCTATTATAATCATTATTATTTGATACCTTTATTTACTATATAATCATCACATTTTTTTTGTTTTGTGTTAAACATTTATCACAATTATTTCAACCTAATGTCCAATTGTTATACTGGATTTTTATTGACAATTGTATTAATATCAGTTAAACATCTATTATTATAAGTTATATCGATAGATAATCAACGAGTAGTAGTAGTAGTAGTAGTAGTAGTAGTAGTAGTAGGCAAATGTGGGCTAATTTTAGTAGTATATAACAATAAAGGCTATGTTATCAATACATTTGACGTTTAAGTTTTGTTATATAATAAATACAGTACTATTATTATTATAATCAATGAATCAAATAATAAAATACAATCGAGTCATTCATAATAAATATATGCCAAACAATATAATATATATAACAGTTTTTAATGATTGCTAATGTTTTTATCAATATTGCTAACAGTGCTCTTTGAAAAACAATCACAATAAAATGCAATCACAATAATAGTGGCCAACAAAACTAAAAAAGTGATCATCAATTGAGTCGATGATAGCATGGACTGGTATGGAAAGCAATAGGCACTCATTCAGACATACACACACACACACACACCTAAACTATTGCCAACTATAGCATCACCTGACACTTAGAGGGAACAGTGGGTGAGTGAGTGAGTAAGTGAGTTAGTCACACATACTGGCATTGTGTGTGTGTGTGTATGTGTGTGCAAAATATGTGACTGGTGTTAGAGATGACTCTAGCATTTACACCTCCATCAAGATTGATGATATGATGATCACTTGAAACCTATGGGTCGCTTCAATATAGAGTATAAATATTATAATGTTTGCCACTAATGATAAGTTACAATCAAATCTATTGCTTATTTTTTTTGTTTAAACACCAATTTGCACGCTATATATGCATATGTTATATAAGACAATGTTGTAATGTAAAATTTATACATTCAATACAGCACATTAATACAGTTTTAGTAATACATATTTTTAACAACAACAAAAAACAATAGCGTTAAACATTAAAATCTATATAATAACAAAATTATATAACAGTATAATCAAATCTAATATATAACTTAAAGAATGCTATTTAAACTACAAATTGTAATCAACAATAGATTTTTTTTTAATGAAAAACAGAATAATAGTTATAATATTAGTACAAAACTGTTAAGAAATTAGATAATAATAAAACCTATATTTTTAAGAATATCTTAACTATACAATTGTTATTAAAATTATAATTTTTAGGTTGAATGACTATATAAAAAATGATTATAAAAACTGATTATAAAAAAATTCTATATTTTATGATTAAATTTGTATAATTTGTTTCGTTTTGTTAGTTTATTTATTAAGGGCTTAATATTTGAAATATTAATGCAATATAATCAATACAATTGGCTAAAAAATGACTATTATTAATGCATTTGTAATGTTAAGGTACAATACTATGCTCTGTATATACAGTACTACATGTATGTAGACATTGAAAAGACACGCAAACATACATACAGTAAAAATTTATAGTGAATTTCACTTTTAGATTCCCAATAAATGCTTTAACATTACACTCGACTTAATACTTATGAGATTCTCTCTCTACTAAACCATTGAATTTTTGTTAAAATAATTTTTACATTATATAAATATATTTCGTTTTAAATAAAATCATAATTTAAAATTTATTATAAAATAAAAATTGTATATATAATACAATATACATAATTTATACTGTTATATATACAATTCTGTTATATATATAAAAATTTGTATCATATATTCTCTATGATATATCTATATTTTGTAAAAATACATTTAAATTATTTTAATAAATACCTATTTATAAGAATACACACACATTTAAATATATAATTGAAATTTATTGTAGCATAAGATTAAAACTCTAATATATTATAGATAAAATAATTATTTTTATTTTATACATATACTTCATATTAAATAAAAATTAAAATAAATTTAACAATTTTAATATATTAAAAAATATAACATTAATAAAGAGCACAGTAATTTACAGTAAGTTAATAATAAAGTTATAAAATGTTTGATTTTTAAACAATTATTCATTCAATTACTATCATAATATAATTATAACTTAATAATCAATTGCTTATCTATTTATTAAACTCATTAATATCCTAATAATCATTACAAAACAAATAACAATATATCGGTATATATATACTACTCAATACATACAATAATTATATATCTATAAATTTATACCCTATTAAAATAGTAATAAAGTTTTTGTTTTTTATTATTAAATACACTAAATATTAAATTAAAATTAATCATTAAAAATTTTGAAAGCATCAAATTATTATTATTTTATAAAAATAATATATAAAATATCAATTTTGTTGTAAAGTAAATAGTATTTACAAATATATGTTTTATATATTAATATATATATATAAATAGATAACACATACACAATAATCTCAGCAGAAAAAAATAAAATTATGTCTAATGTTTTATCGATAATAAGTAATTGCATTTGGATTAAATAACATTACAATATATGGCACTTTGTACAGTACAGTAAAGTACAGTCTAGTCTAATACTATCAAAATATCATTAAGAGATTTAAACATAAAATACGAAAAATATATATAAGTTAAATGCTTAAACACAATATGCTTAATAAGTAAAATATTTACAACACTGGAGACAACTTAATACATACTTAATACAAGTCAGCAAATTATTCAATATTAATAAAATAAAATACTTAATACTATAGTATTTTTAGATTTAAAAAAATACAAGAAAAATCCATTGTATACTAATATTATTAAAATTAACAAATAATTAATTTTAATTCTTTATAAATTTAACAAATTTATGTATACAATATTAATATAATATGTAATATATAATATATAATATGCTAATATACAATACCAACCGGTATATCAAATAGTTATTAAAAATATTATACTGTATTTTTATATATTAATATATAGATATTAATTCTATAATGTTTAAGATTATTAAAATATTATTATATATTATATAAAATATTATATATTATTAAAAAATGATATTATTATATAAATATCAATAATAATAATATATGAAAATATAAGTAGACTTAGCTAAAAGTATCTCTAATAGATAATACTGTACAATCATTTGAATAAAAACTGGTTAATACCAACAAACTATTATTATTATTATTATTATTATTATTAGTACTGCCAAACCATTTACACCAAAAACGGCCAAACTTTTAGTGAGTTATTGAGTTTGCGGGCAATACTACTGTAGATCGATATACTGTATATTATATATATATATAATACTGTATATATACGGCATATATCTCGTATATATTGACCACATAAACAGTAATGGTATTCAACGAGAAAAATTGTGTTTTCAATATTATATTACTCTATAGACATAAACTATTATTAGTAGTAGTATTAGTATTATATTGTACATTATGTCTGATATCAAATAAAATTGAACCAATTTAAAATTGACATTTATTAAAAAATTATTATATTAAATATTTTTCCAAATAAAATATTACATATTATTATTAGTAGTATTTTTTAGATAAATTTTTTAATATTAATTCTAGATATATATATATTGTATTTAATACAAATAATAATATAATAAATTTTTAAAAAATTGCAAACTATTTATAGAAAACAAACATAAATATAACTATTTATGTCGAATATTAGTAGTTTGTAATTAATTAAATATTTTATTTATAAAATTATTTATCAAAATAATAAGTATAGATTTCATTCATTCATATATATAAATTTATATATATATATATATATATATATTTGTCATCAATTATTTAAAAAGTATTTATATTATAATAAATATTTTTATTATTAACACTACTAAAAGATGATTTTATTTTTAAAAATATTTCATTATAGTCTCGATTCTCTATTAATTTCAAGATAACGACTACTTATTTTTATATACTTGTATTGTTGTGTATGTCATATATTTTAGATGATTTGAAAAAATTTTCATCTGAATACTGTCAGCTAAATATACTATACAATGTTTAATATCAATGATTATTTATAAAGATAAGTTACTAATACAGTATAAAGGCTATACAAAATATTGATATTATTAGAAACTGTATGATTACTAATATATATATAGAAAACATCAAATGATAGACACAAATACTATGAATTGCTGTCAATTTCCACAACAAAATGTCATTTCTAGTAATATTGTTTAAAAAAAACATTGTATAGTATGTCAGTGTACAGTACAATATATATATACCAGTATTCACAAACTTATAAATTGCGCCCCAAAAATCACACCAAATAGCATTAAGTGAATTATTATTATTATTATTACTTTACTATTACTTAGTATAGAAATTTATTTTTATATATATAAAAATAAAGTTAACTAAAATAAAATAAAGATTTATATATTTTATAGAAAATAATTGTACACTACTGTATACTAGTGTATACATTAGTAGTATATTATATGTTTGTTAAAATTTAAATTTTAGCAGAAACTTTAGTAAAAAAAACATTAGATTAATGAAACAACATTATATTATTATATTATTATTCACTGTCTTTTATATATATATATATATAAAGACAATAAATAGCGAAAATACAAATGAAAAATCTCATCTCATTTATGATGCAAATCAAGACTTAAATAAAATACAGAATAATTTGTTTTTTGTTATTTTAAAACATTGTTTAAAACATAGCTTTGAGACTTTGTGTCACTTTTTAATCACAGATCCATTTATTTTTACTTATAATAACTTTTAGCCGATAAACCTTTAATTGTATATACAGTATAATATAATTATCTATTAATTTATTTTAACAGTATTATATTTTATATATAAATTGGTTGTCTATTTTTTGAAAAACAAATTTGCTATTATTTAGACAACTAAAAACAACTTATATAATAGTTACGAAATTTTCAAAAATAATTAACTAAATAGTAATTACAGTAGTATTTTGTATTATATACGATTGAAATCAAACTAAATATGTTTTATTTTAAGTATTTTAAAATTATTTTATTAATAACGATAATAAAGATATATTTTTTAAATGAGATTATAAACAGTAATTGATATTTGTGTGATATTTTAAAAAAAAATTAATTTCAAGCTAAATGTTTTGATCATTAAATAGTCTATAGTATTTGTCCAAATGATTATAGCATTCAATTACGTTTACAATCATAATATAATTTTAGTTTATAATTTTCAATTGTTATTTCAATCATTATCATTATTTTCTCTCTTTTTTTTTGTTAAATTAAAATCAATATTTGCTAACTTAATACTTATCATTTTAAAAACATTAATTAAGTCATTTAAATTAGGTTTTAAATTATAGTAGTGTTTAATATACAAAGTATATATATATATTTACTGTATATAAATTATATATATATAAGTTATTATATTTTATTGTAAAAATAGTGATATTTTTTATTGAATAATAAATTTTATTTATTTTGTTAAATAGTCTAAATTGCTTATTCAACATAATATAAATTAGCCAAACTAATTTTTTTAATATTATTTTATTTTAGTATTTTTTAAATTTACAAAATACTAGTTTATACTGTATTAGTAGGAAATATAGTCATTTATGCTAAATATAAGAGATTATACAATATATATATATATATTGAATATAAGAAAATAATGTTCACTATTATTCATGAGAAATAAAAAAAATTTTAAAATTTTAAGATTCATATTTCTATATATTGCTATATATATATATATATATATATATAGATGATAATATATATATATATATATAATAGTTTATATGTATAATATATATTTACGAAATGTCGTCGAATTTGTTGATAACATTTAAAAATTTATGATTTATTGATTGTATTTCTATAGCATTTCTTACATTTGATTCATACATACAATAAGTTTTTTTATATTATATAAGGAAAGAGAGAGAGAGAGAGAGAGAGAGAGAGAGAGAGAGAGAGAGAGAGACTTAAAATAATGTTTATATATATGTGAACTCTCAATGTCATTGTATGCGAAACTTTACTGTTAAACAATACTCCTATCGCTTATATTACTATATATTATACTATAGTGTTTATGACTGTAGATTTAATATAAATATCGATAAGATTTTTTTTATTTAAGGATTTAAGTCTAAAAAAATTGAAAACTAAATTTAAGGGAAACTAAACTTCAAAAACTAAGCCCAAAATATTTTTTTCAATCCTATGGTTTTAAATCCCAAACAAAAATTCAATAATAAAAATTTAGTGTTATATGTTTGTAAAATTATCTCAATATACTATATATATATATAAAGTATATAAATATATATAATAATAATAATACTAGTTTTAGTATAAAAAGTCATTTATTTATTGATATGTCAAATAATTTAATATCAAACAGTTTTTTATTTGTTTTATAAAACAAATATTACTTATTTAATTATAGATTATTATTATTGTTTAAAAGTAAATTAATGTTTTATAATTTGTTATAATTAACTAATAAAGACATTTCATTGATAATATATATTTGATAATATAAATAAATATTATCTGTATATATACCCTATATATATATATATATATATATCATCAGTAAATTAGTGACATTTCAGAAACATGAAGCAAATAATTCAATAAAACATGAAATAATACCTTATATTGATATAAAAATAATAGATTTACACAATAGATATTACAGTCAATAATATTAGTGGACAAATATATAATATATATTACGATATATTAATTTGGCAAATGATAGCACATTATTATCGCAATATTAACCACAAATGTTTTTTACAGTTAGTGATATTGATGTCAATTTATAGATATATATATATATATAATTAATATATGATAACATATTAGACTTAATAATCAAGAATCAAATATATTAAAAAACAATTAATGCAATTCATTATAAAATAATTATAAGTATTTTTTAAAAAAATTATTTACACAAAAATATTATTATTATTAATTTGATTTATAATCTAAAGTCAAATTAACTGTTATATACTACAAACACATCAACTTATTTTTTAATTATTATTAATAAAATTAAGTGAATCAATATGATTACATAATATTTAATAATAATACTGAGTAATATAAAATGTATTAAATATTATTGATTGCATATAATGAGGCTGCAAAACAAAATTTTTGCATATATATAATAAGTTTATAATATATTTGTATATATATATAAAATCACAATTGACTACTAGAATATAATGCTGAAAAATTAATCTATCATTTTATAATACACTACTACTATCACAAAATAAACATTATTAAATTATCACACTATTTATATATTGTAATTTGCTCATTAATTTCGTATTAAATCATAATTAAATTTTGTTTTTAAACCCAATAATAATAATCTTATCTCACAAACACAACAAACTTCCGTTTTAATAGTACGGTATATATATATATATTACTATATATTTATATACTTTATTTTTACTAAACTCTAATATCATAACATTTTGTGATGTAATGCATAATTTATAATTAATAAATTTAAGTAACAAAAAATAATCAATATATATATATACTTTTATAATGAGCTTTAATTTACCATTGCTTATGTACTTAAAAATCACTGTATATTAATACAGTATAATAATTATATATAAATATATATATATAAATTTTAAAATATTTATTATTGTTTAATCTTATTATACATATTAGTAATAATAATAAGCTTATGCTAACAATTTATTTTTAGACTAAATGTTTGTTGATTTACTAATTTGTATTTAAATAGTCATAATATTAATATAATTTTCAATTGTAAACAATATTTTTATAAAACAAAATATTAAGAGAATCTAAATATACTTTAACTGAAAAATAAATCATTAATATATTGTTTTTAAATCAATTTACTAATTACTAGAAATATCAAATCTAAGTTAATTAAAAATTAAATCATAATATAATAGATATATAATAATTTATGTTATTTAAAGTTAATGTATTTTTCAAAAAAGACAATAATAATTAACATAAAATATAAGATATTCCCATTAGATTTATTGTTGAATAAAAATACTGTTAAATTAAATTTAATTAATGTAAATATTATTTAAGTTTTAATTTTTTATTTTTGTATACATTAAAACGGATTTATTTATTATTTTAAGAATTAATTTATAGTTTATATTAAAAAATTTCAATAATGTTTTCTAAATTGAAATAATTTTTTTAGTGTGTGTACTGTTTAGTCTATGTCTATATAAATGACATTTTAAGACAAAACAAAGAAAAAATGTCATTAAGTTTTTAAAAGCTATTAGAAAAAACAGAAGAGAGAAAGAGAGAGAGAGAGAGAGAGAGTAAAGAGAGAAAGAGAAATGAAGATATCTAATGATATCACGAAATAAGACGTTTTAAAAACCAAAAAATAAAGTCTTATATAAAGAATTACTTTTAAATCGGATTAAAGAAAATAAAAATAAAGACATATATATATATATATATATATATCTACTATATATATATATATATATATGAAAAACAATACAACAGTTATATTATATAAATACAAAAATCATATCCTATTTCTTACAACAACAACAAAAAATTTGGTCATTTATTGTTTCTGTTACTACAAATAAAATAATCCAAAAATTTAATAAAAATTAATTTAATTGTTAGAATTTTATATACAGGTTTAATATGTTATACTAATATATGTCTATATAATTGTGTATTTTTAAATACTGTAATAATTATTGTTTTTATTACTACATTTAGAGAGAGAAATTGGGAAATAAAAATTTCCAAATATATGTTTCGCATAAATAAAATATTAAAATATTAATATTATTATATAATTGGATTCTCATAATAGTTATACTATATATATACTAAAACACTATAGTATTAATTATAATCTATATATATATACAATTAAAATAAAGTATTGTTTGTTTTTAAATTTTAGTCTTTTAACTTAAATTTAATCATAAAATGTTGAACAACAAAAATCTTGAAAATTTAACCAAAAAATATTTGATAAAATTTAATAGTTTCCGAGTAACTTTGGATATTAATTAATTTACAATATTATCTGATAATATTAGTTTACAGTAGTTATTATAGTTATTAAAAAATATTACAGGTGATTACAATTAGTGATTAAAATAAACATAACATAGAATTTTCCTTGAAATTTTCTAATATATTTGAAATTTTCAAATATTTTTATTTTGTAAATTCTGACTGCATTACAAACTTGTATACTAAATATTAATAGATTATTCTGGAATTTTTATTATTATTATTATCCCTTAAAATCAATAAATTTTATATTAATAAATATTTGTCCATAAATATTTAAAAAATATATTAAAAGAGACTCAATGGTTAATAATAAATTAAAGTTAATTAAATATTAGCTAATAGTAAATTTTTATTTATTAATTTTATCATTATTGTTATTGTTATTACTTATTAAATATTTAAAACATGAATATTAACTATAAAATAAACAATCGTCATATAATCAACTAAATTATATCTAAATAATTAATATAAAAGTTATTATATTTTGTACATTAAATTTTGCTATAAATATATATTGTTAGTTATAACAGTATGTTTTATAATTTATTTTAAAAAATAAAATTTTTTATTTATAGAAATCGTAAATATTTATATTTAATAATAAATAATACATAATTTATTAGATTTTGTTTGCTTATCATATAGTTTTATAAATCACATGTATGTCTAACCAACAAAAATAAAACAAACTTTAGTGAAAAATAATATTCACAATAATTTAATAAAATAAAATAAGATTTAAACATTGAATTTATATAATCAATGTTATTTCAGATGAGCTTATAGTAAATTTATATCAAAGTTAAAACAACAATAATAATAAAAAAAATCAATTTTCAAAAAACAAAACGAAAATTAGTTTTTAGAGTTTTGGATTCATTATTACTAAACAATTTCAAATTAAATGAAGAAAAATACAGAAAGAGAGAAAAAAGTGTGTTTGAATGAGTGGTTCAATGCATGGATTCAAGTGATTTGACAGTACAGTAGTCTATATAATAGTAAAGACGAAGAAAGAGAGAATTAGAGAGAGAGAGAGAGAGAGAGAGAGAGAGAGAGAGAGAGAGAGAGAGAGAGAGAGAGAGAGAGAGAGAAAGGGAGATAAAGAGAATAATTGCTTTATTCATGTGATTCAAGAGAGTAATAAATGTAGTGATGAAGTGATGCCCACTGAGGCTCTGGGGCTAACTCGGGCTCAGGCATTATCAGCCATTGCTTGCTTTTTGGTGTCTATGGTGTGTTAAAAGAGAGAAACACTTTTCTATAGTGTCAATGATGTGAATGGCACGCAAACAAACACTATATATATATATATATATATATATATATATATACATTATATATATTTGATTCATTGTCTCAATTGTAAGTGAGATGTGGTTAACACTTAGATGTATAGCTTTTTGGCAGTCAATGACAAACTAACAGTTATTAATCAGTCAATAGTCAACTACTGGCACTCGTTTGCACTGGGAGTCAGTCACTCCTTTAACAACATAACTGTGACAATACATTAACAACAGAGTGACAATCCTTTACCTAAATGGCAAGCCTTACTTATGTAACATTAGATGATATGTTTATACTATACTATACTATACTATACTATACTATACTATACTATACTGTATATGTTTTGTATGCATTATATAGTATTAGTATAAATATTATGCATTACCTATATATCTTACAGTAGTATACGATGCTATACTTCTCTATACTATTTATATACAGTATATATACAGTATATAATATATTTAGTTTTTTTATATTGTGTTTAAAATACATGTATTAAATAAATACTGTATACAATATATATATATATAGCAATACTATTAGTGAAAACATAGTTTTAAAAATTGATTGATTATAGCTATGGGACAGGGAGTCGAGTCTGTATAATAAATAAAAGAAAAACATACGCAAACAATATATATATATATATATTCCAGTATTTTTCACATTTTCAATGCAAACATATTCAAAGCAAATGAAATAAATGTTTTTATTTCAGTACAGTATTTTTCAGTGTTAATCAAAAACAACACATCAATTATATTGTGTATTCAATTAAAACATTGTTGTTGTTGTGTTGAATGATTTGCTTTTAAAATACATTACTTATTTGTTTGTCTCAAATTCAATATTGTGTACAATAAATTAGTACTGTATTTCTATTTATTAATATGATTAATAGTAATCAATAATTGGATAATTTTTGTTTAAAACAATTATTTATACAATTTTATTTATAATTAATAGACCACTTATTAAGATAAATTTAATTTAGTTATGATTTTAAATCATTTTTTTCAATAACTATTGAATTTCATATTAAATTATAATTGTAGTATAAATACTAATTGATGATTATTATTAGAAAATAAATAGATATTATATTTATTTACTATAGATATCAAATTTTTGAAACCAAATTATTACAATCAAAATATTTTATTTGTATTTTTCTTAGAATTTGAAGCCCAAAAAAATATTTGACAAAAAACTAACAAAAAAATATTATTAAAATTTATATTTATAGTTGCAAATATTCAATTATTATTTTCTATTTTAAATAAGCTTATAGCTAGTGAATTTTTAAAAAAATTAATGATATTTTAATTTTAAAAATACTTTATGTATAAAAAAGAYATTAATCCGTAATTAAGTTTTAAAATCTAAATTAATAATGATTTTTTTTTTTTAAAAAACTAATATATTTTTTTATTAATAAGATTAATAATCCATTTGAATTAAATTTTTAATTTATTTTAAATCTATAATTTTTATAAATAAATTTTAATATTAAAAGATTTTAATATTAACTTATTCAAGTATAAATATATTTATATAAACTTATTTTTCTGAACTGTATATAATTTATAGTACTAAATAATATTAAATAATAAATATAGAAAAATCAATAATGTATAAAAAAACTAATAATTATTAAAAATAAATTCATAGGTAATATTGTAATTAGATATTAATGATTTATCATAATTTATAGTTATTAGATTTGTTTAAATTAATTAATGTATTATTTATTAACTAAATATTAATTTATTAATATCCAACATAAATGTCAAACAATATTATGAATTATATATATATGTATAGTATATATATTATTTTTTAATTTATAAAAATTATATATATTATAATAGATAGTTTTTTGTTTGTTTGATAAATATGTTTTAGTACAATTAGCTATTATGTGTGTAACATATAAAGCATATATAAATATTAGAGTTTAAAAAAACTAATAAATCTAATTTTATAAACAAAATGTCATATATTTATAAAACAATCAATTGAAAATGCTTAGATTTATATATATATAACATTATATAACATATCTAACTTTATATTTATAAATATGAAATCATTAATTTAATATTTACGGTATAAATATATCTGTCTTTATAATACTATTATTATATAAGTCTATGATTCATATATTAATATATATAAAATATGATGCATATGTCTTAAATATGTAATACTCTCTATTATTAATGATTATTGTCAATAAATTAGATGTGCATATATAAAAAAGTTAAGTGCATATATATATATATCTAAATATATTATATAATACAATTTATAATATTATTATATCAACTGTACAATATATACAGTACAACTAGTTTGTAATTGTGGGTATTTTTTCATATAAATTATTAGAAATATATTGTAGTCAATAGAAAAATCATATATATTTTTCTTAACACTTGTAAATAACAAAAATAATGAACATATACTATACTGTATGGTAGTAGTAGTAGTAGTAGTAGTAGTAGTAATAATAATAATAATAATAATAATAATAATAATAATAGTAATAGTGCTTCAAATGCTACGTCCGATTTAATCGTATAATACATTTAATACAATCAAAGTGTAATACATCAACACTACTGTACTGTATTGTATTAAATTACATATAAAAGAGAGTATAGTTTAGAAAAATATTGAATAAAGCAGATATATATTTATAGCAATATATATATATAGAAAATATAGAAAAATCACAATTACTATTATATTTTAGATATAATTTATTGTGTGACCACCACATCAACCATTTGCCAAATTTTTATTTTACTTTTGCATTGTGTTCACTCAATTTTATTATTATATCTGAATTTTGTTTTTTTTTTCATCATATACTACACATATATTATATATACAGTATATATATAGTCTGTTAGGAATTATATTTATTATTATTATTATTATTATAGTTGACTACATGTCTACAAGTTTTGTTTAATTTTTAAAATAAACTGTCACTTTTAATAACGACTAAATAACAACAACAACAAAATATTAAATTTAAAATAATAATTGTTTGGCAAATTTAAAAAATTAAATGAAACGATTAATACATATCACTTTTTTTCATTTAACATTTATTATTATCATTAGTAGATTGATATCATTGATATTGCTTTAGACTTATAGACACACACACACACACACACACACACACACACACACACACATACAAATGATTCATGAAGTTATATAAGAAAAAATTGATGTCTGTTTGAGACATAGAAAGTCTATGTGCGGGTGAGTGAGTAAGTGAGTAGAGAGAGAGAGAGAGAGAGAGAGAGAGAGAGAGAGAGAGAAAGAGAGAGAGAGAGAGACTATTCTACAATATATAGTTAAAAATCTAAAGATTTATTAGAGTGAAAATTGTTGAAATTTGATAAATGTATGGTATATACTGTAACTTATACTTTATATGATATAATATGATAACATTATTTCGATGCCTAACCACTAAATATATTGATTTGACTTTATAGTAGTCTATAATCAGTTAATCTAAATCTTTTAGGGTTTTTTTTATTATCATTATTATTAGATTATAATTTTAACTTTTTTTTATTATTATTATTTCTATCATGTTGCATTTTGAAAATTTAATTCATATATAATTAATTTGCTATCGTATACGGTATTAATAGAAAAAAGTAAAAAAAAAATTTATTCCAAAAATTTTGTTGAAAAAAATATATTTTGTTATCTAATAATTTTTTTTGAAGTATGAATTAAGTATTTTAAAGTATATTTTGTTATTATTGTTGTATACATGAGATCTATTTATTAATTTATTGATTTTTTTATATTTCTCTTGAAAAAATATTTACTTATATTTTTTTATTAATAGTAAAGTGCTGTTCAAATAAATATCTATTTAAGTGAATAGTTAAAAATAAAACTAATTTTCTGTTACAAAACAGTATAATTTACTGTTAAAATATAATATATATATTTAAATTACACAAAACAATAATTTGAAAACAAATAAAAGATTAAATAAAAGTGCTATAAAAATATTTAAATTAAATTTATAATAATAATAATAATACTGTAAATATTAAGCTAAAGATCAAAAAATGTTTGAATTCATTGAATTCATGATAAACTAAGCGAAACATAAAAATATAAATTATTTTTAAATATATTTTCTGTAAGAATGCATTCATTTCTTATCAAAACATTTAAAGGAAACAAAATATTACAGAAAAGAGTGAACACAAGTGTACTTATAAACAGTAAAATCTCATATATATTGTGTTTATATATATAAATATATATATATAATATTGAGTATAACTACTACTATATGAACATCAAGTTTAAGAAGACATGATAGAGAGAGAGAGAGAGAGAGAGAGAGAGAGAGAGAGAGAGAAATAAAAGAAAAGATGAGAGAAAAGTGAAACACTGGAAGAAAACTAATACTAAAACTCACTTACAGTTAGAGATTGAGAGTATATATATGTGAGTAACTGAGACACTGAGTGACTACTGTAGTCATTATATGAATGAGTGAAACAGTGAATGTAAGTTAGGTTTGTTAGTGAGTGAATGGAGAGAGAGAGAGAGAGAGAGAGAGAGAGAAAAGAGAAAAATTGATATTAATTTGTCGACACAATCGATCACTAAAGACATACACCATTCTGTATATAAGTTATTATACCGTATATATAGAGGAGGACAGTATAGTTGTGTATAAAAAGAGAGATAGCTATCAATAACAACATAGGGATGATCACACAGGATGGACATTATATATATATATATATATATATATCTATATGGTCACCAACATAACCAAGGGGGTGGGTTTGGGACGACCACCCAATTATCACTTTTTTCCACTAACATAAATTTTTAAAAAAATTTTATTTATTAATAAAAAAATTATTTGGTTAAATATTTTATTTTTACTATACTTTGGTGTGGTTTATAATTTCAAAAAAATAATAATTAATTTACACGAAAAAAATTGTAAACATTAGTTATGATTGTGCTATTGTAATAATAATAATAGGTACATGTATATCACTAACAATAATAATTTATTTTTAATTTTATAGCTTTAACACTTACAGTATAATACAGTTTGATTAATTTGGATAATAATTTAACTAAATATTTAAAAATGTACAAATTCTTTAATAATAAATATTTAAACTAAAATTCAAAACTAACTAATACTTATTATTAGTATTATTCTAATGTATTAATAGATAATAATAATAATGTATTATTATTTGTTGATTTTAGTTTTTAGAAACGGCTTATATATATATTGTAATAAAACATTTTTTTGGAAATAAACAAATATTATTAATATATTAATATAAAAATAATAAACATAACTGCTGTTTGGATTGATTCAAATTATGAATATATAAATTTGTATATAATATATATATATATATATATATTGTAATATATTAATAAGTAATATAAATATAATTTATACATATACAGTGTATATCAACATTTTTATATATTTGAGTTATTGATAAAATCAACAAACATAGACATCATGTGAAATATAAAAGATATATATATATATATATAATTATTTATTTATATGAATCAAAATTTTTATAAACATTATATATATATATATATACTATACTACACTATATGTTAATGTATATATGAATTTCTTTCTTATTTTTTTGGCGAATATAAAAACAATGAAAAATTCAAAAGACATCAAAATTATATACAACAACAACAACAACAAAATCATAAAAATAAATTTTGACGAAGAAATGCAAATCTCTTTTTTTATATTATTTATAGGAAGAGTTGTTTTCACTGATCGAAACATTGATTTTAACTAAAAGAAGAAAATCTCTTTTATTTTTATTTTTTTTGTCGACACTAGAGATATACACACAAAAAATATGCTTAATATGTTTAGATATATATATATATATATAGATATATAGTATATTGTTAAGACACGAGTTATGAATAACTGATTGCAAATGTATTTGAATTTTTCAAATCATATTAAATTTATATACATATATATTTATAGCTGTATATATATAAAATATTTATTTATACATATCCTGTATATATATATAAATGGCAAATGTGTGGCACTTACCAGCAATGCTATCAGCACTGGCAGGTGATTGTGATTGTAGTGCCGGTGCGACACATCCCACAAGACATAAATGATTTGATGACATCAACATAAGCACATAAATCACATGAATTTTATAATTTTTTATATACATATTCATTGTAGTTATTATTGTTTTCATTATTAGTATATTAGTACTTAAAATACTTAAAATACATAAAACACACACACATTAGCTGTCTATTTGCTAATAAATCTCAATCTATTTATTAATAAGTATTTGAATAACTTTTAATCCCTTTTATTTTGTGTATTATTTATTATTAGTAACTTTTCCTAATACTTTATATCCGTTTAGTGTTTTTATATATAACAGTACAGTATATGTAATAACACAATTGATAATAATAATAATCAATTCAAGTTATTATCTTTTAAAAACAATTGATTAGTTTAAATAACATTACTATTTATATAAAGAAATTATAAATAAATTGCACACACAATATACAGTACTGTATATAATATACAAATACTGTATATATATTGAACTACACTGTGCTGTCATTTATTATTATTATTATATAATAACATTAATTTTTCACAAATACAATATGTTTTTATATAGTAGTAGTAGTGCCATGAAATAAATTAATTATATATATTTTTTTGATGAATATATTGTATCAGTAATAATAATCAATGAATAGCTATAACTTATTTTTTTTAATAATAGAGTTAATGATAGACAAAATGATGCGATGAAAACAATTAAATTAAGTAAATGACAATTACATGAAAACTTTACGATGCATTCAATGTGATGATAGAGTGGCTACTCATTGATAGTCAGTCAGTCAGTCACTGTTAGCTTATATGAGACACACCAACAAAAAACCAAGTGATAGCTATACTGTCAGTGTATGTGTGTGTGTGTGTGTGCTGTCTATATGTTGTACTGTATACCAGTTCAACAACACTAACACATAGGAGCACAATAAACGCATACATACATACATACCATACCATACACACAGTTGGATGATATATACGGTACAACATTAGAGAGATACAGACGCTGTGTAAGGATGACAATATTGCTGTGTATAGCTATAGCTGTAAGCGCATGAACTATACCTACCGTTTCCATGTAAACAATACAGTTTGCTCTACACATATTATATAACATTTATAATACAATATACTCTATAGATATATACAGTATATATATATATATATATATATTTGTTAGCTATTATATCAATAGCTCATATACTGCATCATCTCATACACCGTTAGTTTTATTTTTACGTACACTTTTAGTCAAAAAATATGATACAATATATATATATGCTTAACATTATGTGTATGTGTATGTGTATGTGTATGTGTATGTGTATGTGTATGTGTATGTGTATGTGTATGTGTATGTGTATGTGTATGTGTATGTGTATGTGTATGTGTATGTGTATGTGTATGTGTAGCTATAATAACTTATAATATGTACATACAGTTTATTGTCAGTAGTAACTGGTGTAGTGATGCTTCTCTCTCTCTCTCTCTCTCTCTCTCTCTCTCTCTCTCTCTCTCTTTTCTCTCTCTATATATATACTGTATATATGTTCAAACTTTTAGCTTAAACTTCAACTCAATTATAAATTTAGTGAACCAATACTTTGGGAATTCAATGCATAGTTTATCACTTTTTTAAATACACACTAAAACTATCATTTATTTTATTAGAGCCGAAAATTTCAATTTAATTATCAAATGTACAATAATGTATAATATATACAATATATATACTGTAATGTATATGCAATGTTTGAGCATGGTGAAACATTTTATTTTTAAATGACACCATGTCATGTTGTTTTACTAGACTATTATGTAGTCTATTATTATAATAATAAAACAATTTGTTTTGCTTTATTTTTAATTATTTATCTTTTTTTTATTATGTGTGTGTATGTATGTGTTTATCAAATATTTGTTTAACTTAAGCTAATTCATTGTTTGATTACATTTATTGACAATAAGATATAGTATATGTTTCAATAATAATTTTTTTTAATCTTATTTTACATATATATATATATAATACGATACAACTTTTAATGCAATGTTGAACAGCATTGAGTTTTATTGCAAGTGTGTAATTGCAAAATAAACAACAAAAAGTGTCTAAATTAGTTGTAGTAGTTGATTAAAAATTTTGTTTTATTATTAACACTATAGTTTAAATAGCTAATTATTTTTTTTTGTAATTTAACACAGTATATTATATTTTACATTTAATAAAATAATAATAATAATATAAGTGTTTGCATAACAAAATCTTGTTTTATATACTGTATATATATAATATGATTCATGATAGTAATAATTTATATTTAATTTTCTTTTACTATATAATACTGTAATATAAATATATCTATTTATTTTATTTGATAAACTTTCATTATTATTTCATTAATCATTTTATTGATATATATATATATAAATTGATACAAACATTAAGTATAATTATTGTGTGTGTGTGTGTGTGTGTGATTAGGTGCCGATATAAATAAATAAATAGTTATTTTTTAAATCATTTAAATAATATTAATATGAGTATGCATTAATATAGACAACTAGATAATCATTATTAATTGACATAACACTTCATTTATATATATACATCATTAGAGGAAATTTTTAAAAAATAAATAAATAAATTGATAAAAATTACTTCCAATAATTGTATGATAATTTTTTTTGGTTTGGATGTGTGAACTTTTACTCTAGCATTTAGTTAACAATTGATAAAAGATATATACATTATATATATTTAAAAAAAACATATAGTGAGAGATAAGAGAGTAGTAAGTAATGTATAGTAAAACTAATATAAATTGAATTCAATAATAACATGTATAACTTGAAAGTCTGACTAATATTATATATAGAGAGTAGTCTACTGTTATATAGTCTATGTGTGCTCAACACAATTACTTAGACAACGAAAGTGAGAGCAACAAAAAAAAGCAATAATAAAAAAATAGTAGAAAAGAAAATAGTGTATAAAATATATACAGTTTATATATATATACCAAACAGTAATACTGTATAACAAGTAGTGTAACTAAAAAATACAAGACTCACAGCTTATTATGTTTAGACCGTATAGTTTCCAAAACAGTATACTGTAGTAGTAGTAGTAGTAGTAGTAGTAGTAGTAAGCCATGAACTATACGATACTGTATATATATGTATATATATATATACATGTATAGTCTATAAACTCTAAACATGTAGAATATTCTATATATATATATATATCAATATAAAATACAGTATATCTATACTGTATAGTCATATACTGTATATTATATATAGAATATTCTACATATATATATATATACCTGTTTAGTACGTTAGTCTATTTGGTATAACATTTTGCTGTTTATTTTGGCATTACTTATAAACTCTGTAAAGATTGTATGGTATTTTCTATAAGGCTTTACCTATAACGCTATACCTGATGTTTTGTATATATATATATATTTTATATATTATTTAAAGGGGACATTCAATTGATTGCATTAAAACAAGAATATTGCATTAGAAGATGATTGCAGCAACTCATTGGGCTTAACGTTGGACTTACCATTTGAGCTCTACATAACTGAGCTCAAACACTACTGAACTATCATTGATAACCCATATGTATGAAGAGAGAGAGAGAGAGAGAGAGAGAGAGAGAGAGAGAGATGCCAGTGCAATGTTGACGGAGTAACGGTATAACGATTAATACTATATAGACCTCCAGTGAATTGCAAATTGTAAAATAACAAAACATTAATTATCTTCAATACTTTTAGTCCTTTAGTAGTTTAGACGCACTGTCTATTTATTGAAAGTAATTCAAAGATAATATTTAATGACATGTTAGCTGTATATTACACATACACACACTGTTTTAAGGCACTGTTGTTGGCATTGTTAGCACTTCACACATGCAATGATTCAATTTGTGAGTGAGTGTGTGTGTGTTGTCTGTCTATGTATTGTGTGTGTGTGTATGTATGTATGTATGTATGTATGTATGTATGTATGTATGTATGTATGTATGTATGTATGTATGTATGTATGTATGTATGTATGTATGTATGTATGTATGTATGTATGTATGTATGTATGTATGTATGTATGTATGTATGTATGTATATGTGTGTGTGTATGTATGTATGTGTGTGTGTGTATGTATGTGTGTGTGAGTGTGTGTGTGTGTGTGTGTGTGTATGTATGTATATATATATATATATGTGTGTGTGTGTGTGTGTGTTGTCTATCACACATACTGTACAACATCTCATTTAATAATTTAGTGAACACTAACTCTTGTTTTAAAAATAAATTCTTCAATAATTTTTTTTTCTCTCTCTATGTGTGTCTAAGTTAAACATTCTTTACATATATAAAAATTGCTAACATTTTATCTAAATTAATGGCAAACAGTTTGCTATATTCAGTATATAATATATGTATAGTAATTAATGTGTAGATACCCAAACTAATATTTACTTTACGTCATCATAACATTTGTTAATGTACTGTATGTATGCATGTAATGTATAAATGAAATTGAATGATAATATAGTATATATCAAATACTTATTATTATTATTATTATAGAGAATATATATATAGTATTGTATAAAATATTCTATAGCTTCAAGATATTGTAATTTTTCCATAAATAAAATTCTTTAAAAATAATTTACTATTTTTAATAAATTGTTTGCTATCAGTCATAGCCCGGAGATATCAGTTATATGAAGACATTATAAACAGTAATATTTTTTTGTGTTATTGTCGTAAAAATTTTTTGCTCAAATGTTGCAAAAATATTTTAGAAATTAACAAATACATTGTTATAATATTAATAATAATAATAATAAAAAGCTTTTTAGAAAATAATTTGCAATAAGTTTAATATAATTTGATTGTTCAATAATTATAATATATAAATTTATACAATACTAGCTTGTTTATATTTATAATTTGATTTTTTATAAACCAGATAAGATATTAATAATATAGATACAATATACAGTATAGTAATTTTATTTTATTAAAAAATAACCTAGGTTGAATTTAAATTATTTGCACAAATTCAATAAATATTTAGCTTAAATTTAATAATCTAATGCTATTTTATTTAATATATTATATAAAAAAATATAAATAAATTATATTAAGTATTAAATATAAAGTATAATAAAATCATGATTTTATTAATATTAATTTAACTTTTGCTAGATATATTAATATAGATTTTAGTTATTGTATATAAATTTTTTTTTAATAATACTCAAAAAACAGATTGCATTTTGAAATTTTTTTATAAACTTATTTAATTTTCAAATTTATACTTTATATGAAAAAAATCTTTCTAAACTAATGAAAAAAATCAAATAATTTTTTAATGCGATTATTAAGTCTGTATATTATGAAAAAAATAAAGTTTTTTTATTACTTTATCATTAAGTATAGTACAATATATATTGCATAAATACATACATATACATACATTAAAAATATTTAAATAAAAAAACATAAAATTTATAGTTCAGTATATACACTGTACAGTATTTATAATTTATTAAATATTATTATATAAATATATATAAGCTGAAAATTAAATATAAAATTTTAGTAGTCATATTTAGTAGTAAATGAATGTAAATATATATATATATATATAATCAACAATTTGATTGATGAAATAACTTTTAGCAAAAAATAAAATAAAATAATTTAGTGAGCAATAAAAAAATAAATAAATATATAAATAAAGATAACATAAATATTCATTAATATATGTATTTAAGAGTCCATTAGATTGAAAATATGAAAACACAGTGAGAATTATGATGTCTTTCGGCTATTTCTGGCATTTTTTTTTATATTATATATTATTATTATTATTATTTATTTGTTGTGTTAGATATCTCTATGTCTTTGATAAGATGCCAATAAAACGTTGAAACACTACACAAAAGGGACAGTCAATTGAATGACATTTCCTATATATTACTGTATATATGTGTCCATAAATGCCATGTATTTATAAAGTGTATATAAAACATTATATAACATATAACATGACGATCATATTTATATATATATATTTTTTGCTAACAGAAAGTGATATAACTTTTATTTTTTATATATATATATATATTATTGACATAGAGTCAGGCACAAAAAAAATCTTTACAAAATTTCATTTAATACATTAAACACTACTATAACAGTATATACTGTATAATATAATATGATATGATATATAAGTTTTTATGGCTGTAGACTATAATTTGTCAACAGTTCATATGCTTTAAGGCTTTGCACACTTTGTGTATGTGTGTGTGTGTGTGTGTGTGTGTGTGTGTGTGTGTGTGTGTGTGTGTGTGTGTGTGTGTGTGTGTGTGTGTAATCATCAAAATACTATATATATATATATATAGTATATTATCAATAAATTTATATATATATATACAGTGTAAGCATATAATATTTATAAAGTTATTATATTTGATTATTTTGGATAGATTTAATAATTTATCAAAAAATAATAATAATAATAATAAAGTAGTAGTATATCAACGATAGAGTCTTATTTGAAGTGACCACATGTTTAGTAGCAATTTATATATTAATAGTATAGTATTAATATATTAATATTATTATTAATTTTTTGTATTTTTTTTAAAAAAAATAATAACACAATATATTATATAATTATTATTTTCTATATATTGTTTAAAACATTTTAAGCATATAATATTTGAAAACAATTTGTGTGCAACTAATTATTATTATTATTATTATTAAACAATGTGACATTTCCAATTAAATTATAAATATGTGAATAATTACATATAATTGAATTTTAGTAGTAATAAACAATTATTATTATTATTATTATTATTTTTAGTTGCAAACAAATTATGAAACTATATACACCAAATGAAAACATAATTGAAAATTCATATAACATTTTTTTTCCCGTTGTGTTGTCATGTATTGTGTAATAATATACATATATGCTATATATGCTATTTTTAGTACAATCCCTATATTTTTTACAGCTATTATTATTATTATTATTATGAGTTAATGAGCTTAAATTGAAATTAAACTTTTGAAAAATTTTTGCTACAATTATATTATATAACATTAGAGGAGAATATAGTGTATATATATATTGTATAACAAAATTATTTGACACTTTTGTGAAACATATTTTTTTCACTATGTTTTTGTTTTGCTGAAAATTTTGTGTTAAAATTGTAATTAACATTTTTTCTATAGTTTCTCAAAATTTTCTCCCATTTTCTATTTATATAATATAAAATAATAATAGTAGTAGTAGTAATAATAATAATAATAATAATAATTTAATATACAAAAGAAAAAGGCATTTCAATTATTTAGGAAAAGTTTTTAAAAAATAAAATCTTAAAATTACAAAATCTTTAATTACTTTGACGTCTATTTAACTAGTCTTTTAGTCTTTTAGTTAGTTTGGATTATATATAAAATTGTATTATATAATTATGAAAAACTAATATATAAATTGTGTTAAATACATATAATTAAATTATATTGTATTATAATATATACTGTATAAATATATAATTATTTTTATTGGTTTACTATTCTACCAATATACTACAAATATAATATACTATCACACATATATATAGTAATTATTATAATGATAATAATTTCCCATAACTAAATTGTATCAAAAATTTTACATATTCAGCAAAATATTTAAGTTATTTATTGATGATTTAAACAAAATATTTTTGTCTCTCTCTTTCTCTCTCTCACACACACAACATTGCATTAGTTTTATTTTGTTGAATAAATTTTTTTATATATATTTATATTTTTACAAAAAAATAAATATTATGCCCTAAAATGACAGCACATAAGCTCAGCCCAAACCCATAACCCAAAAACATAATATTTCTTTTTATTTTTTTATTTTATCTGATATTTATTTTTTTTTGTGAACAAAATAAATGTTTTTTTTCGTATCTTTTGTTGAAATATATATATATATAACCATTTATGGTATTGATTTGAAAAATTTTACATCTCATGAGACAAATTTTTAAAAAATGATATAATATATGCAAATACATGCTTTTGCTTAGGTTTTAAATATAATATAATATAATATAATGCTTACTATAATTTTTTTCTATTATTTAAATGAACATAATCATATTTATATATTTATATACAATTTAATCGTATATATTGATATGTATGTATGTATATATATATAGTATGATACTTTAATATTATAATCGTAAATAGTAAATATTTTTTGTTTTGTGTGTTGCCTAAAAATTTTATTTAGCATTTGAATTATTTTTGTTGTATATATATATAATGCATGTACAGTATACTTACAATAACTAATAAAAAAATAAAGTGAATGCATATAATATATATATATACAATATAGTTATAAAAATTCATAAGATTACAATGTATTATTGATATACAGTATACTATATTTTATATATTGTATTATTATTATATATTATATGATTGTAAATTTTTATTTTTAAAAATCTTCTATTTGTTAGTAGTTTTGTTGTTGTATAGTATATGTATTAAAGAAAGCACATTAAAATAAGTATTATTATAGAAAATAAATCTTGAATTCATATATAAAATTATTTTTTAGATATGAATAAATTTTTTCATATATATATATAAAAAAAATAAATGACATGATATAGTTTAAATGTTTATAACTTATAATTATATTTTAACCTTTATATGTATAAAAGTTGTGTAATTAATTAAGTCATAAATTACATTTTGAAAAAATTTATGTATAATAAAAAATATGTATAATTGTGTAATAAACATGTAGAGTATGTAACAATAACAAAATAAAAATTGATAAATATGATATAGCGAATAATTAATTAGTATTATTAGTGTACAAACTACAAAAATTAGATATAAATTTAAATAATATATAAAACAACTAAAAATTAGTTATATATATATATATATATATATATATATATATATATTAATTGATGAAAATAAAATTGAATACATTTTTTATATGTTATTTTGTTTCGTTGTTGTATTCCGTTTAATATTCTGTATCTATTTTTATATATATATATATATTTTAACTGATCTCTCGTTTCATCTAATATTAGATAATAATAATAATAATATTTCGTATATTTCTATCTATCGATATAAACTAGTCGTCGTGGGAATGGTTAGGCAAACATAGTGTACAATATATATATATACAGTATATTCTGTATATAGTGGGCACTGTGTTTAGTGGATGTATTGCTCTCTCATCTCTAGTCTATAATTTATTTGATAACATTTTGGTTTCTATATTAGCTATTCTTGTCATTTACCAGACATTTATTGATCTCTTTATTTCTCTCTCTCTCTCTCTCTCTCTCTCTCTCTCTCTCTCTCTCTCTCTCTCTCTTTCAATCACTCACTCACTCACTCACATACTCTGATGCAATAAAAAATAGGACTATATTTAATATATTCCTAATATAATAAATTTAGAAATAAAATGATTATATAAAGATTTTTTTTACTTGAAAACTATTATACAGTATATTGATATATTGCAACAATAATAAAAACTATACTGATACTAAAATTAAAATTAAAACTTATAAGTTTACAAAAAATTCATAAGTTATTATTATTATTATTATTTTGTAAATAAAACCACTGGTATAATACATTTGTATAAATAGTAAGCAATTAATACAATAATTACATTTTATTCATTCATTAGTCACTTGTTTATACAAATTGTTTGATAAACATATTTATAATAAAATAAATAAATAAATAAATTTTGTAGAAATTGTAAAGTAAACTTTAATTTAAATGTATTTTAAAATGCAATAGAAATTTATAATTTAAATTATAGTATTACCACAATATTTACAACTAATTTGTTTGTTTTATGTAAATTAGTTTTTATTTTATTGTTAGTATTTTATTTTATTTTCTAAATACAATATATATATAGTATTTTATATTAATAAAATTTACAATTATAATAAATTTACAGTATAATAATAATAATAATAATAATAATAAATAATAATAATAATATAGAAACTAAAATAACAGATTTAGTTGTTACAAACAATAATAATATTTGACGACATTTTACAGTATTAGATGAGAAACTATAGTGAATCTAAATTTGATTATATTTTATATATATATATCTATATATATCTAGTATAGCAAACTGAAATTGACCAGATAATGGTTAGCATCACAATTGGTTATATTTATTACTATATATACAATATATATACAATATATATATATTTCAAATTGATATTTAAGTTGAGCCTCACTCTAGCAGTTTGTGTGTCTGTGTGTGTGTGTATGTGTTTGTAAAGACAAAAAATAACAATACAAATGGCCAGAAAAATAATAATAATAATAAAAACATCAAATATAGTATATCTTTTTTCATATATATATATATATGAAATCAATTTATATATAGCAATATACAATGGTTTTGTTTAGATAGCACTTTTTTTTATAAAAACATACATTATATATATATATTTTAATAAATATTTATTTATTTATTTAATTTATTATGTAAATTCAAATACATTAGAAATACGGAATTTGTTAATTTTATTTAATTAGTTATTTTTATTATTATTATTAGTATTATTAAATCAATATTGAATATAATAAAAATAGCTAATAGACACAATTTAATTACACACAAAAAAAACAATATTTTTGTTAACTAAAAATGTCAAAAATGACTTTTTATTTATTATTTTTAATGTTATTATTATTATTATGCCGTTGAACTCATAAAAATAAAGTTGATAATTTTTTTATTTACTATTTTATATAAAATATATATAATGTATATATATATATTAAGTATAATGATATATATATACAGTACAGTATAGTAATTTGAAGATTGTTATTTTAGTTTTGTTGTTTTGGTAATAAAGCAATAATAAATGTTGCCTGGGTGGTATATCTAAACTAGTTCAATTTAGGGGCCAATAAATGTTATTTGATAGTAGAGTCACTCATTCAGCTAATATCATATAATATATATATATATATCTATTGTATATAAAATATCGGATGATGAGTGAGTTTGAGAGTCAAAACTGTATGACAATATCATCATATTATATATATATATATATATATATAGTATATATGCTATGAATAGTTGGTATGAAATGATGCAAATATAATATGTTGAGTGAATTGCTGTAATAAAAAATCTATATAATATAATGTTTTATTTTTGTTACTATAATAAAAAATAATAGATACGATAGATATGATAGGATAGGATACTATATATATATATATATATATACGATAATTTAGGAGATAATATATCTTAATGTAACAAATGATAGCAATAGTAATAAATTTGGTGCAAAACATTGTTGGCTGTTTGAAATCGATGCCATAGTGTTGTCGACACCAATTTCGGCGATTATCCTAACCGATGTACCGCTGGCCCCATCTATTTTCAATGGTAATAATGTTAGGTGGGCGCCCACTGCTGGTAATTTGTGTATATTTTGAGCAATATTTTCTAAATGATAGATATTTTTCTGGGCAAATATCTGATGCGATCGATACTGTTTACTTTGGCCGTGATCTATACTCGGACTGTCGATACCGATGCCCATAATCTGGCGATTGTCGACAATCCATTGGGCGGCTTCAGGATGTACGCCGGGAAAGTGTAGTAGGGCTTCATCTTTGGTTTCCGTACCGAAATATTCCAACTTTTTTGGCCAAAATCGGGCCCAACCGGTTCGTACCAATATTACCGAACCGTCAACTATTGGACCGTTTTGTTTTTCCCAATCGTGAATATCACGAACCGATAGTTCATAGTCACGGGTGGCCATCGATTGGTCGACAATATCGATTAGGGCAACCGGCCGATGGACAAAATTTACAATCGGTATGTCGGCCACTGACCACTTGCCTCGGGCAAAATGACACGGAGCGTCTAGATATAAATATATACATTTTATATTTAATTAATTAATTAATTAAGTTTATGATAATCATGAGATGGTAGTACCTAAATGTGTGCCCGTATGTGTAGCCATATATATTTCATCAGCCTGTACCCTAGATTTTATAATAATAATAAACAAAAATTGTAAATTAAACAAAAATTTAGTTGTTATATAATTTTTTGTTGTTTTATATAATAAATTTATTTAATTTTATTTTTTTCAATAATTTTTTAGTTTTATATTATAATTTGCTATTCAATGATATTTATCACTACAACAATAATAATGAAAATATTAGTAATAGAAATGCTATTAGTTGTAAATATATTATAAACTAATGAAATTAGTTATAAATAATTGTTATATATATATCTATATATTTATAATACTGTAAACGTACCAAATGTTTGACTCTCCCCGTCTAACTGTGCCGTTAACAGTGATCTTAAGCTCAAAATCTCGGGCATCAATCCAGTGAAGTGTTTGACTATTGAGCGGATGAGTTAAATCCACAACTGTTTGTCCATTGATTACAGTAGTTGTCTCAGTCGACTGGACTATCACTACCAGTGATGCCAATAACATAACAACCGGCCAAATGACTTTCATTAGCATTATTATTATTATTATCGATACTGACATCAAAGTTAGTCGTAATGGTAATGATACCAATCATTTAAAAATAATACACTACTAATACTAAATACTAGTAGTAATACAATCACTAGTGTAGTGTAATCACTGTTAAACTCAATTAAAACTATTACTTATCAACAGTCAGTCACTTAGTTATAGTCCTAACTTATAGTTTACTTAAAAGTTATAGACATTCACTACTAGCCAGACATTAGATCTCATTATCTCATCATAGTATCGGAGTTTCAATAATCAATGTTTAAATAACCATTTATTTAAGTTATTTATATTTTATCATTTCATATACAGTATATGTACTGTATATACAATAACTAATAGTTTATTTAACTATCATTTAGTTATAATTATTAATAACTTCTTATATATTAATATGTTATTAATAATATACCATCAGTATAAATTATGTGATAAAATATTAACCATTTATATAAACAAATATAAACGATAGTAATAATACTTATTTTTACAACAACAACAACAAAATTATGATATAATATTTATATAATTGTTGATTAAATAAGATAACACACACACATATATATATATAATGAAATAGTAAATAATTGTGATAGTTTAAACAAAATGGTCAATAAATATATATATTGGCATAATTTATATATACAGTATATACAAAACTTTGAGTTAGTATATAATGTTATTATATATACTTTTACTAACCAAACATGAATGTCTAGTCTCTCTCTCTCTCTCTCTCTCTCTCTCTCTCTCTCAATGTGTGTGTGTGTTTGTGACAATGTATTACATATACCGGTATTATTGTAATCAATGCCTCGGGTGGTGTCTCTCACACAAACACCACCACAAAAAACTGGCTTTTCTTTTAGAGGCAAAACATTTGTATCCAATTTATATCCACTTTTTTGTGAACACTTTCTTTAAGAAGAAATCTGGTTTTCAACTTATAAAACATTACTCATACATACATACATACATACAAACACATACATACAAATACATACATACAAACACATACATACAAATACATACATACAAACACATACATACAAACACATACATACAAACACATACATACATACATACAAACACATACATACAAACACATACATACAAACACATACATACATACAAACACATACATACAAACAAACACATACATACAAACACATACATACAAACATATGCATACAAACACATACATACAAACACATACATACAAACAAACACATACATACAAACACATACATACATACAAACACATACATACAAACATATGCATACAAACACATACATACAAACACATACATACAAACACATAGACAACTGGCTATCTATTACTTGAAAATTATGATTACAATACAATATACAATGTAAACAAAATGATTTGTTTCATTTTAATTATTACTATAATTATATACAGTATATATATATATATTATATATTATACAGTAATTATATAACTTTATATAGAAATTTAAAAAATGTTTAATTATTTTTAAATTAAATTATAATATAAAAACTAATCTATCTTATTTATATACTGTAATGTAGTATTTATTTAACAATTAATTTTAGTTAATTTTAAAAATAAATATTTTTGTTTTTTATAAAAATTTAATATAATAAACAAAAATATAATATTAATGATATATAATATAATATAATAATTATTAAACTAAAATTAATTATATATTAAATTATCAAATTTAAAAAAAACTTTTTTTAATAGATGAATATTATTATATAATTACAATTTATCATTAATATTATTATTTTGTTGGAAATCTTTGAATATTAATAATTATAATTAATGAAAATTAAGGTTAATTTTATATTATTATTTTTTTAGATATAATATATAGATATCATAATTTTTTTGTTGTTGAATATAATTTAATTTTAATTTTTCTCTATAAATATCTTAGAATAATAAGTAAATTTATATCTATTATTGAAATGTCAAAAACAGATTCAAGTCGAAGGACACAAACAAATAGTTTTTAATAAAAATTTTTTGAATAATGAAAATATTTTTCTCAAATAATTAATAGTCAGTCATATATTAAGTAATTTATCTTTATATATACCGTATATATATATTAATATCATATGATTATTTTAAATTGCTAATATATATATATATATAATATACTATAATTGTATATATATGTTTTAAATATCATCATTATTAAAACGATTATTATGATAATACTGTACTAATTATTTTATTATTTTTAATTTATAGACAACACTTTAGTTTAATTTATTCAACTTAAATACTTTTTATTTGTTTTATTTCAACAACAAAAAAAATGTTTAATTATAACTAAATTAATATATATATATTATATTATACAGTATATGATGTCATTGTTAATTTAGATTTCATAGTGCTAGTTTAAATTATTATTATTATTATACAGTATATTAATCTGTATTTTTAAAAACTGTCTATGAGTTTATATTGTTTAACTTAATTTAATTAAAGTCAATTATTAAGAGAGAAAATTACTTTAATTATCTCAACATTTAAAATAAACTCAATTATATACGTAACACAAAACTAAAAGATAACATCAATGAAAATAGCTTTCATTCAACTGTTAAAATATATTATATATATATATATATATATTTAATTTATATTTTTTTGTTTTTTTGTTGCATTTATTATAAACTCTATAACCAAAATGAAAACTCTCTTTTATTAAGCAAATATTATATTTCATTATATCATACATTATTATATAGCCTTTTGTTTGTGAAATTTTTAGTGTTAAAACAAAAACAGCCAAAAAAAGTATTCAATAAAAAAAATAATAATAAAATAATTGAATCCAAAATTAGCGACAATTGTTTTTATTAGCATTTTATAATTTATACAATATTTATGCAAAATTTTAAAAATCTATTTATATATTTTATAATTATTTTAAAAATTAAGTCAATATTTTCTATACATTAATATTGATATACAGTTACTATATTACAGTAGATATGTATAATATATTATTACTTAAAATTAATTATAGCATTAAGTACTATCATTATATGATACTATCATATAGATTTTAATTTTTAATAAATTTATCTAAAAATAAAAATCTAATTAAGTTTCTATAGTACTGAAATATACAGTATATTTATTTATTTACAACATTTTTCAAATGTATAATAAATATAATATATTCATAATTCAATTAAATATTCAAAAAATAATTTGTTTATCAAAAATTTATACTTATATATATATATATATATATATATATATATATATATATATAGTATATACTGTATATAGTATAGTATAGAAGTCACTTAGGTTTGAACACTAATTAATTTAATTTTGTTTTAATTATCTACAAATAAAAAGTAAAAAGTAAAAAGTATACCGTATATAATATAGTATCTAAATTAATGTAATAAAATTTAATCAATATAACTACATTATATTGTATATATATATAGCAAAATTTACATTAAACTGATAATTATATATATATATATATATATATATATATATTAATTCTATCAATGTTGTAATTTAACTTGTTTATTTTAAATTTGAAAATTTTTGATTGAAAATTTCATTTATTGCACATATTTTTAAAAAATTATTTATTTAGATTTTTTTTGAAAAACATTTAAATTATTTATATATATTCAACTATCAATATATTAATTTTTGGCATACTAAATATATATAAATATATTATTTATATATATTACATATACAGTAAAATACATTATACTACATATACGTATTACATATATGTAACTTATAATATACTAGTATATATATATACTATATATAGTATTATTTAAATATTATTTAATAATTATATTTGTAAAAAACAATTCATATATATATACATTGTGAATATATATATGTGTGTATATATATATATATATATATATAATGTATAAATTGTTTTTTACAAATAAAATTACTAAAAAAAATATATTTAAATAATACTACTGTAAATATGTTATTGTAATAAAACATTTGTGTGTTTTTAAACTGTGCGCCAAATCCTATGCTTATACTGTATTAATACAGTATGTGATGTCATATATGATATGAGTTGTTGTTTATGTGTGTTTCAAAAATACAGTGTTTATGTATAGTATAGTATTAATATCAAACAATTTATTGCATCAACAATAATATAATACGTACAACAAAATAAATATAATAATAAATTGATTGTTTAAAAACTAATTATTAATATACAGTATATAATTGTTTTGTTTTGTAACAAACAGTACTATAGTTTTTAATTAATAAAAATGTGTTTACAATCTTCTAAATTATATGTGATTACAATGATTGCAATACATGTTGTTTACTAATTGTTGAATACTAATCACTAATACAATCATATCATATGATATATCAGTGCATATGTTATAACCACAAAACAAGTGATTGATGGGCAAGAAAAAGGTTAATCCGATTGGTGGTAGTGGTGTTGGTGGTGGTGGCGATGGACACGACGGCAATGATAGTGATGCCGATGGCCAACCATTGGTTGGCCAATCGTTGTTTGTTGTCGAACAGATACGCGACCGACGGCTAGTCAACGATGAGGTCCAGTATTTGGTTAAATGGCGCGAATTTGACGAAAAGGACAACACATGGGAACCGATCGATAATCTTATCGATGGTTGTCATCATTTGATCAGACAGTTTGAGTCGATGCATGTGCCACCAGCGTCGCCGCCGCCTCCAGAGGACAATGAGGTCATCATCAACAACAACAAGACAGAGACAACTACAACGACGATAACCGATACAACAGTGGCGGCCACAGTAGTAGCCGATAATACAACCGATGAAAATGACGGCGACTTAGTATTGTTATCGGACACCGATTCGGACGAGACAGTTGTCAGTGAGGAAGAGGAGGAGGAGGTGACCACCAAAACAACTGATGATAGACTGGAGACAACCACATCGTCATCAATATGTGAACCAAATAATACCACTTGCGGTCAAACAATCAAACGAGTTATCACCAAAAGCTGTTCAAAGCCGTGCCATTGGTGTCCGCATGTGGTGTACACTGTTTTCCCGGTAGGATTGAGACCCGAGAAGATAGTGAAGGCAGCTTTTGACGGCAAAAACATTTGGTTTTGGATTAAATGGTTGGACACCGCGGACTCCGATGATGATGAGGTGGTGTCCATTGTTTTGGGCAAACAGGCAAACATTGTTTGTCCGCAATTGGTTATCAAATACTATGAGTCTCGGCTATTGTTTGATTGATTCATTAATTTTAAGACAATCATACGGTAATAATAATTAAATTATTATTAAATTGATTAGTTGTTTGTATTGATATATATATATAATTTATATATATATATTGTGTGTGATATTTTTGGAGAGGAAATAAAAATTTACGGTAAAATTATTTATTAGTTTTTTTGCTGATACATAAAAAATATATATAAATACTGTAATAATCAATTGCATAATATTTTTTTAGTTTATTTTTTTAAAAATAATTATTATTAAATCAATCAATCAATCATTGATTTTTTTTAATAGTATAAATCAATTTTTTGTTGTTGGCATTATAATTACAATTGTGTGATTTCATGATATCATATTTTTTTATTATATATATACCTCATTAAGTTTATACAGTAATATACTTTATATATCATATACTTTGATAATCAATAAGTTTTTATTTCATGTTTTCATAAATTTGTGTGATTTTGTTCACATTGTTTTTTTATCGGATAATTCATAAATGTTTTTTTTAAAATTAATTAAATATTATTTTTTTAAAATCATTTAAAATATCATTTTATGTATGTATGCCTTAACTTTTATATATATATATATATATATTATAGTTGAAATTAATTTAATTAATTGAATTTTTTGTGACCAATACTTTTAGTTTGGATTAATTAATTTATTGCTTTGGTTTTTTTTTTATAAGCAATGTTATTTTGTTTTAATAAATTAATATATAAGTTTATATATATATATAAACATATAAAATGTATTTAAACTATTTGTAAACAACTATTATTAAAAATAAATTATTAATACTAAATTATACAATATATGTAATATATATCTGTATATGTGAACAATATAAAAAATTTTATGCATACATATACAGACAAATTTATTTAATAAAAATCTATGTTGTTTATTTATTAAATTTATTATTCAATTAAATAAACAACATGGACAACCCTTAAATTGGTTTGGTAAGGTCATCAGCATCGGGTGCCCGGTACGGTAGGGCAGAGCTGGTTCAAAATCAATGTGTTTTATTTTTTTTGTTGTTGATATCTACCAGTAAGTTGACAGTTAAATACAGAGAGAAAGAGAGAGAGAGAGAGAGGATGAAGAGTATGATTAAAAGGAGACAGTAGTGTAAAAACAAGTGTTTTATTGATTTTATTTTTATATATATATATATTTAGGAGATAATCAATATATTGGACCCAAGTTTGTTGGAAGGAGTTAAAAGTCTATGTCTGAGTGTTTTTTTTCAAACGGATAATTCATTGAAAGACATTGAAATTGACTGATCATTAAAAAAAAAGATCTCAAAACTGAACGATAGCTTATATTAGATAATATAAGAGATTAACGAATCATTTAATAATAATATTATTATTATTATTATTATTATTATTATTATTATATATAAAACTTATTTGACATCAATTTATTTAATGTCATCTCATTTTTTTTGAGAGTCACATACCAGAGACTCTCTCTCTTTCTCTCTCTCTCTCTCTCTCTCTCTCTCTCTCTCTCTCTAATTGCCATATATAAGAAGTCATACCGTCCGATAGGGACAACCATATGATTATATAAAGGCGTTTGAAGTTATCAATCATTTTTTAAGGTTGTTTGCTATATATAAAAAAAAGTTTTTCACATCATTATCACACACATACACACACTTACTTAATAACACACTATATATATATATTGAATCCAAATTTGATAAATAATATTAATTGAGTTAATGCATTGTTTTTTTATACATTACATAATAATATATTACAGTATATAACACAATAGGGTATTTACATTATTATGATTATGTATAGACTTATTAAATATTAATACTTTAATATTTTGTTGTTGTTGTTGTTGTTGATGCTGTCGATCATAATCTATTTAGTAGTAAACAATTTGATGATAATATCTTTTTTTTGTCATAAATTTTTTTTTTTAAAAAATATATAATTTATTTTTAGTATAATAAAAACTTTTGTTTTATTTTTTGTTGTTGTTGCGTGTTTTGTCATTTATTATAATTAACAGTCAAAAAATGCATTATACAAATTAATAATAATAATAATATAATAAAAAAAAGTTTATTCACAAATAAATATACTTTATAAATATTTATATATAAACTTTTATTTTATATATTATATATCTTAAAAATTATTTTCTCGATACGGCATTATTTTTATATCATAGCATTTATATATCGATATATTGAATATTATAATTATATACATTAGTTTTGTAAATTATTGATTTTAAAATAAAATTATCAATTCAAAAGTTGTCAATTTTATTATATTATTTTTAAATAGGAAAAAAAATATTTTTCTCTTAATAAGACATCCATATCATGATATAGTTATACACATTTTTAAAAAAAATATAGTGTAAAATGATTTTTTACAAGTAATATACAGTTAATATACACCATAGTATACTATACGGTATAGTAAGTGATGACTTTATGGTAATTCAAGTTTTGCTTACTATATATATATATATATATTGCATTGGCGTTACTGTATTAATGATTGATGTCTAACCACTAAAAAGGTTGTAAATCATTTGATACATTTGAAGACAATCTATATGCCATCCAAGCCATCCATATCCCAATGCCTATCGATCTCTTAGTGAGCAAAAAAAATAAAATAATAAAATTGTCTATCGATTTAACGTTATCTTATTATTATTATTATTATTAGACAATTGATTGTTTCATCATTATTATAAAAAAAAACAACTATTGAAATCATTGTAAAATCATTTTGAAAATTTAAATATATTTCATTAAGATTTATTTTTTTTGATATATATATAGACAATCTTTTTAAACATGTATTTCTATACATTGTAAAACTTAATTTAATTTAATCATTCATACGAATCATATTGAGTTACACATAAGTCGGGGGGAATAAAACAATATATTATTATTATTATTATTATTATTATTATTGTAATTTATATATATATATATATTAATACTACTAAATATATGTGCACAGTTTAAATTAAGTGATATCAATTTTTACTGCTGTATATAAATATATTAGTACATTAAAATTTATTGATATATTAATTAGTTTACACCTATTAAAAGAAATACAGTACTATTGTAATATATATATACTTGTTTTTCAGATACTTTATGTGTTAAAATTTTAATATTTTGATGCAATTAAGATAACCCCAAAAGATTGTAAATTATTAATTATAAGTAACATTATTATATACAATACTATATATATATATATATAACATAATAATAATAATAACAGCAATATAGCTAAACTTTTTACTTAAATTGAATTACTTGGAACTGAGAAAAAAAAATTTATTCATTAGTATATATATACAGTATATAAATGTTATATACTTTTATATAAGCGAATCAATCAGTCGATGGAAACCAAAATTGAATTACTGTTTATGTAATAGAGTTTTGTGTGAATATATTATTGTCTATAAGTGAGAGAAAGAAAGAGAGAAAGAGAGAGAGAGAGAGAGAGATATTGTGAAAAAGTGTGCCATTTATAACACAATTGACTGTTCACTATATTATACATGTATATCATATATATATTGTAGAAATATAAACTATAATAAATATATTGTGGAGACAACAGTATATATATATATATATATATATATATATATAAATATAAAGTAAAATGTATTGAAGGCTTGTGTGAGAAAAAAAGAGGCGCTATTTTATCGCATGGATTCACTTGATATGAATTGCCATCTCTTTATATCCATCACACCATCACATCATCACATCTCTCATATATTTATATATATATATATTGCTTAAAGAAGTCAATGTAAAGCAAAAAAATATATATAAAAATAAAATAAAAAAAGTGAGAAAATAGGAATCAAAAGAAGGAAACGCATAAAATGATTGTGGATATGAGCCATATATATATATATATACATGTAATATATGGTATATAATATTTATATACTACTACTATATATATATATCAATATATAGATAATATAAAACACATAGATTTATATATAGATATATATATTATAGAATATTCTGTAAATATGTCGACACATCAAAAAATCTTGAAGCCGTGATCATAGACACACACACATCAAACAGAATATATATATATATATATATATATATATATATATATATATATATAGTTATATATTTAGTTTGATATCTTATATAATATTATCATTATATAAGATATATGGGAAACGCATCTATAAAATGACAGGAAGTGAGGCACACAATCATTTTGAAACTATTACTTCACTTAATAATAATAATAAAAATAAAAACAACGAAAAAATCACTTTGAGGTCAACCTTTAATTATTATTATTATGATTATTATTTTATATTAAAATAATTATATATTTTTTCTCAAATAGTTATATACAATATACTATATATATAAAATATATGCTGACATATGCTAATTTTCTACCTGTATACATATATACGCGTAATATATTATTTAAATTAAAATTTAATAATAAAATTATTAATTTACATTTATATTCAATATTACTATCATAATTATGGTTTTATGAAACAAAACAAAAAATGTATTTCTACTTTATAATTATGATTTTTTAAATGAAATTATTAATTTTATTATACAATATATATATATATATATATATGTTTATTATGCTATATATACAGTATATTATTGATAATACAGTAGTACAACACTTAAGCATTTTGATATATAATTTAATAAAATAAAAAAATAGTAACAAAAAATTTTGTCCAAAAAAATTGAAATAACTTTTTTAATATATATATATACAAAAAGTAAAGTTTGTCAAAAACAATTGTTATATAAAAAAGTATAATTTTAGCACTTGATGTCTAATATAATATATAGACAAAATTGATTTATTCAGTATATATATATACTGTAGTTTTTTTCATACTAAATATATATATATATATAATATTTTGTGACCAAATCAAAATTGACACAATAATTTCCAATGTTTTTTTTTAAAAAAAAAATAAATTTTTTATATATATAATTTGATTTACTTTCTATCAAAAATAAAAATCTTTATATTTATTTTAGTGGAAAATATAGTCTATATAAATATACTGTATATATATTGTGAAATTTTGTTTACAAAACTATGAAAATTTATTTATATTTATATTTATTTGTATTTTTTTTAAAGTAGTCTTATTATATTGTAATAAATATCTAATAGATTTACTAAAAAAAAAATTTTTACATAATCTTTATATGATATTACATAATCTTATAGTATTTATATACAGTATATATAATATTATTAAATATTAAATATATATAATAAAATTCAGTAATATGAAATGTTTATTTTTGTGATTATTATTTACCGTATTTTTTTATATGGCAACAAATTTAATTTTTACTAAATATATTATCTCAGATTATAAATTTACAGTAGTTTTTTATTTTGTGTCTATAAATAAGTAATATATATAAACTTTTACTACAAAACAAAAACACACCAAACATTTTGCACTTTTTTGTTGTTGTTGAATAAGTTTGAAAATAATCTGTCAATTAAACAATTAAATAAATATTGCAAAAATTAAAAAAAATTATAATATTTATATATTTAGTTGTAACATTTTTTTTGTTGTGTATAAAAATTTTATTCAAAATATAAAGTTTTATTGAACATAAATTTATATTTTTATCAACAAAAAAAATAAATAAATAATTTTTTGTTGTTGAAACTAATTGAAGGCATTGATAGTAAAATTTCAGAAAAATATAGTAAAATTATAATCGTATTTATAGTTAAATTATAATCATATTTATAGTTGAAATTATAATTTATATTTATATATAGACTATCTATATATATAGTAATAAATTCATTATATATTTTATATTAGGTATATATATATATATAGCGAGAGGATTATATAAATTGAGTTCATATGAGATGAAAAATTTTGATTTATATCTTTTCAAAAAAAAAAAAATAAAAGTGTAATAAATAAGTAGTAAAAATTTATATAATATATATATAGTGAAAGATATCGATTGAATTTGTTGAGCAATTATTTTGCTATTTATTTGAACTGTTATTAAATTTTCCACTTCTATTGCACTTTATATATCATATATATATATATATATATATATATATATATATAAATTATATATTGATATATAGATATATAACAACACTTGAGAGATACAGTACTAAATAAAATATACTGTACTGTTTTGGTAACCCCACAATATAAATGTCAATTTTATGGCCCTATACTTTTAAACATTATGGCCAAAAACATTATTATTATTATTGACTTTAATGTTAATTTATAATAATAATAATCATCATATTTATATGTTTTCATATTAAATATTATATGATACTACAGTATATGATATTATAATACAGTATTATATTACAGTATATGTATATACATTTAATGCAATCATATTTTATATGACATTTTATAGTACAGTACATTTTTGTATACATTTTTTTGAATTGCTTTTTTAAGGCGAAAATCATTATTATTATTATTATTATTATTATTATTATTATTATTATTATTATTATTATTATTATTATTATTATTATTATTATTATTATTATTATTATTATTATTATTATTATTATTATTATTATTATTATTATTATACAGTATTTTATATTCAATAAGTTTTTATTAGACCATTTTGTTTGCAATTTTCTAAAAATTCAAATCTTATTATTATTTATTTATTTATATAGCTATATATAAAAAGTATATATATATATATTGTAATAGTATTATAATATATTTAATTTTTATCAATATCCCTTTATCAATATTTTAAACATTTTTTTGATGTATAGAAGTATTTAGAAAATACTATATAT
>NW_026533190.1:90000-225000 GCF_028296485.1 Oppia nitens
TGTTTGTGTGCTTATTATCGATTGTGTGGAAATTTTTTTGTTTGTATGAGACTTGAAATGATATATCATATCATGTAATGATATTTTGATGGACACAACACGTCCTCAGAGAAACATATATATATACGGTACACAGTTTACTGTATATATTAATACAATATATATATATAGTTTTTTTAGTCATATAGAGATATAAATAAAAATATTGAATTTGATTTTTATTTTTGTGACAAATCTATAGAGAATTTTTTGTTTTATAAAAGCATAACAACTCGTGAATTGTTATATATATATATATATATGTGTGTGGAAATATACACTGATTTTTTTATACAGTATGTATGATATAACTTATATATATATTCAATATATATATATATATATATATATATATATATATATATTGAATATATATATAAGTTATATCATACATACTGTATAAAAAAATCAGTGTATATTTCCACACATATCTAATATATATTTTATTTTTTTTATATACAGTATATCAAGTCAAATACATATATAATATATACAGTATATATATATATATACAATAAATTATATGAATGTTTACTTTGATTATGTTTTATGTATTATAAAAATATATTTTTAGAAAAATATTAATGTTTCATCTTATAGTAAGATTTAAAATAAATAATTTTATTTTTAAATATATTATTAATAATTAAAATGATATACCGTATATGTATCAATGTTAAATATTTGTTTTTTAATTATAATTAAATTCATATGTTAAACAAAAATAACATTTACAATAATTTTAGTAATAAATCATATAAATTAAATTATAGTTTTATGATATAATATTATTATAATATTAAAATAGTCTAACTAAAATAGTTTTTATATTTTTAAATAAAAATATAATAAATAAATTATTTAAAAAAATAGTTATCAATATATATATATACTATTTTTAACACTCTCAAGTGTTTTGTTTGTTATAATAGAAAATAGACTTATTATATAATATATATATTAAATATATATATAAATAAAGATATAATAGGACTAAATGGTTATATAATACTAATAATAATTGTTAGACAATAACACTAATAATAATAATACTGTAATAATCAGTGTTTGTGTTCAAATGCCGGAAGTGTTTTGTCATCAAAACATTATTTTTTTGGTTGAAGACATCAATATAATCATTGGGATATCATATCATCAAATATATAATATAATAGTAGTGTCAGTCTATCATAGCTTCTATAATATAATAATAATAATAATAACTAATAATATCGTCTCCACTAATCCAATAGATATTGTGATATTGTGTTCGCTTGTCTTCACAATACTATTACTCGTGTATCGACTTATTGTTTGTCTACTACACACACACACACACACACACATACATACATACAGTATAAACACAGGCACTGGTATTAAAGCTTTGTATTATAGCCCTATCGATCCACTCGTAAAAATAAAAAGATAAACAGACCGATAGATAATAAGTTAGTAAATGGAGAAACAGAGAGAGAGAGAGAGAGAGAGAGAGAGAGAGAGAGAGAGAGAGAGAGAGAATCTTAAGATTGCAGTAATCATCATATGGTCTCCACTTTCATTGTTTTACTCTCTCTCTCTCTCTCTCTCTCTCTCTCTCTCTCTCTCTCTCTCTCTCTCTTCGATATCCTTTTCTAATTTTTTTCTCTTCATTTTCATCAATACATTGTTAATACAATCCCTTGTCTATACCCCCCCTATAATATGTTATTATTTTTATGGCTCTTAATATTGCTATTATTATTATTATTACAGTATTATGGCATCACTTCATTGTAATATTATATCAATTTATCACTTGTTTATCTAATTATTAACTTTAATAACACTATTATCTCTCTCTCTTTCTCTCTCTCTCTCTCTCTCTCTCTCTCTCTCTCTCTCTCTCTCTCTTTTCTATTACAATATTTAATTATTTATATAGTATGTATAATATTTATCTATTTATTATTATTATTATTACCAGGAAAAAAAGAGTTTACTTATTTAATTAGATGCTTAAATATAATTATAAATTATTTAATTTAATTTCTAAACTCATATACAATAGTAAACACACACACATAATAATAGTATACTATATTTATATAATAAACACATTAGTTGAGTAAACATAAAAATAATGATATTTGAAAATTAATGTCAACTAAAAGTAAAGTATAGTATAGTAAAAATAGATAGTAAAACTAATTAATCAGCAAAATGTGGACAAATGTGTTACTAATATATCTAATGTTTTACTACGAAAGAGAGAGAGAGAGAGAGAGAGAGAGAGAGAGAGATCAATAAAAACATAGCAAATAATAATAATAATAATGCCCTGAGAGTTGTTGTATAGTATAAAACTTAATGCACTTTCTCTTATATACAGTATATATCAATATATATATATATATATATATATATATATATATATATATATAGCAAATGCATTGATATTTTATTGTAGTGTTTAATGTCATGCAATTTAATGCACAATATTTATAAGGAAAATAGCTTTAAGTATCGCTAATACAGTGGGTTATGTTTGCATTAATAATGCCTAAAACATATCATTAGTGCTGTTTTTTTTGTTGTTGTTGTTGCTGTTGTTAGTGTTGTTGTTGTTGTTGTATTCACATTATAAATATCTTATATATAATATATATTATATTAACGTTAAGAATAGTTATACATAAATATTGATTTCTCTCTCTCTCTCTCTCTCTCTCTCTCTCTCTCTCTCTCTCTCTCTCTCTTTATAATAGAATCAATTTTTTTTATATCCTTAAAACAAAAATATCTTAATATTGTAAATTATTATTTAATCTATAAATTGCACACACATACATACATACATTTAAAGTTGAGTACATAATATGTACTATACTATGTATATACTTATACTGTACTAGTATATACTGTATATTAATAATCACTAATATAATATAATAAATGATAAAACATAAAAAATAATAATATTAATACTATGTATGTGTGATAGTATACCTTTTTTAAAAAAAAACAGTTAAAATCTAATATTGTTTTTCATTATTAAACTTTAAAACAATATGATGTTATTTATATTTATTATTATTATTTTATACTATACTACAGTATATATTGTTATTAAATGCTAACCACACACAACATTATATTGTTTATAACATATATTAGATTAATATTTATAGTCTAATATAATAATATAAATATTTTTTTAAAAGTATTACTTACAATTGGACAAAAAAAATTTATTTAATAATTTAAAAGTTATTTAAAAATTTATATATTCATAATATATTTATTATTATTATAATTACAAAAATAACCTATTAGTCTATATCATTAAATTAATTGCTATTATATACTGATTAATACAATGAAATTTTTTTCATCAAAGTTAATTAATATTAAATATTTAATTTATTTTTTTGTTAAATACTTTATAAATTACAAATTTTATATTACATATTATTTTTATTAAATCATAATTGTGAATAAAATATATTGATATTAATTTTATTAATTTTTTATTATATAATATATATTTTTAGATCATTCATATTTATTTTGATTTACTTTATATAATCAATTACAGTATATTATATATATATATATATTGTATAAGTTAAATATGGCATTAAATAGAAAATATATTACTGTATATATATATAGTATATATAATATATACTATATATCTTAAATAATGATTGATAAATAGTTAGGTTTATTTTAATAGTAATTTATTAACAAAATTTATATACTGTATATGATACGTATAAATAATTGTGATAAATATAATATAATAGTGTAGTTTAGGCAAAAATATATATATATAAAAAGTCGACAATTTATTTGAATATTATATATTAAATGCTAATAGTGATAATTGCAAAAAAACATGTATAACTTATTATTATTATATACAGTATATAGCCCTTAAACAGCTATAAAAATATGCAGATTTATTATACATATATATACAGTATATATATAACTGACTGAAATTAAATGTTGAGATAAAAGTATTGTATGAATATATATATATATATAGCAAAAGTCACATACGATTAAAATGAACGTCAAATATAATAACAATAATATTATTACTATATATATATACACTGTATATACAGTTATTATATAATGAAAAGTCATTCATGTCTTTCATAATTTAGTGCTTATTATTAAAAATAAATCTTCATTTGAGAGGAAAGTCTGGCAACAAATAAAAAATTATGAGAAAACGTAATAATTTTAATCGTCAGATGAGAGTAGTAGTAGTAGTAGTAGTAGTAGTAGTAGTAGTAGTAGTAGTAGTAGTAGTAGTAGTGCTAATGTTATGTAATTTACTATTAATTTTTTTGACTTTCACATCCACTACTACTACTACTTGACTGTATACTGATTGTAGTTATAATATCATATATAATATATTGTATAATATAGTTTGGTTTGGTTGGTATAGTTTAGGAGTACAGTACAGTATAGACTACTGTCAGATAACTGTGCGCTCGACTGGTCTTCAATTTATTAAAGGATATCATTTAATGAATTGTGCGCCAGATTTATGAACTAAAAGCACTCATTATTAAAGTGTTTGTCAGACTATGTGTGCAAAACTATCTCTCTCTCTCTTTCTTTCTTTCTCTCTCTCTCTCTCTCTCTCTCTCAACACATGATATGATGACATTTGAATTATACCACAATTGCTGCCAAAAAAATAGTCCAAAAACTATTTGGCTATTGTGTACTGAAAATTTTATTTCTCTCTCTCTCTCTCTCTCTCTCTCTCTCTCTCTCTCTCTCTCTCTCTCTCTTTCATCTCGACGTTATTACCCAAAGAATATTCTGTTTTCAGTGTTCAGTCTATTATAAAACACATTATATATATATATATATTTCTCAACAAAAAACGATAAAATAAGAACAAAACAATACAACAACACAAAAAAAGTATAGTTGAAAAACATTAACACTTGAAAACATTAGTCTATAATAATAATACGGTATACTATAGGAAAAAGGTGTTTACAATTTATGCCACATAAATAACAAATTTTTTACACTCAACATAACTACCAGTAGTTTCAAACTAACACAACATTTAAACAACAGTAAACTTATAACAATATATATATATATATATTCCTATCCCTGAAATTTACTGCAAACATTGCAATTGTAGTTTTATATATATTTTTATTTTTCCTATGAATTAAGTCCCCAAAAAAATAAAAATAAAATAAAAACATTTCAACTATATATATAAGTTATATTCAATGTACTGTATTGAGTAAACAGATTTTTTGTTAGTATTTATTTTTTTTCTCTCTCTCTATGTATAATCATTTTAGTCAATACCATAGTGTTTACTATTATATAATAGATATTAGATTTATGAGAGATTAAACATATCTGTAAAACTGTAGTTTAATTTGTTTTCAATTGACTAAATTTTTAGTTTTTTTAGTGTATTTAGTTATTTAATATATAAATCATTTATAGTTTAATACCCAGGGTATTATTATTATTATCCATTTAAATCATTTTATACTCTATATATATATAGTATATATAAATATAGTGAATAAAGTATATTAGAAAATAATTTATTTGTTAAACATATTGTTCAACTCTATTAGAAAACTTAACTAATCTATTAAAATAAAAAAATAAATTTAAAAATTGTATTAAAGTTTTTTTCCTCAATATATATCTACAACAACAACAACAAAAAAATTATATATAATTATTTTGGCCAGTGAATACAAAAAAAATTATATATTATTGTTTAGTATTAAGTTTTTTTCATATATATATATATATATAATATATTGAATATACTACTACTAGTATATAAGTTATATAATATATAGTATTAGATAATAGTGTACCCAATAAATGATGATATGCTTTAGGTTTTTATCAGCCAATATGTAATTTAGTTAGGATTGGATGCACACACATATAGATAGGATAGACACACTTGGATTTATTGATTATTATAGTAAATTGATTGACCACCTACCTATACAATTGTATTATATTATATAATATATATAATATACTATTATATTATACTATATTATATATAATAGACTAATGTTTTTGAGTGCTCAGTACGTGTTATTAAATAGATTGTTGTCTCAAACAGTGGTCTCTCTCTCTCTCTCTCTCTCTCTCTCTCTCTCTCTATCTATCTATCTATCTATCTATCTATCTCTTTATACTGAATATCATAATATTTATATATATATAAAGTATACAATATAGTAGTATATCTTACCTCTGGTACTATTTTTCAAAACTAAATTATTGATATTTATTTTTTTGAAACAATTATTTAAATAATAATAATAATACTGTAATACTTGTATTTTATGATTTGCATATTATTATTATTATTAATTTATAATTATTTAGAAATATATATTTATATATAAAATATATATTTTATTTTAAAGAATTTATCTTAACATTTGTTAAACTAATAGATTATTATTAATTTTTTTTCTCTTCAATCAAATTATATATTAATTTGATTGTATATATATTATATATATACAGTATATATTGTAATGTAAATACAATAAAAACAATAGATAATAGACCTGTTAAAATTGTTGTAAATAAGTAGTCTATTAAATTAGTACCCAGTATTTGTCACTGAGTATTAGTGTATTTATTTGGTAAAATACAAACAACAAAAAAATAATTTTTTTTATTTCAAAAAATATATATAAATATAGGAAATTGCTTTTCTCTCTTTCCAAAAAAAATAAATAAATAAAATAAAATCCAAAACCTATTAATCATTAGGTTTACAATACTGACTATATATATATATATATTGTATTTTATTTTTTTATATAACATATTAATTTTTTTATTTGTTATTATTATTGTATTATTTAGCCGATAATCTGTTAATCAATAGATTAAGTTATTTACAAAAGAATTTATTAAATAAATAAAGTTAACACACAATTGCAAAGAAATTTTTATATTTAAAAAAAATTACATTTTATTATTATTATGGAAAGTAATAATAATAATAATAATATAAAAGATTTTTCTAAATAAAATTACAATTTTGTTGTTAATAAATAATTTATTTAATAAATTATTAACAACAAAATTGTTTAACATATTTTTAATAAAAATACTGTTAAAACACGAAACTATTTCAACACAACAATTGATTATATCTATAATTAATATATAAAGTTTATATTTATAATATATATATATCTGTTTAATAAAAATATACATAATATTTTTTTCATAAATTGTATACATTAATAAAATATTTACAAATATATATATATATATATATTATATATATATATATATTGTGTGTGTGTCAAATTATAAATATTATGTTTATATACTGTATATATATATATTATAGTAAACTCAAGATATTTTTATTTATACAGACAACGAAAAAATATATATAATATATTTTAATAGTTTTAAACAAACAATTTATTTATATAATGTAAATGATTTGTATCACGAATCACATAAATTAATGTAATTATCAGCTAATTATTGCAATTTTTTTGATTATTATTATTATTATTATTATTATTGTAAAACATTTGTTAAACATTACATTTATTTATTTATAAATTTGATTTTTTTTTCAAATATTGATATTACATTGATTTGTTGCGGTCAAATTAATTATAAAATTTTTATTTATTATGTTATTCAATATATATATATATATTTTTGTTAATAAATTATCAAATCAATTAATCAAAAAATTTAGGAAATTGAAAACTGTTATTATAATTATTAAAAATTTTATCAATTAAACTAATTTTTTTAACAACAAAAAAAACTTAATTATTATTCAATAAATCTATCAATAAATTAAATTAAATTTATTAAATAACAATATAAAAAGATTTATATATATGAATAATAATAATAATAATATTGATAGTTTAAATAAATATTAAACTGTTCCGGGTAATGTACCACACAATACAATAGATACTATATATTTAAATAAAATATTTAATAATAATTATAATAATATGTATACAATGTTTTTTAATTTTGTGAAACATAAAACATTTTTTTAGTAGACAATTGATTTTATTTTTTTGATAAGTCTATTGTTAGTCTATCTCTTTTTAATACTATAAATCTCTCTCTCTCTCTCTCTCTCTCTCTCTCTCTCTCTCTCTCTCTCTGTCTATAAAGTTATTGAAACATCATTTCTTCGTTTGATTATCTGATTAGTTGATTGTCTATTAAAAAGAAAAAAAGTTTTGAAAAAAAAGTTTTAAACTTTTTATTTTAAAACCCCAATAATTCAATTGATTGAAAATCAATTTAAACTGAGTCACAAAAATATATCTAACATTTATTATATAGGGATTAGTTTTTATTTGTTGTTTAAGTATTACATGACTTATCTTACATTTACAGTAACCATATGTTGTTGTAGTTGTTGTTAATACTGTTTTTTATTTGTGAATACAAAATTGTTTTTTATTTAAAAATAAATATTATTAAAATTTAATAATAATATCTTAAAGTATTTTATTATTAAAAAAAACTTTTTAAAAAATTATTAATATATATATATTAATAGAGGAATGATATCATTATCTAAACTTATTTAACATAATAATAATATTTAAATCAATTATAAATACAGTTTATTAATATTATAAATATTATTATTAGGTTAAATAAGTTTAGATATTTTTATTAATAAAAAAAATGATATAATTATTTTGTATGCATTTTTTTAATGTTGGTTATAAATAAACTATGTATAATATACAGGGTTAAATATTTTTTAAAAATTATAAACTGTAATAAATTAATATTATTAAAAAAATTTTTAGTAACATAAATATAATATTTCTATTAAATATATTTTTAGTCAATGTATTACAAATTATTTTTTACATATAAATAAATAATTATTTATTTATTTTTTAAAATAGTATAAATCAACTAATAATTAAATAACAATAAAATCAATAAAAAAATAACTAAATAATAATACATGACTTATCTTACATTTACAGTAACCATATGTTGATTAGTGTTTTAGTTATTATTTGAATAATTTTTTTTTGTTAATTTAAATATATATATATATAATAAATAATTTAACATAAAATCTTTATTTAAAGATTATTAATATTTAGTATCATTTTTATTGCACAACTTTTAATTTAATATTTATTATTTATTATAATATACTGTATATCTAATATATATATATATATATATTGTGCAAATAAATATCCAATCAGTAAATTAAATGTAAAATATATTTATGAAATTTTATTTATTATTATTAACTGTTATAAGTTATAATTAATTTTACAATCATACATAAATAATAATAATAATAATCAAATTTTTTATTTCTAAATCGTGATATATTTGTTTGCATTGATATAATATTTAATAAATATAACAATATATTATATATATATATCAAAAATACATAATTTATAATTATTTCATCCAAATTTAATGCCCATTTAATTGTCGCATAATTCATGTTTTTTTAAAAAAAAATCATATATTTATAAGGCATATATAAAGGCAATTATTTATTATTATTTTTTTTAAAAAAAAGGATTACCTGAATAATAATAATAATAATAATTGATTGATTATGTAATAAATAAAATATGTATTTATTAAAATTTATGCCTTTTTACTGCACATTATTAATATTCAATTGTAGAAAAATATATTCAAAAAAAATTTTTTATATCGATTTATGCAAATATTGCGGTAAAAAACTTATTATATATCTATTGTATAATCGATTTATTGCTGTCCCAGAAATTTATTTGAAAACTATATTATATATTAATATCAATGAATACTAAATACGCCTATATTTGTTATTTATATTTTTTTAATATATAAATATATATGTATATATATATATATATATACTCTACAGTATATTTACTATATATGCATATATTTTCAACCAATATTATCAACAATAATAAATTTATTGAGTTTATAATATTTTCATATATATATATATATATATATATTTATTATACTTGTTTTTATTACTTATTATTATTATGAAAGTTCATGTTTTGAAAGTATTGTTAAATACATTAAAACAATTAGAAAAAAACATTAATAATTAAAAACATTAAACAATTAGGGGAAAAAATTAATAATTAAAAACATTTTTTTGTTGATATTTTAATTATTAATTGTTATTATTGATTGATTAATTAATTATCTATCTAAAGTATTTTTTTTTAATTATTATTAATAATTTTTCTAATAATTGTTAAATTATTAATTCAATTTAATTATTTTTGTTTTTTCAGTAATTTCTAATTTGAATATAAAATTCATATACTAGAGTATTATTGTATAATAAATAATTTTATTAATTTTTAAAAAAATATGATACTAAAATCAAAATTTCTAATATCAATAAATTTAAACAATTATTTAATATAATTATAAATAGATATATTGTTAAAATTTATTAATTAAATATCTTAATAGTAGTTTCTATCAAATATTATTGAATCAATAAAATAAATAAATCTATCATTAAATCAATATCTTATTTACTTTTTTTTTATGGCAAACATTAATCAAAAATATGTGGTAATCTTACCGATTATGTCAATAAAAAAATAGCTAAACAAATATTATATAAATCTCAATATTATTATTATTATTATTATTATTATCATCTATACTCTTATAATAAATATGAAAAATATATTTATATATATATATATATATAAATTATAATTACAAAATTAATATTCTGTAACAAAAAAAATAAATAAATGTTTAGAGTATTAAAATAAATTTATAAAATTATTTTATTTTTAATAACATATGTTTTTGTTTGAATCAATAAAATAATCTTAATTAGCATAATATTTGTTGCACACAAATAATAAAAATAATAATAAAAAAACAATACTCGTGTCAATACACTCCCACATAATATATAATTGTTTTTTTTTTAATTTTTATATTTTTTAGTTAAATTTTTTTTCATAGGTTCCGGCATCTAATTATCCGACAGTGAAATTTTATGCACAAAATTTTTTTTTTAATATATCTATCAAACTATAAACTTAATATTTATATACAGTATATAACTGTTATTAGATACTACCGTATGAATGTTTTATAATAATAGATAAATAACTTAAAAAATATATACAGTTTTTAGTAAGTTTCAAAAAAAATTAAATATTCATTCAAAAATTTTTAAGTATTTTATTTTAAATATTATTTCATATCTACATAATTAGTATAACTATACATAAAAAAATACAAGTTTTTCTTGCAATAATATTTATGAATATATTAATTATAATTATTTGTGAAATATGTATGATGATTATTATATATATATATTAAAAACATTATGATTTGTATAATTGTATAAATCACATAACATTTTACTTCAAAAAAATATTTTAGTATAAATTATATTATATATAAATTTTTAAGTATAGAATATATAAATAAACATTTACAAAAATTATAATTTTAAGTAATTTTTAATTATAGTTAACTTTTATTTAGAAAATACAATTATATTTTTCTATACATATTAAATAATCGTTAATAAAAATATTAATAAATTAAATCTGATTAAAAAAAATAATAATCATATAATGTTTTTAAAGTTGGAAATTGTTTAGTAATATGAAAATAGAAATAAACAAATAAACAAAATGTAAAAAAATTAATTTATTTTTATTTAAATAGTTTGGTTATGTAATAATTGATTTAAAAAGCATTAGGCTATCAAATAATAATAATAATAATAATAATCACAAAAATACTTATATATTTTTAGATAACTAAATAGTTAATCGCATTTGAATTTCTAAATACACAGTAAATACAGAGGAAGTGCTTATTATATAACAATTGAATTAAAATAAATTATTTATCAGTTTTTTTTGTGTATTGAAAAATATGTGAAACAAACAATAAATACTTTTATTTTTTAAAAAAAATATTATATATTTTTATAATCAATGACCTGTTGTATATATAAAAAACACATAAATAATAAATCACTAAAATATAAAAAAATAATATTAATACTATCATGCTAATATATATTTATTTCAAATTTAATTTACTAAAATATATTGATACAAGATTGGGAGTATTGATAAAACCTAAAAAAATTTACATTCAATTGTTATGAAAATAATTTTTTAAAAATATATATTTCATACTAATTAATTATTTTATATACATTGTTAAAATAATTAAAACAATACTGTATAATAATAAAAATAATAATAAACTAAAATTATAACTTTTTTTTATAAAAAAAATGTATAAAACATTAAGGAATATATTCAATAATATATAATAACAATTAGTCAATTAGTATTATTTTTTTATTGTAAATAACTAGTGTTGAAATTGTGTGTAATTAAAAAACATAAAAAATGTTTTATCAGTTAATTTTAAAGTAAATTTATATAATATATATAAGTTATTATATTAGTATTTAATTAGTGAAATTTTTTTTGTTAGTTGCTTAATGAGAGTACAAAACAATATATATATATATATATATATATATATATATATATATATTATATATATATAATTATTTTATTTATCAATACATATATTGAGGTCAAGACAACCAATTGATTATTTAATTCATCTTTTAAATGAAAATATTTTTTTCTCTCTAAAATATTTAACTTATTTTTTATGACCGCAACTTTTTTTCAAAAAAAAACATATAATAATTATTATTATTGTTATTATAGTGATAATAAATAATTATATAATCTCTTCATAATAAATTTAAATCCAATATAAAGACAATATATATATGTATATAAAATAAAAATATATTTATATAACTTTTTTTTAATTTTATTTTATAGCTTTCAACAAAACAATATCAATGTTTTTAAATTATAGTTATAATAATTTTATTTTATAATATTTGCAATAAATTTTTTTCAAAAAAAAATTATTAGTAAAACACATGATAAAAATTTTATAGAAAAAAAATTTAACTATTGATTTATTTATCATTATTACAAATGATTTTTATTTATTTATTAATATAATATTATTTACAATAAAAAAAAATTATTTATTAATACCTTAAATATATTAATTTTTATGATTTACTATCATTATATAAAAGATTATTTTTATATAAAATTATAATTATAATTATTAATAGTACATAACAAAAAAATACTACAAAAATTGATTATTTTAAATACTTGCAATTATTTTTTGTATTTTTATTATTATTATTTAAAAAAAATAATTAAAATAATTTTAATAAGATATGTAAATATTTGTTTTTCAAAAAAAAAAATAATTAATTCATCTTTAATCAACAACAAAAATAATGAAAACATTTTTTTAATTGTAATTAAATTGCAAACAATACATATGTATTGAACTAAATATTATTTTTTTATAATAAAAAATATATAGATATATAGATACATATATTTATTTTTCGAAATAATAATAATAACTTTATTTTCTTACTTATTTATTGGGATTGCAATAGCAATAGTTATTATTATTATTATTATTATTATTACAGTATATAATAGTTATTATTGTGAATGTAGGCTAATATGGATCAACAATTGCCGGCCTCATCACCAGTCAAGTTGTTGGTGTTGTTGTTCATCACTTTCCCCAATACTAAGGAGTATTAGGAGCTAAACCTGATTAGTGATGCTATAGTACGGCCCACTTTCACTATGTATGGGCTCTCTCTCTATCTCATCCCTGTTCTCTCTCTCTCTCTCTCTCTCTCTCTCTCTCTCTCTCTCTCTAACAATAACTTTTGATGTCCACTCTTTTTTAACGTTGTTTTGTTTATAACAATTGTTAATCTCTCTCTCTCTCTCTCTCTCTCTCTCTCTCTCTCTCTCTCTCTCTCTCTCTCTCTCTCTCTCTCTCTGCATACCAGCCCTTACAATACAACCTTTTTTTTTGTTGCTTAACAGTATTATCTATGTTAATACAGATAGACAGACCCATATAGCCGATGGCATACATATATATATATATATATACATATATATATATATACAGTATATATACAGTATATATATAAATAAAACCATATATATATGTATATATATATTCAGGTATAAAATCAAATAGATTTTCACATATAAAAAGTGAATCTCTTTTAATATTTTTCTTTAATATGAAATAAAAGTGAAAACATTTTCTCACACATCAAATGAATTCATCAAAACAATCGATTCGTTAAAATAAAAATTGTTTCAAATTTATTGATTTATGTTTTATTATTATTTTATACTAACTTTTTTTTATATATAGTGTTATATATTTTGCTGTTGAATGTAATGATTAACAAAGTTTGACAAAACTTTTTTTTTTAGTTTTAATTTTATTTATTTGTTAACTTAATTGTTGTGAACGTGTAAAATAAATTATTATTTATTGGTTATTATTATTGTTATTGATTTTTGGTAATATTAATAATTATCAATTTTAGTTTTTTTTCTTAAAATTATTTTTTTTGTTTAGTTAATCACTGTGTGAAACAATTTTTATTGATTATTGTGATTGATTCACAAATAAAAAAATATATATATATATTAGACATCCCATCCCAATTGATTTGTTATTTTTTAAACAGGTATAGTTATAACTAAACTTTTACTTTTAAAAATCTATTACATTATTTAAGTAAATATTTAATCTGAAATTAATTTTATATATAAAACATAATCAGTTGATGTGTATGTTATATCAATTTTGATACAAACATTTAATTATATAACAGTTTTTTTAAGTTTATAAATAATATTATTTTCTTCTATATATATACTTAAAATTAAGTTATAGTTATATTAATTAATTAATTATAGTTAATTAGATTTTAACAAAATTATTTGATTGTTTAAATTATTATTATTATAGAAATAATCGCAAAAATATTTGTTATATACATCCAATACAATGATTGATAAAAATATATTTTTCATATTGGGTAAGTTATAATTATCTATTTATTTATTTATTTATTTAATATAAATCGATAATAAGCTATATTATCAAAAAATAAAATTACTATAATTTATTAGCATTTGATAAAAAAAAATGTTGAATACTTTTATCAACAAAAAAAATAATAAACTTAAATATCTATATAATCATAGATATACTAAATATCATCAATTTTATTGCAAAATTATAGTCAAAGCTAATAGTTTGATAATACAGTATCAATAATAATATGATATATTGTACATTGAATTATATATACTGTATATATTTAATAGTTATTTTTTATTTATTCAATGTAATGTCCATTATTTAATATATGAGAAATAAAAGTATTTTAAAAGCCTATAATTTTAATATATATACTGTATATATATATATATATATATATATATATATATATATATAGAAAAATTTGTTTTATTATAAATAAATATTTATTTATTTCCTCATGTTTATCAATAATTTATTTTATTAAAAAAGATTTTTTTATAATAATTTAGTCGATATCTAATTATTAAGTATTTATAAAAAATATAACTATTAGTATATCCAAACTATTAGTGTTATAATTGGTAGTAAAAAACATAATTTTTATTAATATACAGAAAAATAATAATAAAAAACTAATAATAATAAATTCACACATTTTTACATATAATTATTTATTTATTTTGTTGTTGTTGTAGTAAAATATTTTTTAGTTAAGTATTTTTGGAGTAATAAATATAATGTAATTTAATGAAAAGTTTTTTTTTAAAAAAGTTAAAAATATACTTTTAATTTGAATTATAAAGTTTTTTTTTGTAAAGTCAATGAATAGTTAAGGATCGTATTGTTGTTGTTGTTGTTGATTATAAATTATATTTTAAATTATTGTAATTGTTTTTAACTATTTTTAATGATTATTATACAACAATAATAATAATAATAAAAAAAACCGCAAACATTAATTTGCATACATTATAACCATTTAAATTATATACATTTTTTTTATTAATATAATAATAATATTATTATAAACCGAAAATAAACACTTTTATTATTATTATTATTATAAACAGGTTTATTATTAGTAGTATTAGTGCCGATAATTAGCGGACAAATAAGTTTTTTTGATAACAACTTTCCGCCGGCACCGGCAACCAGACGGGTATTACCGCAAAACCGGGCCGTAAATAATGGTGTCGTCAGCGGCGGCGGCGGTAGGACTTCGGCGGCACTTCTTCTACAGGAAGAACAGCCGTCCGTAAGCGGTGATGACCACCGACTAGTGGCTGACCAACAGATATCGCAAACACATGAACAAAACGATCACGAATTTGGCGGCCAATTGCCCGCCGATGATGTCAATGATGGACAACCTATCGTACAGACTCAGGTGCCATCACTGGCGACAACTCGTAAGCCATTTATACAGCAAACTAGTCGTCCATCAACTGGTGGTGCACTTCCAACCACAAGACAACCTCCTATTCAACGACAACCACAACAACAAACACAACAACAGTTTGAAGATATACCACAACTTCAGGTGGCTTTTGATGAAGGTTTGTCTTTATTTTAATTATTTTTTTTTGCTATTAGTATATCATTTAATTAATTATATTTTATTTATTAAAAAAAATAATATTAGAAATATTATTGAAAACTATTAATTGAATTTTAGTCTATAAATATATTTTTTAGACATTAAATTATTATAAAATTATTGTATTTTATTTTATTTATTTTTTTTTTGGTATAATAGTTGTTAGATTTTGATGAAACATAATTTAGTAATTTTTTTTGCTAAAGTATTATTATTATTATATTTTGAAACACTTTTTTTAATTAAAAGTGACTTTTATTAGCGATTTATATTTATTTTAGTCAATTTATTTGTTTTAATTTTATTATTAAATGACAGTAATCTTATTTATTTTTTTAAATAAAAAATCTTAAGTAAATAGTTGTTAATTAAAAATGTGTTTTTATTATATATATAGACTAAGATTTAAATTAAAAAATTTAATACAGATTTACTCTAATTAAAGATAAGGAAGTTTTTTTTCAACAAAAAAAATATATAAATAAATAACTAAAATGCAAATATTTTATACTTATATTTGGCAAATAATTTTATTTTATATATATATACTGTATAATGCAAATAATTTTATTTTATATATATAATGCAAACAACTTAAATTATATTATAATTTATTTATTATAACATTCATTGTTTCAATTATAGTATCAAATATTATATATATATATATATATATATATATATATATATATATATATATATATATATATATATATATATATACTGTATATATATAGATGTTTGAAATATTTGTAACATAAAAAAATGATAATTTATTCAAATCTTACTGTTATTTTTGTTGTTATTACTGTTTAACACAAATAAAAATATATCACATTATTAGAGTTGAGATGAAACAAAAAAAAACAAATTAAGATTTTTTTTTATATTCACTATAAGTTTTAAATTAAGTTTTATTTATTTATTTAGTTATTATTATTTGAAAGATAAGTAGTTACTACCGTTGCTGCTATAAAAAAAATATGAGTTAAATTATATACTACTAATTTTTTGTTGTTAGTTATATATATAAATAACTTTAACTATACAACAATAAAAAAAAATATTTTATCACACATTTTATCTAACATAACAACAACAACAACAACAACAATAGATTTATACGTTTGTTAAAAAACTACTTAAATATTTAATACATTTAACACTTTGTTTAAAAATCAAGTTTTTTTTTGTTGTAAACATTTTTTTTTATTTATTTAAACTCTATATACATTAATACAATTTTTTTTAACAAAAAAATATCTTATTTTATTTTTTTTTGAAAACATTGTATTTGTATTATTAAATACAAGATTATTAAGTTACCACAAAAAAAACAAAAAAATAATAAAATTTTTAATTTTTAAATTTTTATTATATATTCCTTATAACAACAAATGTCATATGGATTATACAGTATTATATATCCATCAAATAAATTAACAAAAAATAAATATCTAATAAAATTATTTTTTTTAAAAAAAATTATAGGAAATATAGGATCAGATGAACAGTTGACTCAGAAACAGGACTCAACGTTGACGGACATCAGTATGGAAGATGTGTCGACTGAAGGAGGTGTCAGCTCAGGAGGAGGACAGGGAGGACAGGGAGGACAACAAACTGGTTTTACAAGCGCTGATGATTTGGTGATAACAACGCCACGAACAACAACAACAGTAGTGACAACAACTACCGGTGCCCTAAATGGTGGACAACAACGAAAAGGCATACAAAAGCCGAAGACTGGCGGCGTCAACGGTGGCGTCGGCGGCGGCGGCGCTCGTAGACAGCCATCAAAAACTACTGGAACTGTCGTCAACACTGGAACTGTTGGTCAGAAGTCGTCGAAAACAGTACCGTCAGCTATGCGGAGGAAACCGGCTGTTATTATCAATAGACAACCAGCAGTAACAATGATAAGTCAAATGGCCGACGACACCACCACTGATGATGATGGCGATGGAAGTACTCAGACAATAGCGCAAGGATTTGATGGACAACAACAACAACAACCACAGCAACAACAGACTGATGATGGAGTTAGTGGTGGTGATGATGGTCATCAACAACAACAACAAGTAGACCAACAAACACCAACAACTGATGATATGAGTGTTAGAGGTGGTGGTGGTAGTGATGATACCACTGGTCAGTATCACGGTGGTGGTGGTGGCGATGATGTTGATGGTGGTGCTGGACATGATCATCATCATGGTTCAGGTGATCCCATTCAATGGCTACGCGATGCTGTTCGCGGCGAACCGGGAGCCGATTATCCGATATTCTATGAGCCGCCAGAAACCGGATTCAAGTGTCAGGAACAACAATATCCCGGTTATTACGCCGATATGGAAGCCCGGTGTCAGGTGTTTCATATTTGCCAGGAAAATGGCCGATCGGATGCCTTCCTCTGCCCGAATGGTACCATATTTTCACAGCAAAACTTTGTCTGCGTTTGGTGGCATGATTTTGATTGCGCCACTGCCTCACAGTACTACTCGTTGAACTCAATGCTGTATACGGCACCGGCAGCACCGGCACAGGCCGACAGTCAGCCATTGTCACCGCCGACGGACAGTGGTTTTGAGAGACCAGTGACCACAACCAGTGATGGCAAACAACCAGAATTGGATACTCCTAGACGTACTGGTGGTGGTGGTGGTGGCGGCGGTCGTCGACCGACGACTGCTGAAGAACTAACACCAACGGTTGTAGACAGCGATGTAATTGGTGGCCGACCCGATAGTGCCGGTGGACCGGCTGATGAACGCATTCAGACTGGTATAGACTTGTCGGATGATGTCCAACAACAACAACAACAACACGAATTTGGTAGTGTTTTGGATACCGAAGCACCGAAAACACAGTCAGTAGTAACGGTTGGATCAGTACTAGAGGACGATGTGGTGATGATTACTGGTGTCGATGAAGACATTGCAACTGCTACTACAGCAACACCGACACAACAACAACAACAAACCGGTTTGAGATCACCTAATGGTAGACCAATTGGTGGCATCAAAACAGGTGTCAAAACAGGTGTCCGAAGAAAAACTATTAATGGAGTCAAAGAAGTTGTCGTCAAAAGGCCTACAAAAGGGTTTGTTTGTATTGTCTATTAATTTGAATGTAATTTTAAGCAAAAATTTTTTGTTTGTTTGTTTGTTTTAATTGGTATTTACAGAGATGTCGGTCCATCGAGAAGTATGACTAGAAAACCGACAAAAAAACCATTGCCAGGTCCTCAACGTATAACAACTACCAGACCTATTGAAATAACTGGTCCTGCTAAAAAGACCATTGCTACTGCTACCGGTGCTAAAGGACAACCATCATCGTCATCATCAGGTGCACCATTGTCTCCGGCAGACACTGGACGTAGAAATGGTGGCCAAAAAACAACACCGCAAAAACCTCAACAAGACTTTGTTCAGACAGTGTCCAAACCGAGAGGACCTACCGGTGCTACAAAAACTGTATTTCATAGGATAGCCCAGAGACAGGAGGAACAGGAGGCTCAACAACAACAACAGTCGGCCTCTAATTGGTATTACTCTTTCAATCTTTAAAAATAAATAAATCAATTAATATATCAATCAATAGTTTATATACTGTATAAGTCATTAAATATTTCATTTTATTTTTAATTTTTTTTTAAATATTACATAAATATCATAATATATATCATATATATATTCAACTATTATTTTATTCATAAACTCTTTAATTATTATTTTATTTTTTTTGTAGAAATTTAAAAAATTTTTCTATATATATATATAAATTTTTATCATTTTATTATCAATTATCAATTTTAATATTATTATTATTATTACTGTTTAAAAATTCATGATTATATTAAATTATGCATTTATTATCATTTTTTTACCCCTTAATAATTGAATGTATTTTTTTCAATTGAATTTAAATAAATTAAATAAATAATTTAATAATAATAAAACCATCTATCATTTTATATGATAATTTATTTTTTTTATTAAATATTAATAAAAAACAATTAAATTATCATTGTTAAAATTAACCTAATAAACTAAAATTCAATAATATTTGATAAAAATAGACAAAAATGTAATAATTTACATAAATTTATTATTTAATTTTTTTTGTTGCTATATGCCAATTAAAATTAAATTTAAAAATATTTTTAAATAATAATAATTGAATTCATTGGCACTATTGTTTTGGGAAGCATTTAATAATTCAATTTATTATTTAAAAATTATTATTTTTTTACTTAAAACAAAAGTTGAAAAATAATTTTTTTTCTTTAATACTAGTGTTGAGTAATTTATTATTTTGATAAATGTAATTGTTTTATAAATTTATTAGTTAGTAAAATACAAATATATAATTACAATTACAATAATCAAATAAAAATTTTATAAATTTCTTATATATAATTTGTATATACAATATATATATATATATATATTATTTGGGTCATCAAAATAAAGGTATCTAACAATAAAGTTATTATTGTTACTGTATTTTTTAAATTAACATTTCTATCTTTTTTTTAATTTTAATGATATTTCAAATCAATCAAAAAATAATAATAATTTTATGAATATTTTTTTTTAAAAAAACAATTAATACAAATTGAAAATATTGATATTTCAATAGGATTTACTATTATATACTTATATATATATACCTGTATTATTTGTTTAATATTGCTTTTATTGAATTATTGAATAATAAGGCTTTCAAATTGATTTTTTTTATATATTAAATTAAGATATATTATTATTATTATTAATATTTAGTTTTTATTAAATTATTATCATTAATTAAACTGCACACACAAACACATAATAAATTTTTATATAATTTTTATATATATATATATATTGATATTAATAAAAATAAACCAAACAAATTAACATTGGTTTTTTTTGTAATAATAGTCTATTAAATATATTATTATTACTATTATTATTAATAATCTAATTTAATAAAGTATAATTGCTATAATAAAAATAAGATAATTTTTTTTTTATAATAAGCATTAAGTTATATGTGTAGTCTATATAGTTTAGTTCATTATTATAATATAATATTATATATCATATCATTATCTAAATATTATTATACAGTCAATTAGTTAAAACATTTTACTGTACAGTATTATTATTAATTTTTTTATCAATTAGATATAAATTTCAATATCAATTATATGTATAATTTATATATCTAATTAAATTATATATATATATATTAATTAAAACTCTTATGAATTTAAATTGCATATTCTATTGAAATTTTTTTTTATCTACAAAACATTTCTAATATAAATTTATTAATATAAAAATATAATTAACGATTGAAAATAATTGCAAGTATATTTAAATAAATTGAAATATTAGTAATATTACGGTAGTTATAGTAAATAAATTTTTTCATTGTTTTATATTTTTATATTAAATACCTTATTTTTTTTAATTAAAATATTATTTAAATTATATTATATAAATAAAATTTAGATTATTTTATTTATATTTTTCTAACAACAATTTTGTATTTTACAATAATAAATAATTACATAATAAAATAAATTATTCTAATAAAATGTTATATGATTTTATTGTTTTTTTTATTATTATTTACATACAAATATATATAAAATATGATAAATTATAGGTAATATACTGTATATATATATATATAATATACTGTATTATAAATAAAACTTATGGCAAATAAATTACTGGAAAAAATCGATAAAACTTAAAGATTTCTCTCAACTTATACTAACAAAACTTGAGTTTAAATCATTTTTTATATATACAAATATACTTAGATTTATATATATATATATATATATATATACAGTATATAATAATATTTTTATATGTTTACACACACACACACTCTCTCTCTCTTTATATGTATAATATACATGTAAACAAAAAATAACTCATAATATATATACACACAGTAGTAGTAGTAGTAGTAGTAGTAGGCATACCTTTTTTTATGTATATTTGTTGTTATGTGTATTATTATTAATAAATAAAAAAAACACTCCTAACCTAACTGTTATTATTATAGACATTACAAAAAGTATATGTAATTTTCTATAGTCTATAGTTTTATTTTATTTGGTTTGTATCCATTGGATACACAAATATATTTTATATGCAAAAAATATAATCAAAAAAATTTATATATATATATATATATTCAATGAAAAAATCATACCAAAAAAATTTTTGTGCAAAACAATAAGTACAATAAAGTGTGTGTGTGTTTATAAATAGTAAAACTATACAGTAGTATATGAATCATAAGTATACATATTATTACATCAATCACTTAGATTTATAAAATCATTACTTAATTAATAACTTAAAAAAATATTTGTATATATATGTATAGTTTATTTTATTATTAAACTTAAATAAATACTTATAAATGTATATAATTTGTGATAATATTGTTATATACAGTTTAATTAATTGAATTAAAATATAATAAGAAAAGTTATTGTTGAATATAAAAGTTATAATCAAATATTTTTATACAATATATTATATATTTATAATTTTAACAACAACAACAAAAATGTTTGTCAACCAAATAATTTTTTAATGAGCTTTTTTTTATTATATGTTTTGTTTTGTTTAAAGTGTTTTGTTAAAACTACATATCAGTAATAATTTATTGAATACTATTTTTTTTAAAAAATATGTTGTAATACCTAAATAAATTGTGTGTTAATATATGTTAAAAGTGCCTAAAATTTTTTAAAACACCAAAAAAATTTTTTATATATAAAAACCAAACCCCATAGGGATTACACCATCAAAAACAACTAAAACACAAACAAAAAATGAGTGAAACCGAGAACGTAAGGGTCGCCGTCCGGGTCCGACCTTTCATATCCTTTTCAATTAAAAATTAATAATAATTTAAATATTTAAAAAAATTATTTTAATATATAACTCAATATATTTAATATATATGTTGTCTATAATTTAATTTCTAATTACAAATATTTTCATATATATATATAACTAAATATATTCAATATATATATATTGTCTATAATTTAATTTCTAATTACAAATATTTTCATATATATATAATTTAATATATTCAATATATATATTGTCTATATTTTAATTTCTAATTACAAATATTTTCATATATAACTCAATATATTTAATATACTGTATATATTCTATAATTTAATTTCTAATTACAAATATTTTCATATATTACTCAATATATATATATTGTCTATATTTTAATTTCTAATTACAAATATTTTCATATAGTATAGTTGTTTTATAAAATTGAATGTATTATATTTGTGTATATAACTAATGTTTAAAATTTTAGTAAGTAATCTAAAATTTTTTTAACCTATATGATTTTTTTATTCAATTATAAATTACTAAATAAGTTTAATTTAATTAGTTTAATCAAGTAATCAAGTGTCAATTATTTTTTTGATAATTATATTGTTATTGATTTAATATTCAATATCTAATGGTATTTAAAGTTTTTTTTTTTAAATTTATTATTATCATAATAGCTATTAAACTTGCATTTTAGTGTGTAAAACATGTTTTGACCTATATCACTTATTATTGTTTTTTTGTTGGTATTATTATTTAATTTTTTTTGATTGATTTCCATAAAGATTTTTAATTATATAACATTTTTTAAATGTATATAAAATATATATTGATTTTTTAAACAATTTTTATATATTAACAATAAGCAATATAATAATAATAATAATAATTCAATATGTGGGCAGAAATATAAATCTAAATAAATCGTATTAAAAAGCATAAAAATCATTATTAATTTAATAAATATATAGACTATAATAATAATAATGTTGTTTATTATTATTATTACAAATAAATATATAATACATCACTTTAACTAAACTAATAAATTATTAGCAAATAACAACACAAATAATAATAAAAAAAGAGTTCAATATATATATTAAATTATATATAAATTAATATAATAATAGTTAGTTCCTCTTTAATACTTATTTATTCATTATAACATACAGTATATAAATATATATATTCAATATATTTAATTCATATAAACAAATCAATATTAATAATAATAATAAAACATGCGATTGAATCACAATAAATCAATATACCCTGAAAATTGATTGTTAACTATCTTAACAACTAATAAATTATGTTTGATTTTTTTATATTATTATTTAATATTATTGCTATTGTCTAGAAATTTATATTAGTTTTTATATACAGTTTATATTCAATCATCAATAATGAATACAATTAAAAAAATCTATGTTTAATTTTATAAACATAATTTTTTTTTTTAAATTATTATATTAGTAATATCATAGACTAAATAAATTTGTTAAATATTAGATATTTTCGTTATTTTTGTTGTTTAATATTTATTTTAGCAATTAATTTTAACTAATAATAAAAATAGATTATGTATTTATATGTAAATATTTTAAATTGTTATAACAAACTTTTTAGTAGTATTTAAATTATGTTTATTATTATTATTATTATTATTATTATTATTTTGTATAATATTGTATACATTTGATAATCATAGGCAATGAATTACAGCTATAAAAAAATATTAAAACAACAAAAAATGATATACTATTATCTACTAGCCCTCTATGTTAGTAAAATTTATATTATTATTATACTAATACTCTCTCTCTCTCTCTCTCTCTCTCTCTCTCTCTCTCTCTCTCTCTCTCTCTCTCACTAAACAATTGTTTATCATCATCATATGATACAGTAATGCATGTTATTAATAAATATTTAATATAGTGAAAGTGCATAATATTATATAATATTATTAATAGTAGTAGTAGTAGTAAATATATATATTGCCATTATATATACAGTAATTGCAGTGATAAACAAATACAGTATAAAAAACACAATACAAATGAGTGCATTGACTGCTCTATTAAATTTGTGTGTGAAAACTAAACTAACCAAATATACAATCAATTGGTTTATAGTATATAAATTATATATATATATATATATATATATATTGATATATATTAAAGCATCAAATTATTATACTATTTGCATGCTTTTATATAAATTAAATTATAATACCATTTTTTTAGTATTATTTGTTGCTACAAATACAATATGCACTTAAATTGATTTATCAGTATATATATATATATATATATATATATAATTATATATATAAAATAGATATATTAGTATAACACCCAATATTAATAGTCAATATAAAGTTAACATACAAAATTTTACCAATAATAAAAAAAAAGTTTTTAATTTTAACTATTTTCTTTTTAAAAAAGTTTAATCAATAATTTACTGTATTATTATTTATTTATTTATTGTCTATTAATTTTTTATTTGCTAGATTTATGATAAATTAATTGTATGTGTGTTTATTGATATGTATTGATAATATCAGTAGATTTGTTTTTATTAGCAAACTATTGATATTTACTTTGATTACTATTTTTAAGTAAAAACTAAAAATAAATAAAACTAAATTAAAAATTAAATAATAAGATTTACTATCGATTATTCAAAAAGATTTTATGATACTATAAAAAATATAATACAATATAATATACAATATAACTATCATATAAATAGAGATAATATAAACAATGATTAGTATTTTTTGTATGATTACAATATATTACACTATATTTTGCGATATATTTTCCTTAACTGTCTTCAAAAAAAAATATAAAATAAAATCTTTTGATTGACACCAACAACAACAAAAAAACCAAACAAACAAAAAATGTTTACAATTCACGTGAAAAACAACGAAACGCTCAGTCGATTGTGGCGATGGACGACAACACGACACTCCTGTTTAGTGTCGACACCACCGCCTCCGTCGCCGCCGCTGACGAACCCAAAAGGTTTACATTTGATCGGAGCTATTGGTCGCACAACGGATTTACTGAAGCCGATAATGGCTTATGTATTGCCGATGATAATCATGAAAATGGACTCAAATATGCCGATCAGGTTATTATTAACCAAAAACAATATCACATTAAAAACTTTTATAATGTTTTTTTTGTGGGCTATTTTTATTTTAATACATATTATATACATGTTTATAAAAATTTAATACTTATACTACTACTAATAATAATAATAGGAAACAGTATATCGAGACTTAGGACATACACTATTGATGAACGCATGGGACGGCTATAATGCAGCCATGTTTGCCTACGGACAGACAGGTTCGGGAAAGTCATACTCTATTGTAGGGTACGGTCAGAATAAAGGTATATATACTGTATATATAAAACAATTAAAACAAAATGAGATAACAATCAATAAATAAATCAACAAAAAAATAGGTATAGTTCCCAGATTTTGTGAGGAAATATTCCAGACAATTGAACACCGATCGGGTGACGGTATGCAAGTTGAAGTTACGCTGTCGATGCTAGAGATATACAATGAAGTTGCCAAAGATTTGCTAAATGTTCAAAAACTACAACAACAAACTAATGATAATAATAATAATAGTAATAATAACAGCAAAAATCAAAGCAAATCAAAGAAAAAGGGTCTCAAAGTTAGAGAACATCCGACTAAAGGATTTTATGGTATTTTTTTGTTTGTTTAACTAAATGTTTTTGTTGTGTGATTTTGATTAACAATTTTATATATATATATATATAAAATATAACTCATTATTAATCCATCCAAACAGCTGAAGGTCTGAAATCATTTTTGGTAACCAATTATAAGGAAATTGAAGACCATATCAATGAGGGTACGACTAATAGGAGTATTGCGGCCACAAATATGAATGAGACGTCGTCGCGGGCGCACACCATCATTGTCATCAATTTGATACAAAAGTCTAATAACACAACTAAACAGTCGTCAATTAATTTGGTAGACTTGGCCGGAAGGTGAGTCGACTGGGGGGTGGGGTGGGGGTGGGGTGTTAATTGTTAACATAATAAATTATGATTTTTAGGTGTTAGGTGTTTATTTTCTCAATTAAGTAATTATATAATTATAACATACAGAACATACATACACATACATACACATACATACACATACATACACATACATACACATACATACACATACATACACATACATACACATACATACACATACATACACATACATACACATACATACACATACATACACATACATACACATACATACACATACATACACATACATACACATACATACACATACATACACATACATACACATACATACACATACATACACATACATACACATACATACACATACATACACATACACATACATACACATACATACACATACATACACATACATACACATACATACACATACATACACATACATACACATACATACACATACATACACATACATACACATACATACACATACATACACATACATACACATACATACACATACATACACATACATACACATACATACACATACATACACATACATACACATACATACACATACATACACATACATACACATACATACACATACATACACATACACATACATACACATACATACACATACATACACATACATACACATACATACACACACACACATACACATACATACACATACATACACATACATACACATACACACACACACACATACATACACATACATACACATACATACACACACACACATACACATACATACACATACATACACATACACATACATACACATACATACACATACATACACATACATACACATACATACACATACATACATACTGTAAATCTACATACATGCACACACACACATACATCCACACACACACACATACATCCACACACACACATACATCTACATATATCCACATATATCCATATACATACACACACACACACACTCACACACATAGACATACACACACATACATCCACACACATATATCCACATACATACACACATACACACACACACACACTCATACATAGACATACACACACATTCATCCACATATATCCACATACACACACACACATAGACATACAGTGTCATACACACACACTTTAATTAAAAGCTGCTAAACACCGGTTACAACAATTAGCGCCCTATTATTATTATTATTTGTTAATATACTAAATACTCATTTAGTTTTTTTTCATCATAACATACCAGTAGATTATAATAATAATTCAATTATAAATAGTAATAGTATTTTATGTATAGTAGTTGTCCATTAAAAAAGTAATTATTCAAATGTATGTGTTTTTTGTTGTTCAAAGTGTTTGTTATCGTGTGTTTGCTAATGACATTAGGAGTTATTTATTTTTTTTATCACATAATAGAAAATGTTGTTTTTTTAAAAAAAACATTAAAATATTTTTTTTGAGGAGTATAAATGTAATTAAATAACAAACAAAATAACAATTTAAATATAATAGTGTTAGACAGTACCGTAATAGTAGTACATGTAGTAGTAGTAGTAGTAGTAGTAGTGATAAACAAGTTGTCGGTGAAATAAAAACATTGTTTCATTTTTAGTTATACAATACCTTAAAAATAAAAATTATTGAATTATTTTCACTAATACTACACTGTAATAGTAGATGAAAATACTATAGTTTTTTTCTGCATAATTATTATTATGTATAGTATTAGTCAATTACTACACTATATAAGCGCATCATTACTAGAGTTGTTAGCAATTAAGTTAGTCTACAGTCAGTTAGTAATTAAATTATTAATTATAATAATTATCCGTTAATTTAATTTATTTTTTTAGTGAACGTCTATCTGGTACTCAAGCAACCGGTGACCGACTAAAAGAGGGCGTATCGATAAACCAGTCGCTCAGTTGTGTCGGCAATTGTATCCATGCGTTGGCCGAAAAAGCTCAGGGAAAAAATGTTAAGGTTCCCTATCGGGACTCTGTCCTAACCCGACTGCTCCAGAATGCATTGGGCGGCAATAGCAAAACGGTAATGTTGGCCACCATTAGTCCAGCCGATATCAACTACGATGAAACACTATCGACACTGAGATACGGTAGGTATCTGTCATATGATATATACCCGTCATATATACCCTCATATATATATACCCATCATATCCATGGCCATACCCTCACATACATTATACCCGTAGAAACAATAAGATTATACACTTTAGATAAACTTAAGATATATTGATTGATATTACCGGTTAGTATAATACTCTACTGTTATAGTACCAGTGCTGCCGTCAATGTATATGAATACTACACTACTATTAAAGATCTTTTTTTAAAAAAAATTTTAAAGAATATTCTATATAAGTATTAGTGTTTAAAATTTTAAAAATAATAATTTGAAATTTTTTTGTTATTAATGTCTAATTATGACTGATATTTGATGATTATATATATACTATAACTACCGGTGCTTAATAGCCGACAGAGCCAAACAAATCAGAAATCACGCAAAGATTAATAAGGATTCAACTGATAAATTGGTTCGCGAGCTGCGCGAAGAAAATGAAAAACTTAAACGCTTAATGGAAACGGGAACTACCGGTTCGGGTATGGCCAATGGGTCGGCCACTCCTACGCCGATCAACGGTATGATTATGATGGGWGCAATGTCACCGGATGCGCTCAATGAGGCCAAACAGAGATGGGAGGACGAAATGCGGGCAGCGATGGAGGAAAACGAGCGACAAATGGCACAAATGAAACAGTCGTATGAGGAACGGCTCAGTAAGGAAGCTGAGGACAGGGCTGCCAGACATAAGTCAGATCAGCCGTCCGGTGGTGGTGGTGGTGGTCAGGATGACCGTCAGCAGCTAGAACTGGACAAACGGGACAATCCGTATCTGTCGAATCTGAATTTTGATGAACAACTATCCGGTAAAATCTGTTATATCATACGAAAAGGTGTCAACACTATTGGCAAATCGGAGGACTGTGCCATACAATTGATGGGTCCATCAATTCAGGAACATCACGCACTGGTACATCGGCTGGACAGCGGGAAAGTCATACTCGAGCGGTGTTCCGATGATTGTCGGGTTCTGCTGAACGGCGATGTTGTCAATACTAAAGTCAATCTAAGCCATAACGATAGGCTACTGTTCGGTACGACCCAGTTGTTTGTCTTCACCCATTCGGATCAGACACTCAAGTCTAAGATGACTTACGCTGACGTATCGTTTGAGTTGGCACAGGAAGAGATTGCTACCAAAGCCGGGTTTGCACTGAACAATGACGACCAATCCATGGAACAGGCATTGTTGAACAAGGATCTGCTTGAAGTGATACCTACTGTCGACGAGGCCAATGCCATCAGCGAAGAACTGGAAAAGTTTGTCCGTTTCGAGATAATGCTGGTATCGCCGCAATTCTTGGGCAAACCGGGCGACCGAACCGAAGTATTTTGTTGTTGTCATTATTATTATTATTATACCGAAAAATGTCTTGTATTTTAACCAAATTATTATCTAATTTTGTTTGTTTATCTATTCCTCTTGAGGTATACGTACGGATGCGTAACATTGAAAGCGGTCAGGAGTTTGAATGGACTAAAGATGAATTTCTTAACCGACTTTACGTAATGAAAGAGATGTACCAAAACTACGAGTCCGGCGAAGAGGACTGGGATCTGCCGCCAGTACTGTCATTATTATCTAAAATAATTATTTTTACCGATAAAATCTAATATATATAAATCAATTGTCGTTGTGATTAGGAAAGAGATCCGTTTGTCGAGGAYGCGCACCGGGAGTGTCATATCGGTACGGCTCAAGTCTATCTACAATCGCTGGCTTTTATGATTGAACTCAAAGAACAGTTGTCTATTAACGACTATACCGGCAGCGAAGTCGGTATTGTCAACGTCGAAGTGGTTCCGTGCGATCAAGTGGGCAACGAATACGACGAAAGGGACGACGTCTATGTTGATAGTCCTCAGGAACTGATGGGCCGATCCATACATTTTGTTGTCAAAGTTAACGGCTGTCGTGGACTGCCGTCAAGATTTACTGTTAGTTATTATCAATTAAAATGCTAATCAATTGATTGTTTGTTTGTTTTTAAAAAAAGGATATTTATGTCCGATTTCGGGTATTTCTCGACGAAGAGGACATCCGTACGGATACAATGTCCGACACATCGAATCCGGATTTTAATTTCAAAAAAATCTATTCATTCAGTAGAGTTACCCAACAGTTGGTCGACTATTTGAAGGACGGGTTTATTAATTTGCAAATCTGGGGCAAACAGTCGGTAAAGTTTACAAATATTGGTAAACAGTCGACAATCGGTGGCCGAAATACGAAACAATTGTTTCAGGAAGAGCTGGACAAACAGGGAAACGAATTGATGACTGGTTTCAAAATGAATGGTCGTATAGTTGATCCAAACAAACAAAGTATTATCGTTGAGCTGTTGCTGATGAAGAAACAACAGGCCCGACAACAACAGCGTATTGTATGTCCGAAAAAATAAATAAATTAATATAATAATAATTAATTAATTAATTATTATTATTATCAATAACAAAAAAAAATAAATACTATATAATATTGTTGTTGAAATACATACATAATAATAATAATAATATATACAGTATAATCTAATAATGTTAATTTTATTTTAGCTAGATTAAATTTAATCAACTAATTGTTGATAATAATAATAATAATAGTATATATACAGTATAATCTAATAATGTTAATTTTATTTTAGCTAGATTAAATTTAATCAACTAATTGTTGATTAAAAATATACCGTATTGTATGACCGAAAAAAAATTAATATAATAATAATTAATTAATTAATTATTATTATTATTATCAATAACAAAAAAAAAATAAATACTATATAATATTGTTGTTGAAATACATACATAATAATAATAATAATAATAGTATATATACAGTATAATCTAATAATGTTAATTTTATTTTAGCTAGATTAAATTTAATCAACTAATTGTTGATTAAAAATATACCGTATTGTATGACCGAAAAAAAATAAATATTATTATAATTAATTAATTAATTATTATTATTATTATCAATAACAAAAAAAATAAATACTATATAATATTGTTGTTGAAATACATACATAATAATAATAATAATAATAATAATAATAGTATATATACAGTATAATCTAATAATGTTAATTTTATTTTAGCTAGATTAAATTTAATCAACTAATTGTTGATTAAAAATATACCGTATTGTATGACCGAAAAAAAATAAATATTATTATAATTAATTAATTAATTAATTAATTATTATCAATAACAAAAAAATAAATACTATATAATATTGTTGTTGAAATACATACATACAATATAATCTAATAATGTTAATTTTATTTTAGCTAGATTAAATTTAATCAACTAATTGTTGATTAAAAAATATACCGTATTGTATGCCCGAAAAAAATTATTATTATTATCAATAACAACAACAAAAATTAAATACTAATATTGTTGTCGAAATATTTGAATATCTATTTTCAAGTTTCTATAGTTAATAATAATAATAATACATACAATATAATCTAATAATGTTAATTTTATTTTAGCTAGATTAAATTTAATCAACTAATTTTTGATTAAAAAATATACCGTATTGTATGCCCGAAAAAAATTATTATTATTATTATCAATAACAACAACAAAAATTAAATACTAATATTTTTGTTGAAATATTTGAATATCTATTTTCAAGTTTCTATAGTTAATAATAATAATAATATATACATTATAATCTATTAATGTTAATTTTATTTTAGCTAGATTAAATTTAATCAACTAATTTTTGATTAAAAATATACCAGTATCTATATATATATATATATATAAAATAATTTACCGTATAGATTTATTAAATTTAATCTAGCTAAAATAAAATTAACATTAATAGATACTGTATGTATGTATTATTATTAACTATAGAAACTTCAAATAGATATTCAAATAGTTCAACAACAATATCAAAAACAATAAAAATAATTATATTTATAGTATTTTTGAAAACATATGTTACAAATTTATTTATTAAATTATAGAAAATATTATTATTTATATAGTATTTTATAAATTTCATTGATTGACACCAACAAAAAAAACATTGATTTTGTTTTGTTTAGTAATACGAATATTATTAAATTTAATTTGTTTTTTTTGTATCATTTATATTATCACTTTTTCAATAGTAAATTAGTCAATCAAAATCATTAAATCAAATATTTTTTATAAACATTATATTTACTAATCATTTAGTTGATTAGTTAATTATTGGCGACACTAAACTGTCACTAATATATAAATATATTTTTTCATAATAATAATAATAGTTATCAAAAAAACATTTATTATAAAATTTTAATCAATTTTTTTATTAATATATTATTCATATTATTAAATATTATATACGATATTACTAAACAAATGAAAAAATCAATTATATTCAATCATTATATTTATACAATACTTAWATAATAATATTTTAATAACATATTTTGTAACATATGTTTTAAAATACTTAAATTAAATTTTTATWTATATATAAATATTTTATTAGGACATTATTATAAATTTAAAATCTCTAAAATTTTTCTATATTTAAAAAAATAATACATAACTATTACTTAAATTTAGCTAGATTAAATACCATTATTATTGAATTATAAATACCAGATTATATAACTTAATTGTTGGAATTTTTTTAAAAAAAATACTCATTATATTTAGTAAATGTACCGTAAAATTAAAATACCGTAAAATCTATTTATATATATATATATATATCCAAAATATAGAGTATATAATTGCAATTATAATAATTTAATRATAATAATGCTATATATATATAATCAATATTTTTATTTTTTAAAAAACATATACCAATTGATGAATTTATTTTAATTAAAATATATATTTAATTTTTTTTTAAAAAAAGGAAAATATCAGACGTTTAGTAGAAATGGCAGAAAATTGTAGGAAAAAGAAAATATCGGTTCAATTGGTTAAGGATTTACTTTTTACGACTACCCCTGAAATGGCCGATGCGCTCATCAATCAGGTGCCCGAAGGTATTATCAGATTTTTATTATTATTATTATATAATATATTTTTATTATAAAATAAATTYATATCAACAAAAAAAATATTTTAACATATAGAGTAGATTTATCTAAAAAAAAAATAATTTATTTTATCCAAAATATACTATTTTATAATTATTACTACTAATAATATTTCGCAATTTTTGTACTTAAAATTTTCTCTATAAATTATCAATTAATTAATTAATTAATTAGATATATAGATATATATATTTAAATAGATAATTAATATAAAGTACTTAGAAATATAGATATTAAATTTAATTGTCTATAATTTTTTTTTATTATTAGTACTGTAGTCATCATTAATAATGAAAATGTTAACCTAATTTAAATAATAATAATATTATTATTTTGTATAAAAATAATTATTTAAACTATTTTTACATGAATAGGTGCTTATTATATATATATTATAATATCTATACTTATTAAAATATAAATTTATATTTATAACTACAGTAGTAGTAGTATTATTATTATAATTATGTTGTAATAAATTTTTTAATATTAAAACAAAAAAAGTAATGATGAAATATGATATTTAGTATTATATTACTTTAGTTTTTTTTGTATAGCATTTTACATTATCAATATATATATATATATAAATACAATGCAATTCATTTTATTAATTTATTATAATATGTATTAAACAAAAAAATTATGATATATTTATTATCATTGCTATTATCATATTTAATCAATAGCGACCTTTATACCAATATAATATAAAATAATAATATATAGTGWATATATATATATATAATATATAATAATATCTATATAAGTATATTAATATCTAATATTTTATCTACATATTATAAATTAATATAATTATATATATATATATATATATATTATATTTATCATGCAATAAAAATGCTGTTTAATTTCATTATTATATATTATGATTATTATTATTATTAATACTAGTTATAAAATTACATCATATAAAAATGATATGAAAATTTAATTTAAGTCATATATATAGGATATAATATATATATATATATATATATATATATCATAATTTAATTCATGTGATTTTTATGATTATTTGATAGTTTACATATTGTTTATAATATCTAATATGAATTTCAATTTTAATATCATTTTATATATTTTTTAAAATATATAAATTACTTAATAATAATAATAAGATTACTGCAAATTACTGGATAGGACTGGAAAATAGCAAAATTAAAAAAACATAAGTCAATTGATTATAAAAAAAATCATTGATTTTTTTTGTCAGTATTTATTAAACTAAAAGCAAAACATAAATCTATCAAAAAAAAAGTTTATGTTATATTAACAACACGTAAACAAATAAATAAATAAATATACGGTTAAAATATTATAAGTTACTATAGTTTTAGGGAAATTTATCAGAAATATATACTATGTGTATGTGTATGTGTATGTGTATGTGTATGTGTATGTGTATGTGTATGTGTATGTGTATGTGTATGTGTATGTGTATGTGTATGTGTATGTGTATGTGTATGTGTATGTGTATGTGTATGTGTATGTGTATGTGTATGTGTATGTGTATGTGTATGTGTATGTGTATGTGTATGTGTATGTGTATGTGTATGTGTATGTGTATGTGTATGTGTATGTGTATGYGTATGCGTATGCGTATGCGTATGTGTATGTGTATGCGTATGTGTATGAATGTGTGTATTATTATTATTATTGTTGTATTAACATATGTAATTGAAATCATAGGAAAAATTATTATTAATATAATTTCTCCAAAAACGTTAAAAATTCATTAGAAAAACAAAATATTTATTATATTAGTCATATAATATATATATATATATATATATATATAATGTATTTAAAGTATGTTTAGAAATGATATATATAATATCTATCTATTTATTTTTTTTATAAATATAATCTCTTTATTTAATAGATTGAAATACAATCACACAAAAAAACCATATATTGATATATTGATAATAAATTAAAAACTATTACTCTATTATTAAATACTTTAAGGATATTTATAAAAAAAAACAATTGACTAAATTATATATATATATATTCAAATATAATTCAAACAATTATTATGCTTGAAAAAATTATGATGATGATAAAATTTTTTAATTAATAACTAATTTCAATGATAATAAACTTATATATATATATATATTAATATATGTATATATATATCTCATATATATATATAATAATACTGTATTATATTAGATGATCAATACGATAGTCTCAAGTCATCATCGTCTATATGTACTATACTATGATGATCACCAAAAAAAAAATAATAATAATAAAATTAAATAAATAAATTAAAAATTATTTAACATCACTACATCATTGCATCGATTTTTTTAAATTTATTGTAAATTTTTTTTATTTATTTAAATAAATATATGTAAATTTGTAATTTAATAAAAAAAATAAAATTTCTATATTATATTTTCTAACTAATGTAACAATTTGTGTGTGTGTGTGTTTTAAATTTATTTATTTATTTCATCAGCAAATAAATTTATTTTTTTTTAAAAAAAACTAAAAATATAAATATCAATTTACACTACACTAGTAGTTATTTTACGTTATTTTTGGTTAATATGTGGAACTTTTATTGTACGGTACAGTATATGTAGTGTTGGAAAATATACGTAAATTTATAAAGTAATAATATTAATAAATGAGTTCAATACAGTGTATAAAATTTATAAATACTACAGTATAAATAATAATAATATTTATTGACAATTAAAAAAACATTACAAACTAGTATGAAATCATTTTAATTTTTTTTAAAAAAATTATATCTATAATTTAAAAAAAAATATATCTATAATTTTAAAAAAAGTAAATCAAGTCTAAGACAATTATAAAATTTACTAATATTTTAAAAATAATTTATTAATATAAATTAATAAATAACTAATAAGTTTTTTTAAAAAAAATTGTTAGTTTTAATTTGTTTGGAAAAAAATTAATTAATTAAATAATTAAATAATATACATGTATAATTTCTAATACATATATATTTCTAAACTTTTTATACCTACAAAATTCATTAAAAATCATTTTAAAAAAAACTTAAACTATAATTACTATCATAACTAAAAAAAAAATTTCAACACTAACTACCCATTAAAATGTATTATTAATAATACAGGGCGGTTTTTCCCTTAGACCTTTTGAAATTACCCTGCTAAATTAAAAACTATAAATATTTGTAAATTTATTTTTACATAGATGGGGTTAGGGGTAGTTGGAATAGTTATTGTTGTTTTGAAAATCAAAACAGTTTAAAAATGGCGTCGGCACGCATTACAAAATATGCAACATTTTGGCACAAAAAAACCATTTTTGACGATTGCTCGGCAATATATATGGTGTGCTATCAAAGACGAAGAAGTTATTGCGTCAATATTTCTAACTTAAAGTGTAACATTAGAAGTTTACAAGACACAAATCACTGAAACGTTCAGCGCTACTATACCAAGAAAACGTTTGGCAAACAATCATTGGTTTTAACTTGACGGAGAAAGACAGCACAGAACACAGGATGTGTTCAATACTCTTAAAGAATGTTTTGGAGAGCATATCATTAGTTTTGATGCGCCAAAAAAACAGGAGGCGGCATTGATTGGCCATCATATTCACCTGATCTCAACCCTTGTGATTACTTTTTTTGGGGATATTTGAAAGATAGGGTTTAAGTTTCTCAACCAGAAACCATTGATCAACTTAAAAAAAACATTGAACGCGAAAAAAGGGCGATTCCAATGGATATGCTTCAAAGAGTTGCGCTAATTTTGAAGGCCGGATTCGTCATTTAATTGCAATTAGTAGCGGCCATTTTGAAAATTTAATTTATTAAAATTTAAAAGCTCCATTAGATAATTTTATATTAATTTTTATTTGAATAAAATATATATATATATATATGTTTTTAAAAGGACTAAGTGAAAAACCACCCTGTACTAATAAAAGTACATGTAATATATGTTTAATTTAATATTAATAGTAAATATATATTTTTTCCATTGCGTCAACATTTATTGTACACTCAATACAGTACATACACTAYACATAAATAACATAAAACTACTACTAAACYATAGATAGGMTATTATTATAGGTTTTTCTAACCTAACGTTTTAGTACTGTATTAGTTCAATGATAAACAGTATTGCATTTSAAAAACACTACACACAACACAACACAACACAATAAAACTTGTTTTAAACATTAGATATACTGTATATATAAACGCATTGAAAACTATATATATATATATATTTGGACGCCATTATAATATTGCAATAGATTTATATATATATATAAAGTATACTTAACTTATAATATCATATATTAATTAATTAATAATATTATTTAAAGTCATATATAAATTTAGAAAAAAAACTTATTAATTAATTAATAAAATAGTTTTTAATTTAAAGTTTATTTAAAAACTAAATAAAAATATCATTGAATTGATTGACTATTATTTGTGTGAATACTGAGTGTATAAAACCATTGGATCTCATATAACAACATAAYATYATAATACTTACGGTTATTATAATGTCTATCATTGATAACGACGTCGACATTTCCTGCGACTCCCGCAGACAATGTGGCCAAAGTGTCGACTCGTCCGCCGATGATATGACTGTTGCTAGTGGTAGTAGTGGCGGCGGCGGCGGCGGAGGACAACCAATGGCCAAACGATGTCGATTGAGTACCGAAGCGGATGACACGACAACACCGACGGGAGTCGTCGACAGCRACRAYAATAACTCCATGACTACWCCATCGATAGCCTATTGGCTGACCAAACCAGTGGCCAACAGTCAACCCGAACAGATCAATCAGTTGTGTCCCGAGGTTTTTCCAGATAATTTTGGCCAAATATTTGAAGGCAACCAAYTGGCGWCGGCTGGTACCGCTACGRTTGGTSTGCAAGTATTGGCGCAACAATATCGACTCGTATCTGGCCTCCCGACACGGTTTCCAGTATACGGGTCGYGTKACTAAGGGGGCGCCGCCGCCCGTCATGAACTACTACGAGTTCAATGCTATGTTAAGTTTTTATCCAAATYTGAGGCAATTGATTGTGAAAAACTTTACCGTCAGCGACCATTTGGTGGCCATTTTACGGCAAAAYGTTCMCCACATTTGGAACGTATCAGTYTGTACGGCTGCCCGAACCTGACCTGGAAAGGYATAACCATACTGGCCGTACGTTTTCCTCAATTAAAGTTTATTGATGTATCCAATTGTGAATTGGATGAAAACCGGTTTGTATTTTGATATTTACAGTTAGCTATTGATCTCATGTTTTAATTGAAAAACTTTTTGTTTGTTTTGCTTTTGCTTACAGATTAAGTATTTTGATTGAAAACTTGCAAAACTTGAAGATAATGAATGCGATTAATCCGGGCCGCGACGTCACTGGCCAATGTCTGGCCCGATTGGGTCCAAACATTCAGGATATATGGATCGGTTTGAATCATTTACGTGACGTTAATCTAGCTTTGCGGTCACTAGTGTCGGGCAATGGCAAGAATTTAGTACATTTCGGTCTAATTGTGTCCAATTTTGCTACGACTGACTTCTCCATCATAACCGATAATATGAAAAATTTGAAAAGTCTTAAACTGACGTTCGGGTCGTACAAGAGTTCGTCGCTGAAAGCGTTGGCAGCCCTGAAAAATCTGGAGTTTCTCGTATTGGCCGAAGACTCACGAAACGATAGCCAATCGGTACTGACTGATGACTCGCTGATTAGTGTACTCAAAGGCTGTACGCAACTGAGATCGCTGGCCATTGCMGGTACTAAACCGAATACCTGCCGGTTTACCCATCGATCCATAGCACAGATACCACAACTGTGCCGACATATGGAACAGATTCGCTTCTTGAATGCCCATAACTTGGCTGATGAAACCCTAGTAGCATTGGCATCGATACCGACACTACTAGTCCTGCATTTATCGTCGATGAACGGTATAACCGATCGTGGTGTATCGGAATTTGCCAAATTGGCTACGAAAGCCCGAAATTTTCGGGTCAGCGATTGTACAAATATTACCGAAGAAATTATCGACGCCTGGATAGAAGTGGCCACTAGACGATCGGACGAACGAATCAAATTGTTTGTCGAAGGTATCAATGTTACCCGCGATTTATCCGATTTACCCGATAATCTGAAATTGGATATCAAAAAGTTGCCGGATGTATGATTTTTGGATWTGGACTGTTTAGGTTACCGTTAATTATTTTTTTTTATAGAAAAAAAAACCAAACAAACGTCTAATATAGACATAAAACAAAAAAAATTGTCATTAAATTGTCGATATATATATATTTATGATATGGATATATATATTTAATTTTTGTCATTTAAAATATATATATATATTATTTATTTGTAATAATTTTTGAATTAATAATTATAATTATTATCTAATTTTTTCCTCTCTTTCTTTTAGTAGTTTTCTCATTCCATTTATACTAATTGATTATTTATATAAAAAAAATTGATTGATTGATTGATATAAAAATGTACATGGTTAAATATGTATAAAAATTTTTGCATTTTGTGTGTGTGTGTGCATATATTTTATCTGTTTCTAATAATAATAATTAAAATATTAATAATAATAATAATTTGAAAGCTTTTTAATTTTTTTTAAAAACAAAACTAAATGTACAAATGTTTGGAAAAAAAATTTATTTATTTGCAAATTAATTACATATTTTTTTTTTTTTGAGTGTATGGTGACTGACTGTAATAATTATATATATATATAACTATACAATATTTATAAGTTATTTGTCTTTTTATAACTTTTTTCTAGTGAGTATATAAATATATAGTTTTTTTTTGTGTTAAATTTAATATATGTAATAATTTTTAGTTTTTAAAAATGTAAAATTTTTAATATCATCTGCAAAAAAAATGGTTATCTATTATTATATGATACATTACATGCTTTCAAAAAATATTTATATATAATAATAATAATAATAATTTTAGTTTTTAAAAAGTTTTTAAAAAATATTTTTTTTTCTAATTGTCACTCATCATATTATCTAAAAAATAATTTATATGATATTTTTTAATCATCATTATTATTACAATTGTTAATAACATTTATATATATAAATAATAATAATAAGTTCATTATTATCATTATTATTAAATTAATTGATTTTATAAATATAATATTAATATTAATAATAAAAGGCAAAGCAAATTGCAAATATGTGTAGTTTTCAAGTGTTATATATATATATATTATATAATTGTTTTTAATTTTTACAAATATATACTTAGTCTGTGATTTATCTATAAATCATAAAATTATTGATTCATATATATATTATATAATTGTTTTTTAATTTTTACAAATATAAATTTAGTCTGTGATATATCTATATATATATATATATAAATCATAAAATTATTGATTCATATATCTATATATATATATAAATCATAAAATTATTGATTCATATATCTATATATATATATAGTATAATTATTATTATTATTATAAAAATATTCACTGTGTGTGTATGTGTCTGTCTATCATATTGTTTGTGTGTTTTTTTATTGACAATTATTTTTTTTTATAAAAAATTAATTGTTTGTTATTATTATTATTATTATTATTTGTGCTATCATTTGAACGGCAAATCATTTGTTGATGGCTTAGTTGTGTCGCATATCCTTCGCGTTAATTCAGCCTAAAAATTGTGGTAAAAAAATATATATTTATTTAAACGACAAACGGATAGACAAAAAAAAACAGTTAGAAAAAAATTAGTAGTTTTTAATTTTAATTATATTGTTAGTGAATATATATATATAAATAAATATTATTATAATAAAGTTTTAAATAATAGTGTAATATTCATATATATATATATATATAAATTATTAGTAATAATATTTATTATAGTAATCTAATCTCTCTTTTATTTTTGATTATTATTATTAGTTGAAATTACGGTAAATAAATAATGTGATAAATAAAATCTACAGGGTAAATATTTCCATTAATAATCATAATAATATAAATTTTAAATAATAAGATAATAAATAATATTATAATTTATAGTCAATAATAATGACTAATAAATGGAAATACATGGAAATTATAAGTTATTTTATCACTGTTTTTATATATCTCTAAAACTAATTTACATTTAAATAATTAATTAATAGTGCAAAACATRCAATAAAATAAAAGTGATAATACAAAAAAAAAATTAAAATAATAATATAAAAAAATAACACGAGTTTGTTATTCAAGGATTTTGTTTATATAAAATTATAATTAAAAACAATAAATAAAAATTTTTTATGTCTTATAATGCAGTTATCATTAATTAATATTTTCACTAAACAAAAAAAAAAGTTAAACAAATTTATTTACACAATAGACAGTCATTCATCACACATATACTGTATTATTATTATTATTTATGTATTATTACTATAAAAAGTATTGTTAATTATCAATTGAAAATTATAAAAAATATTATCGTAGGATAGGATGTATATATTATCAATAACAACAAAAATTACCGATAATTTATGAAACAAAAAATAATAAGTGTCTAATTCACACATTACTTAATTAATTAGCTAATCATTTTTTAAACTAACAGATTATATATATATATATATATATATATAATTATTAATACAATTAAATTACACATTTTTTTAGTCCTAAAAATATCATATGACTTGAATGGACAGTTATGTTATCACTGATACGTTATAACACATCCACACACACACACACACACACACACACACACACACACACACACACATAATGACATATATATTATTCAGAGAGAGAGAGAGAGAGAGAGATAGAGAGATAGAGAGATAGAGAGATAGAGAGATAGATAGATAGATAGATAGATAGATAGATAGATAGATAGATAGATAGATAGATAGATAGATAGAGAGTGATAGATAGATAGATAGATAGATAGATAGATAGAGAGAGAGAGAGAGAGAGAGAGAGAGAGAGAGAGAGTGATAGATAGATAGAGAGAGAGAGACAGACAGAGAGACAGTGATAGATAGATAGAGAGAGGCAGCGAATGATAGATAGATGGAGAGATAGATTGAGAGAGAGAGAGAGAGAGAGAGAGAGAGAGAGAGAGAGAGATACGGATACCGATAATACTTACGAGTGGTTCAAACTCTTTATGGCTGACCAGCGAAAACTGATTGACAAAATAGTAGAAATGTTTGTAACAGGTATTGCAATGGGCTTCGGCACCGATCTGCAGTAGGCGATCAAAGTGATGTATGTAGACGTGTACGAACACACGGAACAGTCGGGCCAAGATTTTCTTGCAAGTCGGCAGAAATTGCTTAGGAAATGGCACATCATTACGGGTCGGGAATATGGATTCATCGTTGATCTGGATTTCTATCCATTCCATCAGTAAGGTTATGTATCGGGTGGCCGGCAGCGGTACGGGTTTCTTGTATTTCAGACCATCAGCCCATAGATATTCGTATTTATGTCCGCCGGACATCCGCGGACACGACTCTTCGGTACAATGATCGCAAACAGTACCGTAGATTAGGTTAATCCTATTGAAAAAGTCTATCACATGTACGGCTATCCAATCGCATAGATCTTCACCTAATTATTATTAATAATAATAATTAAATAATTACTTATATTTTTTTATTAGTTAACTAAATACTATATATATATATATATATATATAGATTATAAACATAAAAATAATAATATATTATCTATTAATTATAATTATTTTAACTAAAATTACTTAAGTGTTTTTAATCACATACGATAACCAATATATATATATATATATAGTAATTATTATTAAATAAATTTATTATTATTATTATTATTCAACACATTTGAATGTGTGTTAATAAAACTGTATTAAAAAATTGATTTATATATAAATAAATATATATTTTTTCAAATATAAATATATTATTATAAATTTAGTAAATTATAATTTTGTTGTTAATCTAATTGAATTTTTATTATTATTATTATTATTAATTTATTAATTAATTATATTTTATTAGTTAACTAAATATATAAATAGTAATTATTATTATTATTCAACACATTTGAATGTGTGATAATAATACTGTATTAGAAAAAATTGATTTATATATCAATATATATATATATATATTCAAATATAAATATATGTTATAAATTTAATAAATTTAGTAAATTATAATTATTATGGTTGATCTAATTGAAATTTTTTATTATTATTATTATTATTATATAACATAAGTCTAATTAGTATATATATATATATTTATAGTTACTATTTTTAAAACATTTTATCACATTTTATTTATATATATATATATAATAAAAACATTTGACAACAAAAATTATAGAGTAGGTTTATTTTAAATTAGTGAAAATTACTTAATACTTAAAAAATAAATTTCAATTTTAAAGTAATAAATTATTTTATTAAATAAAATAAAAATAAATAAGAGTTAATTAAATTTTTTTTCTATTAGGAAAAATACATATTTTGAGGCTATATGTTATCTGTAAGAAAATTATTATAATTTAGTGTTTTTTTTATAAAAAAAATTTTAATCTAAACTTTTTATCTATGGATGATTTATATTAAAAAATAAAATTAAAAAAACAGTTAAATTACTATAAATAAATAAAAATTTATATTAATATTAAATTTATCTAGCTATTTTTTACTATTAAATTGAGAGTTCATTAGACCCTATTTACTAGAAATTTAATTTCAAATTTTTTTCACCTGTAAATTGTGACATTATGTGATTTTCATATTAATTTTATTTATTTTTATATTATTATTATTATTATTTTGTTGTAAATTTCCATTTAAAATGTTTTGTACTATATTTGTAACATAAAGTTTAGTTTAAATAATTTTTTTTGTATATAAAAAAAATATATATAAATTAAATACTAAATCCTAATCATTGCCTATAATATGATACAAATAAACATAATCATAAAATTTTCTATATATATATGATATAATTTCACGAAATTTACTAATCATAAAATTATTTTTAAAAAAAATAAAATTACAAATACACTGTATATATATATTTATAGATTAAAATTTTATAATAATAAAAAAAACATTATTATCATCATTACAAAACAAACAAGTTTATAATTTATACAACACAAAAAAATGATAATATAAATACTAAAAAAAATATAATTTTTTGAAATAAATGATTAAATACAGTGACAAAAATCGATTACTATTTATATGATATATATATATATAAATAAATATATACATTATTTTCTATGTATTTTTGTAATTATAAAATTATAATAAAAACAAAACAAACAAATAAAATTTATAAAATCCATTTGACTTTTAAAAACTTTTTAGGATTAAGGTTATGGGCAATAATAATAATATATTTAAAGTATAATATAATAATACATTTATCTATCTATCTATATATACATACAGAGATTATAAACATAAAAATGATAATATATTAATATATATTTAATTATTTTATCTAAATTACTCAAAGTGTTTTCAATCACATACGACAACCAATATATTAATAGTAATTTAAAAACTTTTTAAAATAAAATCATTTTTTAATAATAGTTGTTAATAAAAGTTTTATGTGGTGTTCACCCTTTGGTGATTTACATATTTATTGTTTGTTTGTTAATAAATTATTATTATTATTACTATTACTATTACTATTTGATATTTTTAGTATTCAAATATAGATTTAAAAAAAAATTATTATAATTTATAATAATAAACTAAAAAAAATTGTGGTCAACAACAACAACAACAAAATGTTGTTAACGATAATACCCACTAAAATAAAGTTATATAATAAACTGTAATTTTAAGAGACAACTTAAACATTATATTTAATATCATATATATATATATATATATATTAATATCATTCAAATCTAGTCATTTGAAATCACACACTGAAAATTGCCTCAAAAAACAGTGTGTTTTTTGGGGTTTAAAAAACTATTTTCATCTCCAATAAAAAAAAATAAACTAATCATCAAAACTGGTGTTTTGAGACCACAATAATAATAATCATAATAATAATAATAATACAGTAATAAAATTATAGTGTATTTATATTTAATGATAATTATATATTAAGTCGACAAATCTGCTGATGATTATTACTACTACTACTACTACTAAAATTGAAAATACAGATTGAAATATAATTGTAATTAATTGCTTTAATAATAGGTATCAAATAAAATAAAATTTCAAATATAACAGCAAAATAATAAATAATTAAATTTCTAATCCTTTTTTTTCTTACTAATACTACAGTAGTATATATAATATGAATAAAAATTTGTAATTAAAATAAATTTTAATAATTTATTTTTTTTGAGCTAAAAAAAGAGTCAAATATTTTCAATTTTGTTATTATAATAATAGTAGTAATAATAATAATAATGGATATTAATATTAAAATTTTAATATATTATTTTGCATATAATAAATTAAGTACAGTATATAAAAACTAGTTAAAACTAAAAAAATTATTATATATTAGTTAGTAATTAATATTACGGATGTTAATAGCTATTTAAATATATATATAAATACATAAATACATAATAAATAAAATATTAATCAATAGTTGTTTTGTTTTTGAAATAAAACTATTAATTTGACGATTATTTTTTGTTTTGTTTAAAAATACATTTTTTTGCTATGAAATTGATTGATTTGATGCTTTAGATAATTTTATTCATTTATATATATATTTTAATATATTTTTGTTTCTCATTTTTTTGACACCAATTTTTTTTGGGGATACTAATTGAAAATTGCCTCAAAATAATACATATATTTTTTTGTTATTATTATTATTATTATAATTAAATTGTTTTTTCGCGCATATATTTAAAACAGTATGAAATGATCGTGAAATTGTATTTTTAAAACAATTTTTTTTGTGTTTAAAAAATAAACATTTTTCATAACTTTTCAAAAGCAATCAGTTATATTAATCTTCATTATCACTATAATTAAAAAATTTTGTATTTTTTTTATTTTATCTGATTTTCTTCAATTAATTAGTTTTTTGTTTTATGGTATTTAAAAATTAATACTAAACAACAACAACAACAACAACACACCATAATTTAATTAGTCAAAAATGGGATAAACATTTTATACACACTATAGTAATATTATTATTATTATTTATTATTAAAAGGTATACTTTATATTTAGGTGTAATTAATAGCCTATAGAAAATAGATGACTATAATTAATAGGATACATAAATATTGTATTTTTTTAAAAATAAAAAATTTAAGTTTTTTTCAGTGTCAAACATTAATAATATATATATATATATATAAATAACAATTATATGACCCAATGATATAAAATAGCAATTGATAAATGATGTATTTTTTTTTGTTTAAAATTTTTTTACATCTAAATGTTATGTATATATATTATATACAGGTATATCCATAAACATTTAAATAAGTTATAAATATTTATTAATAGATTTATATATATATAACTTAAATATATTTATTATAGTTTGGATTTAGTTTTTTTTAAAAAAACTAAACACAAAACTAAAGTATTATAATTCAAAAAACATATGACTTGAAAAAACAAATAATGAAAATTGTGATAATAATAATAATAATAATAATAAATATTATATTAGAGACAATTAAACAATCCTTTAAAAGCAGCAAAAAAATAAATTATAAATTATTGAATATTTATTTATTTATACAGAAAAATACAGTAAAATCATTGACAAAACAAACAATTGTTTTTTTTTAATTTTGATTTTTTAAATTCATAACAACAATACACTATATTTGCCAGATATGGGAAACACTTGACCTTAAAGTTCAGGGATTTTTAATTTAAAAAATAAAATTATTTTACTGTTAAACACACGACAATCACATCAAATAGCTATTTGTAAATATATTATCGTTTAATGTAATCATAAATTTTTAAAAAATAATTATAAATACTTAATAACTTTATTATGTGAATAATAATAATAATACAGTAATAATGTTAATAATATTATTTTTCTCATATAAGCAAACAAATATCATTGTATTTTGAATACAATATATAACTTTTACATATACTATATGTTGTTATGTTTACTATGCAAACAAATTACAATTAAATGATTTTTTAGAAATAATAATAATAATAATAACTTATTATTATTATTATTATTAAAACATTTTTATAAGTGATATAGGTGCCAAAAATTTCATATTATATATTATAAGTTATAATAATCATTAAGTATTATTAATATTTATTATTTTTAAAAAATCATTATCATTGATTAATTTTTTCAAACTAAAATAATAATAAGCAATCAACTAAAACCACATTTAGTGAAATACAGGGTATAATAATAATTATTATTATTATTATAGTATATCTATTTTCTATGAATAATATATGTGAAACTTTTAGGGGGGGGGGTCTTAGACCTACACCAGACAACTATTATTATTATTATTATTATTATTACTATAGTATTATTGTTATGTCGAAAAAATATTTATTTTTTTTAATGAAAAATCATTATTTTTTGTTAATATTTATTTTTATTTATTTATTTTTTTGGATAATATTTGCCACTAATGGATGGCTGGCTAACACCAACACACAAAAACATCATATGAATCACTATATTATATATCATTATATCATTACACATACCACACAAATCTATTATAATTTTATTTTTTAATATCTTTTAACAATAAAAAATTATTTTTTTAAAAAAAATTCCGGTGCAATGAGCACCTGGTGCTCGACCCCACTCTACCTTAATCTACAATATATATATATATATATATATATATATATATATATATATATATATATATATATATATAAGTAAAGTATTAAAAAACTGGTAAATGACAACTAATTCGTGACTATAAGCTATAAAAATATATTTATTTTTTTTATCTAATATATAATAATAATAATTGTTATTAAATTATTTCATTTTCACTTATATATATATACTGTATATATATATATATATATATATATATATATATATATATATATATAATACAATATACAGTATATATAATACAATATAATTAAACTCAAATAACTACTATATATTTTGTTTTCTCAAACACTCAAATAATTTATTATAAATTATTATTTTTTTTCAAAATTAAATGCTATAATTTTTGTAGTTAAAAATCAATGTCATTGAGTGTTATTTGAATTAATTTTCAATTTGGGAATTAAAAATAATAATAATTTCTGTTAACAACCATTTGTAATAACATGTGATTCAAAATTATGGGGAAAATTGCAATTATAATTTTTTTTCGTTGTATAACAAAAATAAAATTATAATAATAAAAATTATATGTATTATACAGTATATATTATATACACTACTAGGGATATAAATTTATGATAAATGTATATAATTTAAACAATAATATATTTGTAACTTAAACTAGCTAATCAAAAATTAAAAAAATAAAATAAAATTTATATTATATTTTATCATAATAAATTCAATCGATCAATTTGAAACTATTAATTACAAATAAAAATTTTTGTATATATATATATTACAATACTGCCATTAATTACAATAATTACATCAAATAAAATATTACTAAATAAAATTATTTGCATATTTTTGCTTAATATTTACTTTAATTACAATTATTAATATTAATATTAATTATTAATATATTATAATTAATAGCACAAACAATTATTGACAGTTTTTTTTAAATGTTTTGTTTCAATTACTAGTCAAATATTTATATAAATAATTATATATATAATTGAGTTAATCTTATTTTTTTAGTTTTAATCTATACAAATACATTGTATATAATTTTTATTAAATTTTTTTTTATATATTTATTAGTAAATATATATACTAGAAATAATAACTCAATAATTAACTTATAATAAAATACTTTATTACTACCTAAACAATCAATTTTTATTTTTATTAAATTAAATTAGTACAGTAAATCAAAAATTATTTAATGAAAATATTATTATATTATTATTAAAGTTTTGTTTATAGGTTAGATAAAAACTAAAATATCCTAGTGAAATTTTATAATGTTAATTAATTACTATATATTTTTTATTAGTATTATTATTATTATTATTAATATAGAGTAGATACTGGCAGGAAAAGCTTACTAGCTTAATTTTTAAATAAATTGATGATGTAGTTTATTAAACATAATAAAAACTTATAAAAAATATCATCATTTACATATAAACTATTACTAATTTGCAAATAATAACGTAAAATTTTAATTTAAAAATTAAGCTAGTAAGCTTTTCCTGCCAGTATCTAATATAGAGAGTAATTATTGATAATATAATTATTATTAATAATATAAAACAAAACAGTTGAGTGTTGCGTATTAACAAACAACAAATATTAAATAAAAATTAAATAAAAAATTAAAACCCTATTATATAAGTGGCTGACATGTATTTAAAGGCCCCAATTTTTTTCACAAAAAAAAATTATAATAATATAATTAATTATTATAATTCATAATCAATGGGACAATCAACTGATAATATTGTATAATAATTATATCTATAGAAAATGATATATTTTTTATATATATATATAAAAACTATCGGATATGGCTTGAGGTCAACAATAGCCCCAATTAATATCCTATTATTTATTTTGTTATAAACATATTAATATATTAATTGTTTGAATATATTAAATAACTATTTTTTATATGTGAATTATTTTATACATTTATTTTTCATATAAATATAAACAAACATATATATCATTAATAATTGTGTATTAAAAAATAATAATAAATAAATAAATGAACCTAATTTTTTATATTAATAATAATTAATTAATTAAATGTTGATAATAAAAAATTAGTATTTAGTTTATGTAGATCTGATATAATTCACATGTTTATTGAAAATAAAGTATTTTATTCATTAATAATATATATATATATATATTACATAATAAATAACAAATAATATATCATCAATCGATAGGCATATATAGCCCTAAAAATAGTAAAAATACAAAACTAAATAAATTATTTGATAAATTTATATATATATGCCATTTATGATGAAATTAATCTAATGTAAACAACATTATTAATAATAATAATAATAAAATAAACTAAAAATACATAACAAAAAAATGCTTATTTGGCAAATTCAATGATAATAATAATAATAATACTAACAAACATTAAATAAATCCATATTTGAATTTTTCAAATTTAATATCATAGCAGTTATAAAAAAATTAAATGTTGATAAATATGCTGATTTATTCATATAAACACAACAAATAATTTTAAAAAAAATAAAATATATATACAGTATATATATATATAAATAAATTTTCATTTAAATGATTAATTAGATCATTAGAAAAAACACTTGAATTTTTTGAGATAAAAATTTTTTCTTAAGGAAATATATATACCCGGTATATATATATATACAACAACAACACCATATCATTAGGCAATAAATTAAACTAATAGTACATATATATATATATAAATAATAATAATAATAATAATAATAATCTTATGTATAATTAAAATAGTAGTTAATTAAAAAATCATAAATAATATAATAATCTCTATATATTGGTGTTAATTAAAATAATAATATCTGTTTTTTTTATATGTGTAGGTGTCTTATTATTATTATCTTTTAATTATTATTATAATTATTATTATTTTTAATTATTATTATTACAAACCTGGGGGCAATTTGACGACATCTTTGAGGTTGATTCCCGAATTTAGACTAGCAATAGCTTGTTTGTGTAGGCTGTACCTCAATGTGCCCGGCTCAAACTTTTTTTTAGGCCTAAATGTCTAGGATTTTTTAAAACAATTTTTTGTATATATATAAAAAAAATTATCAAATTATAAATTTTTCTAAAAAATCATATTTAACACATAAAATAGGACCAAACATAAGTAAACCATATCCCGGATTAATTAATTAATAAAATAAATAAACCACCATATCCCGTATATTAAAAAACTATACCCGGTTATTGTGTACCGGTTATTATCTTTAAATAATTTTTTTATTGATAATTGTTTAATTTGTTTTAATAGATAATTATCTAGCAATAGTTAAATTTTTTTATTTAATATAACATGCTAAATTTTATTTTTATTTTATTATTAAAATAATTAACTATATAAAATAGTTAATTATAAAAAATATTTACTAATTATATAAAGTTTAGCGAACTCATCTAGTTTAAATTGTTATTGTACAACAATGATTAAGGTAATAAATTTTTTTGATGACTATAATGTTAAAACTAAAACATTTTATTGTTATTATTACTATTATTATTATTATTATTATATTATTACTTTTTTAGTAAAAATTATTCATTATTATTATTATGAAAATAAAACAAATTTTTTGGGGAAAAAAATTAATGTGAAAAAATTTGTTTTATAACTAACTATTTGTTGCATTATTATTATTATTATAAAATATATAATAATAATTATAATTATTATTATATGATACTCAACAACTAGAAAAAATGTTTTATAAAAATACAAATAAAAAATACTGTATATTACTAAACATTATAACTTATAATTTATAATGTTTTCACAATTTAGCTATTAACAAAAAAATATTATTTAACAAAAAAAATATGTATATAAAATAAATTAAATGGGGAATAACCAGTAATTATACAACATTTTACACATAATAAAAAATATCTAACAACAAAAAAATGTGATAATAATTATTAAATGGGGGTCAAACAAAAATTTAAGGGAGGGGTTGATTTTACATATATATACATGCACTGAAAAAAACCATATTAATTGTATATAAAATCCATATAAACTTAATATAAAATTTTATAATAAAAAAAATATCGGTTATACAAAAAAAAGTTATAGAAATTGAATAAATAACTAATTAGTTAATTAAATGTTAAATACATATGAGATTATTATCATTGTGTTTGAGTAAGTGAGTGAGTGTCAGAGAGAGAGAGAGAGASAGAGAGAGAGAGAGAGAGAGAGAGAGAGAGAGAGAGAGAGAGAGAGAGAGAGAGAGAGAGAGAGAGAGAGAGAGAGAGAGAGAGAGAGAGAGAGAGAGAGAGAGAGAGAGCGAGAGAGAGAGAGACAGAGAGAGAGAGAGAGAGAGAGAGAGAGAGACTGATAATTATTATTATAATTAAAATACAATAAAAATAATTTGTTTAATAATTTTGTTAATTAATTCCTCCAACAAAACAAACACTAACACAACATATATACTGTATATACAGTATATATATATAYAACACATATCATAAATGGGTAAAACAATTATCAAATAACAATAATTTATTTAGAGATAATAACCACTACTATATAACTATACTAAATATAATTAAATACAAAAAATACAAAAAATAAAATTCACTGATTGTGTCCTACATTATGATATTTGCGTACTTTTTTGCTTTTGCCTCCTTTATGGAAAAACTCCAAGAAAGACATCGATGCCATCACTACTAACTGATCCAATGGGTGATCACACTATACCATCGATGATGATGAAGACAATTAATAATATAATAGATTCAGATATTATCAGTCAAACAGTTAATTATATGTATTATTATTGAGGCGCCAATCGCTAGTATATATTAATAGTAGTTATTATTAATTAGACAATTGAATTAATTTGAATAATAATTATTATCATAAATATTATTAACACTTAATGGTATTGTCTATTGATTACTGAGATAACAACCACACAAAACAATGACAACAATACTAATAATAATAATAACAATATTATTATAAATGGCTTTAAAAAAAATTTTTGATGATAAACCTAATCACCAAAAAATATATTGTCAATCAATTGATTGATTGAATAAAATTATTATTTAGTAGTAGTAATAGTAGTAAAACAATGGACAATAAGTATATGGGTTTATATCATATCATTTAAGTTATATAACAACAATAATAATCACTTCTATTAATAATAAAATTAAAATTATTTATTATTAAAATTATTATTTTAAATATCACTTTAGGTTTTTGTTAGTTAGTATTAATAGTAGTAGTGATGACTCATTGCATAACATTAAGTATTTATATATATTGTTTGAATAGTTAGTTATTTTTTGAAGAGCTATTTAAACAAACATTTTTTTTATTATTATTAGTATATTATCACAAAAAATATATAAAAAAAACTTTTATTATTATTATTTATTACACTATAATAATAATGATAATAAATATACCTATGATTTTGCACTTATATTATCAAAAACAATAAATACTTAATTGATTAAACAAATCACTTAATAATAATAATAATACAAAAATATTTATTGAAAACTATATATATATTTAGCGATAATATTGTTGTTATATATTATTAGACAGATTTCTCTCTCAATATATATATATATAAAACTCAATGTTTTTTGTTGTGTTGTTATTGTTGTTGAATAGTATTGAATGCCTTTCACTGTTTGTACGGAACGCATGAATGCATTGTGTGTTTTCCACCAATGAGTCTAAACTGTATATACACTGTGTGTGTATGACATTCAACTAAAAACCAAATGTCAGACAACATGTACTAAACTATTATAGATTAGAGTCGATGTACAGGTTTTCCTCAATAATTGTTATAAAATTTTTGTTTTGTTGTTTACTATTTTTAATGCATTTACTAGACTAGAGTGGTTAAGCTTTTAAATTTTTTTTTAAATTAGTTATTTGGATTGGATTGGGTTGGATAGGATCTACACAGTAATTTAATTTTCTTAAAAAAAAATGTGTTTAATAATTTTGTAATTTTTTTTAATATTTAAATTTTAATACAATAAATATAATTAATCGATAAAATTAAATTATAAATAATATGAGTAGGATAATTTTTAATTAGCAACAACAATAAAAAAATTTAATAATAATAATAAATTATACTTGTAACAATTTTCAAAATAAATCAATAAATTCTATTGTCTAATTTTGTTCATGTATGTAATGATTTTTTTTAAATTTTTATCTAAGTTATTTTCAATAAATTTTAGTAAATTATTTTTAAAAAATATACTAAAATTACTGTTTTATTATAATATAAAAATATTTTTATAATATTTTAATATAATAAATAGTATAACAATATTTTTATAATAATTAATTACCATATAATTTGTTTTAAAAAATATATATATTTTAGTTATCTAGTAAATACATTTTAAAAAAAAATTGTTTTTTAGAATACCCGATAAAAAAAATTATAATCTAGTATTTTGTACAATGTACAAACTTGTTTTATAGTGTAGAACTGTTTTATATAAAAAAAATAAAAATTTAGTGTAGAGGTCTTTTCCAACAATAAATTGAAAGTTTTCCCATAATTTAAAGGTTTTAAATGTTAGTATTTTTTATAAAAAAACTTGTATTTATAAAAAAAAATTATTTATTAATATTCAAAATATATATATAATTATCAGATTGTTTGGAAAAATTTCTATGATTTATAAAAGATTTATAATAATTATTATCAGTTTTTATTATTATTATTGATAATTAATATTTTTATATTTATACATTCATAGCATTTTTATTATATATATATATTTTTATTAAAAAATAACATAAATGTATTGTTAAATTAGATCATATTATTATTATTATTATTATTATTTAATATAATCATATGTTATATATTGTATAATAATTAGATTATTGTTTGTTTGAAAACAAATTATATATATATATACAAAAAAATTATATATTTAAATTATATACAGTACAACGTTTAACATGTTTTTTTATTATTGAAAAATGTTGTTTTTTATATGCATTTAATAAATTTATCAAAAAACAGCTATTTTTAAATAAATAAATAGCAAAAAAAATTGGATGATTTTATCTATAAATTAGATATTTTGAATAAATAAAAACTAGTTTTCAATTTGTAATGTTGACATCAACTTATTATATATATATATATATATTAATAATTAATTATATTTATAATATATTATTTTCGGTCAAATTTTTTTTAATACCCCACTTATATATATATACAACATATTTATTATCTATAGTATATATATTTAGTATAATATACATATATATCTTTATATATAACATTGGCATATTTTATCTAAATTTTTACACTAAAAGTAATTTTTTTAAAATTTAAGTAATATTTATTGATACAATGATTTTATCAACAAATCAAAAATAATCAAATGTTTATCAAAAAAACACTTTATTTATATTAAGACATATAWATGACATTCAATTTAATTAATTTCTAAATAAAAATTATTTCTTTTTTTTTAACAAAAAATAAATATATAAATTAAATTAGAAAATATTACCTTTAACTTTTATAATTATAAATTTTATATCAATTTTTATTATTTTTAGTAGTTTTTCRCAATTTTATCCATTGATTTGACAAATAGATATACTAAACATTAGGTGTATTCAAAGTTAATACTAAAAAWTTTTTTTATGATATTGACACACATTTTATGTTTAACTAAATAATATATATATATATATATATATAAAACTATTTATTTACTTTATATTTATTTTTTTTTTTGTTAAATCATAATGGTTTATATTATCATTAAAATTTTTATTATTTTTTTCAATTAAAAATTAATTAATTATTTACTTAATTACTTCTAACACCTACTAGTAGTTGACAACAACATTGTAAACAATTTTTTGCTTAAATATATTAATTGTTTTTATAAAGTTTATTTAATTATAAATTTATTTATATTTTATTTAAATAACTACATATCTATTTAATTCAAAAAAAAAAATTCAAGTGCATGTTAATTGTTTATTTAATTAATAATTAATTAATTCATAAAAAAATGTTTTTAAAATTAAAACTTTTAATCAATAACTATTAATCGATTAGTTATTAAGTAATTTTAAAAAATAAAATAAACAAATATTTTTTTCACATAAAATTTTTTTTTTTATCATTTAGTAATAATTATAATTATTAATAAATTAATACCAATTAAAGTGATGATACCATTGAATAAATAACCTAAAAATAATTTTATTATTAGTCAATTGGTTGCATCATAATAGTGAAAGTGTAATACATTATATTTATATAACATTTTACTGGTATAATACCAAACATAAAACAYACACATATTTTTTTGTACGTCAATACTGTACAACACAAACATAACATAACATTATTATTATTATTACATTAGTATATCATATGATTTAGTTTTGAAATACATTTTCTAAATATAACAACAATTATAATCACTTAAACAACACAAACAAACAACAAAACAAAAAACAACAAAAACTTTTCAATAGTTTTTTTTTAATCAAATGTATTGATGATATCGACAATAATAATAATAATAATAACGACAACAACAATAAAAACCTACGGATATTACTGATCGGTATATTATTATTACAATTATTATATGATATAAACATATTGTTATATAATTTCAATTATAATAAATATTTTTTGGTTTAAAAAAACAACAAAAAAAAAGTTTTAAGACATATGTTTGACAAAAACCGTTTGATATATCATTGATATATAGGATATACTAATCAACCAATCAATCAATTGGTGGTCAACCGCAACAACCGTAACAACAATGTGGTCACTACTACCCGAACCGTTGTTGTTGGAAATATTCAAACATTTAACGGTCGATCAGATGCTAAACGTATTGTTGGTTTGCCGCCAGTGGTCACGGGTCGGATCGGATGACTTACTGTGGAAACACTTTTTCTATCGGCGTTTCGATTCAATTGACCGCAGCGTTAGTTTGCCGATCGGATCGCTGGGCTATCGGTACGAATGTCGGCGACTAATATATCATACGCCAAAGGTATTTTGATTGATTGGCTTGGATTGATTGATTGACCCGATAACGGGTCAATCAATTGGTTGGTTGTGGTGATGGTGGCCAGTATTAAAAGTGTGGTCAAACAGATAGCGTATGCATGTATGGGATAGTAATCGTGTTAATAGACAGGTAATCGGTAATAGACACCTAATCGGTAATAGACAGGTAATCGGTAATAGACACCTAATCGGTAATAGACAGGTAATCGGTAATAGACACCTAATCAGTAATAGACAGGTAATCGGTAATAGACTGGTAATCGGGTTATAGACAGGTAATCGGTTAATAGATAGGTAATCAAGTGTTAGTTAAAATATAAAATAATATTAAACTACTTAACATTATTGTAATTAATTATTTTTTTTGATTAATTATAAAAACTAACTAGATGATTAGTCAAACTATACTATGTCGATGCTATTATCAATAGTTAATTTTACAATTAATCAAAAATATCAAAAAAATAATAATCAATTAATGTTAAGTAGTTTATAATATTATCTACAATTATGATCTTGGTCATTTTTTATATTACCGGTAAATTGAATGTATGGTTTACCAGAATATTTAATATTTTATCTAATACTCAATTATCTGTCTATTAACCCAATTACCTATCTATTACCGATTACCTGTCTATTAACCCGATTACTATCCCATACATGCGTAACGCTATCTGTTTGACCAAACTTTGTGTACATACTGGTGGTAGTGGTGGTGACCATTGAACATGATTTATAACTATAAATTTACCGAAAATTTTTTTTACCGATTATTTATATATAGTTTGAAAGCGAAACACTTGAGGCGCACGACCATCAAGTATTGCACGTGTCGTTCGCCCATAGCGGCCGAATGTTCAGTTCGTGCTCGAAGGACGGCTTCGTAATGGTCTGGACAACCGAATCGTGGCCAACACGACTGAAATATTCGGCCGACATGAAAGACTATTCGTGGTCGTACACACAGTTTTCGCAATTCAATCAGGACGACAGTCTGCTATTGGTTTCGGGCGTACACTTTGGTCCGCATACGGCCAGCGGCGAAATTGCTGTCTTCAATCTAGGGGCCGACAATTTTCAACTACAATGTCGTGTCCTGAACAAGCCGTACGATGTATTCGGTACGTGGTATACAAATGACTATTTGATATCAAGTCGTTTGCATTTTTTGGGTAATCTGGTCTCGTGTTCGGCACTCTGGCTGAACAAGGCCTGTCAGGAAACGGAATCCGAGAGGAAGCCAATCATCAAACGGTTGTTCAAGTTTTACAACAAAAATGCCAGTTCTGTACGATCGGTATTAGTAGCCGATTGTATTGCCGACGACGACGGCGGTGGTGGTCAGGGATCAGCAGCCAAAGCTGAAGACGAGGACAACTGCTCAAGTAATTGTTGTTCAAGAGGTGGTGGTCAAAGTCACCACAATCACCAGTGTATGGGTAGCGCACATCGCGGTAATCCAGTGTCCAGTTTGGGTACTAATCGACTGCTGAAGTCACTCCAGACGCCGCCGAACTATAGCCATCGTATCGACTATTTTGGTGCCGATTCTAACATTTCCTGTACTAACGAAAGTCCTATTCGCTATAATGCCGAATACCATCGATGTCAACAACACCAACAACAACAGCATCATCATCAACAACAACAACAGCTACAGACAAACCAAAGACACGGTGATAGTAGTTTGAGCCGAACCATTAGCAACGACTCGGATGGTTCAACTAATAGCGATTTCGATGATCCGCCCTTACCTTGGGATGAAGATTGGCTTAAATTGAGTGATGACGACAACAACGAAGCCGATGACGATGAGGAGGAGGAAGAGGAAGAGTTCGCTACTGATGGCAACGGCGGCGGCGGCGGCGGCAACAGTCGTAAAGTTAACAGAAATAATAATAATATACAGAAAACTAGTCAAACAAATGGTTTAAAATCAAACAAAACTCAATCTATGGATTCGTCGTCTAGAGCCGTCGGCGGTGGTGGTCAATCATCACATTATGGACACAACAACAACAACTACACCAAACAGCCGCCAAATAATAGCCGATTGTTGTGCAATACGGATAAGCTATTGATATTTACGTGCGGTTCCCAGACATATGCACCCCATCAGATCGGTATCAAACGTATTAAGCCGATCAAGTTTGACGAGTATGTCATGGAAACGGCCACTCTATCGAAACGGCTAGAGGAACGTCGTCAGGAACAGGAACTACAGGCATTAGTTCCGTCGCCCAATTGGCTGGAAGAGCAATCGGTGGCCCATTATTTCGATTCAATCGATCACGTTATCGATCTGAAAGGCCATATCATTGGCATGGGTTTGAGTCCCGATCACCGGTATCTGTACGTAAACTCCAGATCGTGGCCGGTGAATGCCAATGTCGATAATCCATTGGAACCGCCGCCGATTGCCCAACAAATCGATATACATGTCTACGATTTGAGGACATTCAAAAAAGTCGGTAACATGTTTCGGTCGCATCGGGCCTACACGCCGAACGACGAATGTTTTTTCATCTTTCTGGACGTTAGCGACCAGTTTGTGGCCTCTGGTGCCGAAGATAATCAAGGTTATATATGGGACAGACACTATGGGCTGTGTTTGGCCCGATTGCCCCACAAAGATGTTGTCAATTCGGTAGCCTTTAATCCACGTAATCCCGAAATGGTTGTCACCGCCAGCGACGACAAGACATTGAAAGTTTGGCGTTCAAGCAATCAAATGAAACTCATATCATAATAGTGTTGTCAAAAAAAAAAAATTTGCAAATTTTATTTTTGCTTAAAAAATAGTTATTTATTGTTTTATTTGTTAATAATTTTTCAATTTATTTTTCTATAAAAAAACAAAAATACCCGAATATTCACTAATAGATTTCAACTTATATTTGTTTTATATGTGAATAATAATAATAATAATAATTAAACAAAAATTGTTTAAATACTGTAAATATTATTACAGATACTTTAAATTGTGAAAATTTTTTGTTATTAATTTGGTTTTTTTATTTAAATATTACCGTATATTTATTGCATAATTTATTTTTGTATTATTTTGTTTTGTTTTTTGTTTCAACAAAAAAAACCAAATGGGATTTATAATATTGTATTTTTTTAAAATATATATTTATTATTACCGTAATATATAAACTTTTAAGCATAATAATAATAATAATAATAATAATACAGTAGTATTAGTAGTAGTAGTAATAATATTATATAATAATATTTTTAACGGACATTTTAATGTTATTATCAAAAAAAAAATTATATCTATTTTTTGATACTAAAATAAAGTGTGATGATGATGATAAAATAGTTAATATATATATATATATATATTTATTAATTATATAATTAATAAATATAATTTTTATATTACATAATACTGTAATAATAAGCATATGTCTATTTTTTATACATTTTATTAATCAAAAAAATTATTATTATTATTATTGTTAATAATGTAATATTATTATACAGGTATTAATATTAACAATTTGATTTTTTAAAGTTAAATAATAATTATAAATTGTTAATTGTAAAAAAATTAATTGTTTGTTTTAAAAAAAAATATTACATTATCTGAATGTTAAATTTGTAAATTAAAATAATTTTTTAATTATATAATATTATATATATATTTTTATAATATAAAAAAATTAAAAAAAATGTTAAATATGGCTAATTTTTGCTGGCTAAAATTATTATACTATTAAATAATAATACTAATAAATTGTATGTTAATATTTATTACGGTAATTATGATATATATATTTTTAAATAAGATATCAAACATTTGTATAAATAATAAAATTATTGTTATTATTGTTATCCTAATGTATTTTAATAGGTAAACAAAATTATTATTTTTTTTAAAAAAATGTTAAAATGATTTATTTATTTTTTTAGTTAAAAATGTTTTGAAAATTTTTAATATAATTTAATATTTATCTATTATTTTCTTCTTCATCATCTAATAACCCATAGATCCAAGTCTTTGAATGTCCAATCGTCTTCATCGATGGGTATATGTTGTTCATCGGGTAGACCAGTATTTTCTGCCAACTCCTCTTCGGTCGACACATATTTCTGCCGACTATTGGTGTCCATTGTTTTCAGTTCTGGTTTTCTTCTATTTTCAGACTGTTTTAACGGATCAGTTGTCTTATCGTTATTATTATTATTATTATTTGATGAATACTTTTGATATGTCTTAGTCATCGTCATCATCGGTGTCATCATTGGTTGTCTTTTAAAATTATTATTATTTTTACTACTATTGTTTGGACCAATACTACTAGTGGTTGAAAACTTTATCAATTGATTATCATTGCTATCATTATCCTTATAATTGTTTAAACCTAACCCCTGTTGTTGTTGTCGATGATTATGAATAGCTTTAAACTTAGTCCTATTAACAAGTTTTATACTATTATTATTAGTATTACTATAATCTTTATTATTATTATTTTTATGATAATTGTTAGGAAAGTTATTATTATTATTATTGTTTGATGTTTCAAACAATTTTTTAAATCTGTTAACATTTAGCCGATTCCAATGGTTTCTATTGAAAATATTATTATTATTATTATTATCATTATTATAGTCGATAATTGTGTCATCGATTTGATGGCTACCAGAAAACAAGTTGCTGTTACTCTTCAATGATTGTGACCTTAAAAAAATCAAACCATAAGATATTCATTACTTATATATATATATATTACATAATAATAATTTTAAAAATTACATATAATTTACAGTATAGTATATAGTAATAGTTAGTGTCATCAAACTAATTAACATAGGTTATATAATTAAATTATACACCAAAAAAATAATAATTATGCTAATATTTTTGACTGATGTTATTGACTTTACTGTATATTATATATAGAGGTATATGACTTTTAATTTTGTTTTTTTAAAAAACTTAAAAACTAATAAATAAAATTAGCAAAAGTTATTACTTTTTTTTTAAAAAAAAAGTTAAATATCATAATAAAATTTTTGTTGTTGTTGTTTCATAATTATTGGCAATAAAATAATAGCTAAATAAATAATTAATTTAATATAATTAATAATATCGTAAAATACCTATTATTTTATTTGCAATAATTATGAAAACAAAATTAAATGCAACAAAAATATTTATTATGATATTTAACTTTTATTTTTTTTGTAGTAATAACTAAATATTAAATTAAAATTAAATTTATAGAGTGTAAAAATAATGGTATGCTATTTAACTTTTTTTTTATTGATAGTATAATGTAATATAAAAATTATGTGAAAGTATTATTATTATTATAAACAAACATTTTTAAACAGCAATTTTAATTATACTAATTAACCTTTTAGAAATGTTTTATTTTACCTATTAATACAAATACCTAATATATATACTGTATATATATATTAGTTTAGTAATACAAAAACAATATTAGCATATAAATGCTATCATTTAAAATACGTGAATTTAATATTATTAGTTTATTATAACTATTAATATTATGTGTATGTGTGTATGTGTATGTGTGTGTATATTAGAGGTAGGCATAAGAGGCAAGTTATGGATATAATTACTTACATTATATGTACAGTATAAGTAAATTTTATGTATACAAAATTTGAATTTTAAAAGACAATACAAATTATAACTATTACTATTACTATTACTATTACTATTACTATTACTATTACTATTACTATTACTATTACTATTACTATTACTATTACTATTACTATTACTATTACTATTACTATTTATATTACTATTTATATTACTATTTATTATAAGTTCAAACATCATATGATATTAATTTAAGATTTATTTTGTATGTGTTATTTTATATAAAATATTTGTATATATATTAATCCATTTATCTGTATTTATTTAATTAAGTATTTATATGTTTATCGCCTCCAAACGCCTAGCCCTAGTGTATATATGTGTATGTGTGTGCATGTGTGTGTRTGTGTGTGTGTATATGTATATGTGTATGTATTTGTGTATGTATATGTGTATGTATGTGTGTATGTATGTGTGTATGTATGTGTGTGTATGTATGTGTGTATGTATGATATGAATGTGTGTGTGTGTGTGTGTTGTATTTAAATTCAAATAATAGCTAATTGCAAATAATTTTATTGTGTATTATATTAGTGTTATTTTTATATTAAAAATACACAATTCAACAAATAAATCCTCAAATTTATGTATACCTATAAATTATACAGTTTATATATATTTTAAAAAAATAATTACAATATATTTTTTTATAATACTAAATAAAAATATATTTTAAATCTACATTTTCTAAAATAAACTATATTCTATACAAAAATTTATTTTTATTTATTTTGTTGGTTACATTGTATTGTATAAATAAAATTTATCGTAATATAAATATAACAAAATTTTTGTGATCCAGCTAAAATTAGAAATATTATTTACTAACTAATAGATAAATATTTATTTAACTAATTTAAAAAAACCTACATATTTTATTTTTTTTAATACATAACATAATCTATTAAATACATTATATATTTGTTTTATACTACAAATATTATACTGTATTTTTTCGTATTATATTATTAATAGCCTTAATATACTGTATTATATATATATAATCGAAAAATAGTTAATTGTCTTAAACTAATTAATTATTATAAAAACAAGATAATTAAAATTATTTAAGTATCTAACCGGTGTATAATTTATAATATTAAAAAAAATATAATTTATTTAATGCTATTTACCTGTCATTAATAGCATCTTTTACGTAAACAGGTATCACTTCCATGGGATAGACAATTGGTTTGATTATAGACTCATCCATATGTATTGATTGGATTAGCATTGAATCCAATGGATTATCTATTAGATAGGGTAGTAGTGGTGGCGATGGTGGTGGTGGTGGTGGCGGCTGTTGTAATAGATAGGACAGTCGTGTCTCATGTGTTATTATTGGTGTCGACGATAGTGTCATCAGTGGATCAAATTGATGGTTATAATCATGATGATGGTGGTTAGTATTAGTTGATGATGCTATTAGTTTATCACTTGTTATTAACATATTATTATCCTTATTGATGACGGCTTTTGGTGCCGATGATGATGATGCTAACATTGGCTTATCATTATTATTATTATTATCACCAGTAGTTGATCCCAACACATGTTTTTTGCCTAATAGTTGTTGGTTTGGTTGGGTTTGTTGTTCAGGTGATGGCAAATGAATCTTTAAATTTATAGATTAATTAGTTAATTATTTAAATTTAAAATTAAATTAATATTTTATTTACAGTATATATATATATATATATATATATATATTGTATTTAATAATAGTTTAATAGTATTTAATATAATTATCAATTCAATTAGTTTTATTTATGTAATAAAAAAAATTAATTATATTAATCTTAAATTGTATGTAAAAATTAATAAATAAATAAAATAATTATTTTATAAATTATATTAAGTTTTATTAAGTAACTATTATTGATTAAATTAAATATATTTATAGTTAATTAAAAATATTTATATATATTTATTAATTGTTAATTAAAAATATTTATATATATTAATTGTTTAATAAAAAATATTTATATTTATTAATATTTAATTAAATTTTTAACAAAATAGTTTATAATTTTTTTTTATACAATACATACCGGCAATGGTAGAGGAAATAGTGTATAAATAAGTGGCGCCTGACGTGCATACAGTTCCCGACTAGTGTCGGGTCGGCCGCCGCCGCCGTCGATATAATGTATGCGAAAATCTTTATGTAGATGTTTGACATTTTTATTATTATTATTATTATTAAATTTTTTATTATTATTATTATTATTGCTATTAAATGTTTTTTCAAATATATTTTTCAAAGTAAAATCACGTTTTTTCGGTTCGCATACTTTCACTGTTAGTATTAGTACTAGTGATCCGATAATTAATAATAAAAAACTTAAAACTTTTATCGTATAAATCATATCGCAGTAAACAATTGTTTTCCTATCGATGGACATAATATTTTTGAGACATAAATTTTTTCGGAGTATATATACTATAATATATAAACTATATTTTAATTGTTTTTCAATGAAAAATAACATTTATATGTTGTTTAACACTAGACATCATATGTATTATAGTAATGATATAACTTTTTAAACAGTGAAAATCAATGATTACTTTTTCAACAACAAAAATAAAATGTGATAACAAACTAAATGATAGGTTTTTTTTTCTCTCAATATATGATATTCAACTAACTTTAACAATGATATTATTATTAAAACACAAATGCATAGCTAATTAAGTAAATATATATTAAATATACTTTATATCTATATATATATTTAAATACTACTTAAACCAACAACAACAACAACAAAAATACATAAATAAATATTTAATTGTTTTTTTGTGTTTCATTTTTGTTTCAATTGTTTGTCTTCAATATATATATATATATATATATATATGTATAACACATATAAATATTTTATTTGACGATACGATACGCTTAAATGATTTGTTTTGTTATTGATTAATTTTGTTGTCTTTATTTTATTTTTTTCATTGCATCAATTGTTACCATTATTTAAATTACTTTATAAGTAAAATCACACTTTTTTCTCTCTCTCTCTCTTTACTAAAAATATATATCCATTATATTACTAATTCAATAATTTCAATATTGACTTAATTTTTATGAAAGAGAGAGAGAGCAAAAAAAGTGTTACACTTTTATTATTAGTATTATTAGTATAATATAATAATTATATATTGTGTGTATGTTTATTGTAAGTGAAAAAATCACATTAACTTTTCAAAATATATATACAGTACTATTATATAGTATATATATATTACTACAGTATATATATAGATATATTTATACCTATAATCATATTAACTAAAAAGCAATTTTTGTGCTAATTTTCATAATCAATGTTAAGAAAATTTAAAAAAAATTCAATTTCAATGAAAAAGTTGGTATATTTTTTTACATAAACATAATAACACTTTATTTTTAAAATTGAAGGCTTTTAACTATAGTAAATGTTAGTCATACTAAAAGCTAGTTTTTAAAAATACAATTAATTTAATTTTTACATAAATTAATTTTTGTTAAAAATAATTGAATTTGCAACTAAATCATTTAAATAAAATAAAATATTAATCAATAATAATAGAAATTATATCGTAGTATAAAAATATTTTTAATATTTCTAAATATTGATAAATTTATATACAATAATGTAATAAAATTGATAATAAAATCTATTATTTTTTAAAAAATGTATTTAATTAGATTAAAAATATTTTTGCATAATAATTACTAATAATTTTTTTGAATAATAACATTGAAAAAATATAATTATATTATAAATAAAATACAAAATAAAATAAAATAATTATTTTAGAAATTGAAATTCTAAGTAAACTTTTAATGTCTAAATAAATTAGATTATAAAAATTATTTTATATTTAATACATTTATTTTATTTTTATATAACTTATTGTTTAATACTACTATTAATAAAGTATATTATAAATGTATATAAAATAAAAATGTGTTTAAAATATTAATTTTGTTGTATTAAAATTTTTTGCATATTTTCTATAGAGAATCAACTATTTATTTATAATAATCATAATATTTTGTGATTAAATACAAATATACTGTATATATATATAGATATATTTATTAAAACGATTAATATATTAATTATTATTATTAATAATTAATTAATTAATATCAGCTACAATAATAGCATCATCTTTGATCTCATTATCCAATTTGATATCACTATCATTATTATTAGTAGTTAATTGTTTGATAAGTTTTAGTGCAGATAAATCTATATATTTAAAAATAACAAACAAACAATATCTCAATAATTTAATAACTAATCAAAAAAATTATTATAATTACCAAAACAATTGGGTTCACTGCCAATCCATTGGCCATTTTTGCCGCAAACATGACGGCTGTCGCCTAACAATACTTGGGTCAGTCTACTGGAGCACTGATACGAAACGGTAGTTCCTTCGATGGCATACCATTGAGTATTGTTATAGTAGTAGACGTCATCGAAACGGACTATTTTGTAGACAGGATTCATGTTGTTGTTGTTGAGCACCAGTAGATCGTGAACGGGACATACGGTTCGGGGTATACATTCCGGATACGTACCTTTCCATCGCATATCAGTACTACAGTAACGCTTATGTATTGTTGTGTCTATTTTATTATATATATATATAAATTATATATCATATACAGTATGTTTGGTTATTAAGTATAAAACAAATTAAACAGTTTTATTAAATAACAAACATTTTTTAGGTATTAGTAAACTTAATGTAAATTTTTTCAACAACAAAAAACCCAATTATAAAAATTATAACTAAAAGTAAAATAATTATTTACAATATTTACAAAAATTGGTCTAGTTCATTAAACTAATAGTTTATTATTATAATTATAATTATTATTATATTTTTTTCAACTAAATTTTTTAAGTAATTTTAGATTAATGTTTAGATAATACTGTATACAGTATAATACACTAATAATTATAATACATTTAAAAAAAATTAATTTTAAAAATTAAAAAATCTATAAATACCGGGTAAGTCGGGATTATCTTTGGATACATAATCCCAATTGTTGTTGCAATCAATTGAATAGTTTATATTCATAGTCAATGGTCTAACCATTTGTCCTAAACGTTGTTCCGGTTCACCGCAAATAAATTGCTGTCCATTTTTATCCTCATCATCATCATCATTGACTTTATATGAATAGGACTGTCCCAATAGTATCATAATTAGCTTATAGGATACGGATGGAGAAGCACTGGTCACTAATACTATCTGTTTGGGTCCCATATTCATGATATCCATGTCAACCATAGCCATAGGGGAGTTGGTCTGACATTCAAAGTTAAGCTCGACTTTGGTTCCCCGACGCCACAACTTTTTCTGGTCAGGTTTGAACACATGACGACAAGTCCTCCGAGACTGACTACCACCGACACCGACACTGACATTCAAGACATTAAAATCAATAGCTAATGCCTCCGTAACCGATACGTTCAGCAAATGAAAGTTAATCCTAAAGAATGGTAACTCAGCTAATGGTTGTTCAAATCCCAGTGTCCAACGTATTGGCCGATCGGCCGCGGCTGTTATCGGCGGCGATGCCGACGGTAACGGTTGGACAATGAATTTTGTTTCGCAACGACTCGATAGGAAAGAGTTGGCAAACTTATAGTTTGCACTTAGGGTCACATTTTCGTCAAACAATACTACCGGTGCTGATGTTGATGATGATATGTCCTCGACTTTAACGTAATTCAAATCATTGTTTAAAGCAGTCTTACCTATAGTTTAATAAAATAAAAATCAATAAATTTTTTTTTGGTATGATTTTTATCATTAATTAATTAATTTTTTGAGACCACAAGTAAACGGGTGTCCAATCCATTGGCCTCTAACACAACGTTTGGTTTGCATATAATTCCAGTATTGATTGCACTGATAGCCGACTTCATCGCCCTCGCGATAGTAGTCTCTGACGGGAATCAATCGGGACTCGAATGGCCGTTCGGGTCGTCCGCACAAACCGTTTACATCATAATCAGCGGCGGCGGCGGCGGTGTCGGCGGCGGCTATTACTACAGTAATTGCTAACAAATTTATTGATAATAATAGCGACAAAACAACTTTCATAACTATGATATTCATTGCAAATCAAAAACAACTATTCAATACTAAACTTTAAATCTCAATAAACTCATCAACTTTTTTATAATTTATATTAATTTATATTATTATTATTAAAGGATGTCAACCAACTAAATAACATCCTCTCTCTCTCTCTCTCTCTCTCTCTCTCTCTCTCTCTCTCTCTCTCATTAAACCTCTAATCATTATAATATTATAATTATATGTAACAATTTTTTTATGATTATTATTATTATCGATAAATCATTAATTAATTAATAAATTATTATGTTTATCATTATACTGTATATAAATATATATTTTTATTTCGCAAATTTCATATAATAAATAATATTTAGATATAATTAAAAATAATTGGCATTTAATTATGATATTTAGTGTATATTCATATTTACAATATGATACAGTTAAAAAAATATATATCAATTTATAATATTTATTATTATTAGTAAATATTGTTTCAATTTTAAAAAAAAGTTAATTTTTTATTTATGTAATTTTTTTTATATTGAATCAAAAAAATTACTAACTTGTCAACCAATGTCAATAAATATCAGTTATTTTTATTGTTTCAATTTTTTTTGTTGATTAATTGTTTTTATTTATTTATTATCATCATCATTGTCATCATAAATATTATATATTAATAGATAATATATATACCTGTATAAATATATATAAATATATATATATATTAATTTACAGGTATTTATAAGTCAATAAACTTTTTATTTATTAAACAATGAACTTTTGAAAGATTACATTTTTTAGTTAGTAAACAATAAAATTATAAAAATATAATAATTATTGTTTTAATAATAATAATAATAATAATATTTAGTGATTTATATAATAATAATGACTTGTATTTATTTATTTAGATTTTTTAATTAAATAAAATGTACCTATTTAATAAAATTGAATTTTTAATCAATATACAGTGTTATATATATATTATTACTTATAGTACTTTTAACAACAAAAAATATAATGTGTAATTTAAAATTATATAAATATATTTTTTTTTGAAAATATTATTATTATAATTAATATTATCAATAAAATATTATTATGCTCATGGTTAGTTAATTAATTATTTGTTTGAATTTTTAAAATTTTTTGGTTTGTTTGATAGCATGACTGAAACAAAATTCAGATATTGTAATAATAATATTATTACAATATATTTTTAATTAATTTTTTGTTTAAAAATTCATAATAATAAGTAAAAACTAAATTATAAAAAAATAATGATTATTTAATATAATAATAAAATAATTATATAATTATCAGTTAGTATTTTAAGGATGAATAAAATTATATATCAATTAAATGTTGATTTTTATATTTATATTTTATTATTTTAAAAACTTTTTATTATTATATATAAATAAATTAGTAATACTTTAGACATTTATCTTGTAATCAGATATAAAAATAGTTATTTTTATCCACAAAAAAAAATATCTAACATTTTATCAAAAAAAAAGTAATTAAATTATGACTCAACAATGCAATAGTAGTTTTTTTGTAACAAAATATTTTTTATTTATTATAATTTATAAATTAATTTTACAAAAAGTGACACATATTTTCAATTTATAATAATTTAAACAAATATGTATACATATCTCTCTCTCTCTCTCTCTCTCTCTCTCTCTCTCTCTCTCTCTCTCTCTCTCTCTCTAATAAACAAGGTATTATAAAATTATACATAAATTAATTTTACTAAAAAAATAATAATTTAATATATATTGATTCAAAAATTATAATATTCATTACTTTATTATTAATAAAAATAATATATATATTTACAGTATATTAGTAGCAGTAAGTAGTCAATGGCCGACACATTTATGGTTTATTGCATTATACTGTACAGTACAGTCTGTACTTTATGTGGCAATAGTTTATGTGTGTGTGTGTGTGTGTGTGTGTGTGTGTGTGTGTGTGTGTATGTGTATGTGTATGTGTATGTGTATGTGTATGTGTATGTGTATGTTTTTGTATGTATTTATGTGTGTGTATGTATGTGTGTGTGTTTGTGTTTGTGTGTGTGTGTGTGTGTGTGTGTGTGTGTATGTATATGTTTTTGTATGTATTTATATGTGTGTATATATGTATGTGTGTGTGTGTGTGTATGTGTGTGTGTATGTGTGTGTGTGTGTGTGTGTGTGTGTGTGTGTGTGTGTGTGTGTGTGTGTGTGTGTGTGTGTGTGTATGTGTGTATGTGTGTATGTGTGTATGTGTGTATGTGTGTATGTGTGTATGTGTGTATGTGTGTATGTGTGTGTGTGTGTGTGTGTTGACTACATAGTAATACTAATACACTAGAGTATAGTCAACTATAAATGGATTGAACAAAAAATAATAAAACCAATAGTCAGGGGAACCAAACCGTATGTATAATACTACTACTAATAATAATAATAATCAATTAATTAATAATTAACTGATTTTTTAAACGCTTAAAATTTAAAATTTAAAAAAATAGTTAAATTATATACAATTATTATTTATAAAAATAAAATACAAAAATTTTGTTGTTATTTTATATATATATAACAATAACCAAACCGTTGTTAACCAATAGTCTCTAGTATTATGTGTAGAGAGAGAGAGAGAGTGAGACATACTGTATGTCACAAACATTGATAGTATAATAATACAAACCAATTGATTATACATTATATATATATATCTGTTATTACTTGTAATAATAATAATAATAAATCCATTGTTTTTTTGAAAAAAAAATAAAGTCAATTAATTCAGTGATTTAAGTGATATTTCAAAAAAAAAAAAATAAATTAAACAATAATTTAAAGTGTTTTTCATTTTAAACCAAAAAATATGTCACAAATAGACAACAATCCTATGAGACGCCTATCGTAAGTATACTTAGTATTATTGAAACCCATATTTTTTTTATTAATTATTAATTATAATTAACTAAATTATTATTAACTATTACTATTATTATTACCTACCTGTTCACCCCTCCCCCTCCCAGGGCTACGGGCGACACGTTGTACATTATATTGGGAGTACCCAAGACTGCCACCCAGGATGACATCAAAAAGACTTATAGACGAGTAATATATATATAGACATTAAAATTAATTTAATTAATTAAATTTAATTAGTCATACATTTAATTATAATTATCACATATATATATATATCACCTTGATTATATTACACACACACACACACAAATGTTCTAGGTACAATCATATACTATAGATTATGATTACCGGTAATTATAATTACTGTAATATAGATTTTATTAATTGTTAGTTAAAAATTTAATTAATCAATCAATCAATGATATATATATATATATATTGACAACAAAAAATACCTTGATCAAATTGATATATACATATATATACTATCTATCAAATTTATATATATATACTATTATATATGTATATATAGTATAATTGTTTAAACTGGACACATTTATTATTATAATAATATTATTATTATTTTTAATTACCCCGGTTAGATATACTACCTAGATAACTGTATTTATTTATTTATTTATCACTAAATAGTTAAGTATGTTTTGTAAAATTATATATATATATTTTTGCCGGTAAATTAACTCCCACTATGTGTATCCTAATAATATAATATATCAATTTGATCAAGGTATTTTTAGTTGTTATTGTTGATGATTTTGCTATTTGTGTGTTTTATTTATTTTATTACATCACTTATTATGTGATTACAGTATTTTTTAGCAATACTATTGTTATTTTAAAAAAATAAATAAATTATTTATTTATTTATAAATATATAAATTAAATATTTATTATTATTATTATTTAATGAGCTTTTAGAGTGAGATTTAGCTAATCATTGTATGATTTATATATAAAAAAATTTTTTTTGACACATCCGTATAAATTTAATAAACAATTATAAGATTATTAAAATATTTTTTTACCGTAAATAGGCATCTCTTAAATTATAAAAAAATTAACGAAAAAATAATAATTATAATTAAGTAGTAATATATTTATAATTAATTAATTAATTAAATATAAAATCAAATTTGTTAAAAAATAAATTAAATATAGTGTATATATTAGACCGATAAAATTTTTAAATCAAAAAAATATCTAATATACCGGTAATAAATTAATTTTAATTTTAAATATTGATTATATAATTAATTAATTTTATTTATTTATTTATAATTAAAAACAGTTAGCCTTACGCTACCATCCGGACAAAAACCCGAATAACGTTGAGGCCGGCGAAAAGTTTCGTGATATCAATAGAGCCCACTCTATACTATCGGATCAAACCAAACGAAATATTTACGATAATTACGGCTCACTTGGCCTCTATATAGCCGAACAATTTGGCGAAGAAAATGTCAACACATACTTTGTATTGACCAGCGGCTGGTGTAAAGCCATCTTCTTGTGTACGGCTGTTGTCACCTGTTGTTACTGTTGCTGTTGTCTGTGCTGTTGTTTTAACTTTTGTTGCGGCAAATGTCGACCAAAACATCCCGAAGGCGATTACGCACCCGATTTGGTCAGTAATATTTGTTTGTGTAATCAATCAATCAATCGATCGATTGGTATAATTATCGGTAAATTTTTTTTTATTAATCAATTTTTTTGTTTTTTAAATCAATCATAAATAGGAAGCCGAAGATGAGGACACATCTGAGTTGAAAAAGGTTTTTAATAATAATAATAATAATAATAATATCCTATTTGTGTCAATAATTTTTTTGATTTTTGTTTTTTAAAAATTATCGGTAAAGCAGAATGAATGGGGAGAAGAGCTATCAAACAATGCTAAGACCACTACCACCTCTGCCGCCACCACCGCTGCTACCGCTGGTCATACATCATCGGCAACAACTGCTGTACCGGTCACTAGTCAACCAATCGGTGCGCACGCCAGCGATCCATGGGCCGACAGACAGTCAATACCGATAGCTATGCCACCGCCACCGTCGGCAGCTGGTGGCGACCCGTGGGCGGCAACCGAGACCACTGGTCTTAAAGATACTCATCACTCGACATATAATTCTTAGGATTTTTTTTTTGCTTCGTTCTCGTTGTTGTTAAACAAACAAAAAGCAAAACAAACAAATAGTTGATTAAAAAACTATTATTAATTATTATTATTATTATTATATATCATATTAATAATAATAATAATTATTATTATTATTATTATTCCATTTTATCAATATAAATATATATACCGTAAATGATTGATATTTATTAAGTGATTTAATTAATTCAATTAATTAATAATTTTGGGCTTTAAAGTTATTATTATTATTAATAATAATAATAATTAATTAAAAAAAATAAGTCGAGTCATTAAATAATATTACCATTGATTTAATCAATCACTTAAATTATTTAATCACTTTTTCAACAAACAAACAAACAAAAAATAAATTATTATAATTATAATAACAACACATTTAATGTCGCATTAATTCATAATGTTTGATATTGATTATTAAAATCAAAAAAACAATAATTTTATTCAATTCAATACTACAATTATTGATATTATAATTATATATCATTTTTGTTATAAAAAAAATTAAACAATATATTTAAAAATTAAATATATATCTAAATTAATTTTTTTTTTTTTAAATAATAATCAAACATCATTTAAGTGTTAYGGTAAATATTATTAATTTTTTTATATATATATAAATATTATTTTAATTTATTATTATTATTATTAAATAATTGTTTGTTTTTTTGTTGATTCATTCAAAAAATTTTWAAAAAAAAACTTTTGTGAATATCATATATTATATTCTGTACTGTATTTTTAGGTCTAAATATATCAATTTTTTTCATTATTTAATAATAATGTATTGATATGATAATGATTATTGAAAAAAATTATTGAAATTATTTACATATGAAATGTGAATGTTTTATATATATATTATGTATATTAAAATAATATATTGATATTATTGTTTTATTTTTAGTTATTATAATAAATTTATTAGTTTTGTAATAATTAATTTATTAAAAAATAAATATTAATAATAATAACTTTTCGAATAAATCAATATTATTAAATAATTAAATTAATTATAATTTTATATTTATTTAGTTAAATTTCATAATATTATTATAAATATATTTATATCATATAAACACTACATATTTCTCTATCAATATATGATTAAAAAAAAAATTATTTACACAAATTTAATATTACAATATTATTATTATTTTTAAATTGCTAATTAAATGTTATTATTACATACATATAATATATATTATAAATATATATTTGTTATATTTAAAATTAAATTTTAAAAAACAAACAAAAAATTCAATCCAAAAAAGAAAGAGAGTTCAATATTATTATTATTATTATTAAATATATAATACATTATTAAATTAAATTACTTAATTAATTAATCATCATCATCAATTTATTATCCAACCAAACAAACAAAAATAATAATAATAACAAATATTAAATATGACCGCGATAATTTTTGTTTTGTTGTATGAAAATTGTTTGTCTTAATAAATTGCGAGAAACAAACAATATATATATATATATAWATATATAATATATTTTTTAATAAACAAAACAAAAATATTTCAATTAATTTCCAAAAGTGTATATTAAAAAAAAAATAGAAAAAAATTATTTTTTCAATTTTTTTTTATACACCAAATGATGGGTCGGCGTTGAGAGCATAGATTGCATCGAACCTGTCGTTGACATCGGGTTTCCGTAGAGTGGGTGCGCCACTGATGGACGTCAACGTCGTGGGGGTCAGTGTTGGCATTATTGTCGTTGTTGTTGTTGTTGTCGATTCGCTGTCGGAAGCGCTCGAAGACTTATTACTGTCGCCACCGCCACCGCTAACCGTATACGTCGGWCGCGACGATATCAGTTCCAACGGTGACATTATTGGCGGCGGCGATGGAGGCATAAGACCGATGATACCGCTGCCGCCGCCGCCGCTCATCATCAGCATAGATGACGACAAAGAYTTTTGGGGCGACATTGTTAGCGGCGGTAGAGGCGGCAGAGATGGCGGCGGAGAGTCGGGCATCTCTTTTGCTGAGTGATGATCGCTGGCAAAGGAGGAGAACTTGTTGTTGGCGGCGGTGGCTGTGGCAGAGGAGGACGAGTTATTGGTCAAAGACGACGACGACAACGATTTTTCTTTTTCCGATCGCTTTTTCGACATCAATAGAAAACTGATGGGTGTGACCGGCGGTGTTTTCAACGGTGGCGGTACAATACGGGACAGATTTTCCAGACCCGTACTCTCCAGATTGGAAAAGTATTTCTGTAATCGGGGATCGTTTTTGAGTCTGGAATCGACCCGATATAGTGATACATAGGTCGAGTAGTCGATGTCCGGTGCTTTCATACATATCAGTTTGTAGTCGATTTTGGCGTTCGGGTCGCATATCTTGACCGCCGGCTGYTGTTGCTGTAGCTGTTGTCCAGAATCGCCGCTACCACCGATGCTGTTGCCAACTGTGTTGGCGTTGCTGTTGTTGTTGTTGTTGGACTGTTGCTGTTGTGGCGACACTAATCTCTTGAGACGGGGATCGCGATATTCTTGAGTAGGACGCGGCGGAGTATTGTTACCGGCGGCGGCTGCGGCTGACGACGGCGAACCACCGCCGCCAATGTTGGCCATATTGATGCCGCTCATAAAGTTTTGCCAAAATTCTGATTGTTTTGGCGACGACTGATGAAGAGGATGATGATGATGATGACTGCTGGCCGATCCGATGGATACGGTCGACGAGTTGCGTATCGATGATATCATTTTGGATATATCGATGTTCGATGAATTGGACAACGAATCTCTGGACGCCGGATCCGCGGCCGCCGATGATTGTATATTCTTGAGCGCCGCCGCCAACAGTGTCTTGTCTTCGTCTTCATCGGAATCCGAGCCGATTGTCGCTGCTTTTGACGGATCGGATTCGTTTTGGATCTTATTCTTCATTTTTATATACAAATCGCGCGCAACTTGCGGTATATTCTGTGGCAATTCATTGTTGGCCACCAGTGTGGCCATTGCCTGTTTCATAGCCTCTTCGGCCGACAACAGCTGCGGTGGCCTACTGTCAATGTCTTGTACTGATGGCTGCTCTTCCTTGACAATCGGATTCATGTCGTTGGACAGAAGGTTGGGCGGCAGTAGCGGCGGCGGCATCAGTGGTCTCATAAATGTTCGCAGATCTTCATCGTGAGCTGAGGCGTCAATCAGTTTTTGTTCATCAGTTTGCTGGACAACTGCTACCGGTGTCTGGACGACGTTGTCTTTAGGCTGAGCCCGTAGATCTGTGTCTTCGTTGTTGTTGTTGTTATTGTTGTCGTAATCGGTTCCGTGTTCTCTGTAAAAGTTACGGATATGTTCTTCGACTTCGTCTTCGTCGTCCTCTAGTCGGGGTGTCGGCGGCTTTTCGGGCATTGCAAACGGTTTTTCAATACAAAACAGGTTACGTTTGTTACCGACATAGGCGTCCTCCAGTTCCTTCATTTCCTGTTGCCATGTCCAAGTAAAATGTGACGATCGCATATCTTGAGTCGGCTCGCCTAATAAGGCGTGACGTTTGACCACTGGCCTCAATGGTGCATAAGTAGTTGGTTGTTGTGGTGGTGCTTGTGTGGATGGAGGAGGCTGTCCATCATTGGCACCGCCGCCGGTCGTTGACTGATTATTATTGGTAGTATCACTATTGGCTTGACTATTGTTTGACAACTGATTTGATTGAGACTCTTTATCAGCGCCAGTGGTGGTGGTGTTCCTGTCATTGTTATTACGATTATTATTATTGTTATATCGATCGGGTTTCGGATCATCGGGCAGTGTTCCCGAATCCAAATAGTTGCGTAGTATTTCCCGAGTTTCATCGGTTAGCGGCTGATGACTGAATCGGCAATTATCACCCGAATAGCATTCGACGTTTGTATGGAAAAACTTGCAGGGGAACTGGCCGTGCATATAAAGACAGGCTTCTTCACCTTTACCGCAGAAGCCTTGCAAATAAAATTTGCACAACTCTTTCTTCTTGTTTGGCTGTCCCTCGTGACTGAACGGACAGTCCAGGCCTTTATGGCATTTGCCGTCCAAATAGAATTTGCATAACTGTTTGAATGGATGTCTTGGCTGATGATGATGTGGTGGTGGCGGCTGTTGCGGTGGTTGATGTTGATGTTGTTCGTGATGGCCGCCCATAGGCTGCCGATGATGGTGATGATGATGATTGCCGCCCGGGCCGATAGTACGCGTACCGGTTGGACCGGGCATACGATCGCCACCGCCGATCGGGGTCTGACCACTACGGCGTTTGTCCCGTAAACGGGAAAGTCGTCGAAATTTATCTGAATCAACGTTACGCTTCATCATCATCATCATCATTGCCCGCATCATCGCCCGCTTTTCGCTGGCATCGATTGGCCTCTTGTCGCCGGCCATAACCTTTTCGCCCATAATGTCCATCATGTCGTCGAAATCTCCTTCGTCAAAGTCCATCATGTCTTGTTGGTCATCGTTATTGACGGCTGACTGTTGTAGTGGCGGAGGAGCGGTATTATTGGGAGCAAAGGCTAGTGGCGGTGGTGTCGGTGATGATTGCTGTTGACCTACTGGTGGCGGCTGTTGTGTCCTGAAGTCAATATCTTCAAACTGTTGTCGACGACCACCGCCGCCGCCGACAAAGTCGTCGGCAATACTATTAGCGGTAATTCGGTTAAAGTTTGTATTATTGTTAACATTCATCTCATTATTGTAATCACTGGTCCAGACGTGATCACCGCCACCGCCGCCGCCACTGAAACGACTTCTTTTGCGTTTATCATCGGACGACGGCTGCAATCCTCCAACTCTTGTCGTTGTTGTCGTCGTCGTCGTCGACGACGACGACTGTCTATCATCTTTGTCATCATTACTACCCGATCGTCTTCTCTTTCTTCCGCTGCCGCCACTGCCGGTCCTGTCTTCTCGTTCGGTCCGCTGTCGTCGGCGGTCATCGTCAGCGGCAGACGACTTGCGGTCCTTATCTTTGTCTCTATCGGACGAATCCGATGACTTTCTCTCGCGGGAAGCTCTGTCACTACCACCTCCTGATGTCCGATCACTCCTATCATGTCCTCCTCGTTGTCTATCCTTATCTTTATTATTATTATCCTTATTATCTCTATCTCTGTCTCGTTTATTATCACCACCACCTCCTCCTCTGCTATCTCTGTCCCTATCTTTACCACTATTATTATTATCACGTCTTCGTGAACTGTCTCTACTATTATTGTAATCACTTTTATCTCTTGTATTATTATTTTCTTTTTCATTGTCTGATCTGTGTTTGTGATCACCTGTTGTTGGTTTCTTATCCGTTGTCTGCGGCGGCGGCGGTAACTCGTCTTCGTCGTCGTCCTCATCGGCAATCTCGCCGTCCTCTAAGATCTCGCCTTCTTCGGCATCTTCGTCGTCCAATTTGGTGGTCATATCATTATCATTGTCACCACCAGTACTACCGCTGGTGGCTGTGGTCACAGTGTCTGTCATTTTATTTGAATTTCAATTATATAGGCTATCATATAGTTGTCTCTCAATTATTATTTAAAAAAAAAATTAAATTATCTTTTAATTTAATTTAATTTTTTGTTTTTTTTTGCAAATCAATTGTTCATTGGATTCATTCATACAATTCAATTCAATTGGTTGTGCCTTTCAAATGCAAATACCATTTAATATATATATATATATTTAAATTAAATCATTGATTTAAATAAATTTTTTTTTTCTTAAAACAAAATTTCAATTATTAAATCATTTTATAGATATTTTTATCGTCCATTTCATAGTGTAGTAGTAGTACTGCAGTAATAATGGTTGTAATGGTATAGCAGTAGTAGTAATGGTAGTAATGCTGAGAGAGATTTATATAAAGTAGACACTAATGTTGTGTTGAAAATATATATATTATATATTTATATATATATATACTGTAGTACTGTATGGCCATACAGTGTATGGTATGGTATGTATAGTAGTAGTAGTAGTAGTAGTGGAAGTACAGTACAGTCAAGTATATAATGTAATGCAAAAAAACTTCAATGCTTTTTATGGTTATTTTCAAATGGGATTTTTTGTCCGATTTTTAAATGGCACTCAAATATACAATATATTTATACAGTACTACTGTATTAATAATAATACTGTAATAATAATGGTGTACATGTAGTAGTAGTAGTAGTAGTAGTAGTAGTAATGGTAGTCATATATACATACATACATACATACAAAATATAGACAGCCTTTATAACAAAATGTGTCTCTATTTTGGGTTCAATTTTTTATATACATATATTTTATATGATATATATATTACCGACATTTTTGTGTGCCACAGATTTTTTCGGGTATTTTTTTACTTTATATATATATATAATCACAACAATCCATATCTTATATGTAGTCAAAAAAAAATTTAAATTAAATTACTTTTTTAAATATATCAAAATGTTTTCAAAAAAATTTAAAAAAAAATTAAATAACTGTTATATGCAGTCAATTATATTCAATTGATATATGAATTACTGACAAATATAATGAATTAAAACTGTTTTTAACAGTAAAAAAAAACTTTTTGTTCATAAATATATAATCTTATTATTTGTCGGATATATATATAGTTTGTATTTATATATAATTAATTTGATTTAATTAATAATATGATTGTTTCAACTATCATATGAAATGCATATTAAAAAATATTATTAATAATAATAAATACGTTGACATTATTTAGACGCTGGCGTTAATGTTGAGGATATATATATATAATGTGTATAAAATTTTTTCAAATCAAAAAATACAATATTAGTAAACGTATTATAACCTCAATATTGTATACGACTGAGGACTGACTGAACCCTCGCATAAACTGAGTATCGCATACCAGTGCTGCTGATAGTAATGTCAGCCTATCCTATATTATAAGGCATACATACATACATACCTCTCTCTTCCCCCACCCGTTTACAGATTTACAGTAAACACCAGATACACTATATATATATGATTAAAAATAGGTATATTTCTATATATTCTCATATAAAATATAGAAATTTTTTCGTAATTATGAAAATATGATTAAATTTAGAAAACTTTAGTTTTTCTCTCAAAAACTAAATTATTTTTTTTTTAATCACAATTAAAATCGATTAGTTTGCCATTACTGGGAACGACATGTAACTATAGGATAGTTGTGTTTTGTTGTGTTGTTGTGTGTTTGGTGTAGTAGTAGTAGTAGTAGTCATACGTCTCTCTACTGTACAGTAAAACCTGATTTTCTTGTCTCTCTCTCTCTCTCTCTCTCTCTCTCTCTCTCTCTCTCTCTCTCTCTCTCTCTCTCTCAACGCTATATTAGAGTCGAAAAAACCCGAAAATATAGTATAAAACCAGTTTAGCAATCAATAAATAACAACAACAAAAACCTAAACCGGGAAAAAAATTATATAAATTATTTAAATATTATTTTTATTAATATTATTTCTAAAACCTTTTTTTATTAACTATTAATTTTTTCAATATAAAAAATACTAATTAAATATATTTCTATAATTTTCTAAAAATTTAATTACATTTTATTATTCAGAATTTATATATTTTTTTAGAATTTGAATTAAAATCTATAAATTATTTTTATTAATATTAAATTATTTTTATTAATATTAAAACCTTTTTTATTATCTATTAATTTTTTTCAATATAAAAAAATACTAATTAAATATATTTTTATAATTTTAAAAAAAAAATTTAATTACATTTTATTCAGATTTTTTTTATATATTTTTTAGAATTTGAATTAAAAATTTCCCGGTTTTTTTTCGGTTAGCGGTTTGCATCTCTAAAAATAAAAAAATCGATAACCGGGTCAACAATCCTAACGACTATTACTATAACACTACAGTACAGTACATGTATATCAAGACCACAGCCCATTATATTTAGTGTATAGGGCATAACTCACTACTGTAATCAATAGATGAGTTACGCCCCATAGGATAATTTGTTACTTTTTACAATAGCTATACAATTATTGTTATCGATAACAATAATGTTATTATAAAATGGTATAAAATAAATATAAAACTAACATAGACAATCAAAAAAAAATATATAATTTTTACATATATTACAAATTAAATAAAAACTAAAAAAAAATTTAATATTTTTATTTATTTAGCAAACAATCACCAAGGTAGTCTAGTTTTTATTTTTATTGACAATTTTTTTAGTTTTATAAATACTATTGCAATAAAATAATTAAAAAAATAAAATTGTATAAATATTTTCCTCAAAATTTATATTTATTTATATATTTTTTAAAAATAAAACAAAAATACATATTAAAACTTGTTATCATTGAAAACTAAAAAAACTATAAATAAATTTTATATTTATCTTATTATTAAATTAGTTAATACAATACTTTATTGTTATATACAGTATATATATATATATTATAAGTAATTGAAGTTTTATAAAAAAATAATTATTTGATATACTATTGACATAATTATATATATATCCTATAAATATAATAATATATTTAGTTTTAATTATCATATTTTTTATTTAAAAAAAAACTAAAATCTTATCTAATATTTTACATAACATTGCTATCAAATTATTTTTTAAATTTGATTTTTGTTATAATAACGCTTAATAAACTATTAATATTTTTTAAAAAAAAACTAAAATCGTATAAAAAATAAATTATAATATCATATATATTATTACCATACTCATGAAACATTTTTAATTAACCAAGGTCACTAAAAAATTTATATATTTATTATTAATATTACGGTAAATAAAATACATTTACAGTTATAATAATATAATAAGTTATAGAATATTTAAAAAAAAAATTATTTGGAATTTATTATTTGGAAAAAAAGTAATAATAAAATACTTAAAAATAATAAAACAATAAAACATATAATTATTCATATAATTATCTATAGGTATTTATTTTTATAGGTAAACAACATTTTAGTACACAAAAAAATTATTATAGATTTATTTATTTAATTATTTTTTTTTACTTAAAATTTATAAATTAATTTGAATAAATTTATTAATAAAAATAAACTATTGCCAAACTTTAATACAGTAAAATATTTTGTCAAAAAAAATATTTATTTATATTTTTTAATGAAAAACTTTTGTTTATAGTTTTGTTTTTTTTTGTTTGTTTAATTAGATTAAAACTATCTTGATAATTGTTCAATTATTGATTATTATATAACATTAATATTTACTATTATATAATTGTGTAATATAATTGTAGTAATAGTAATATGTATTACCAGTGTCAATTTTTTTTTATTAAACACTATAGTACTGTAATCTAGTGTTTAGCAAATATACTATAATATGATAATAATTGAAAATAATTTTGAAAATACATATTAAATTTAAAAATAAAACTACAATAATATAACTATTGGTAATAAAAAAAAATAATAAATAAATATAGTATTATTAAATTGACATAAATTGTATTCAAATAAAAAATAAAAAATCTAAAATTTCTAAAATTAAATACTTATAATTTAAGTTTTTTTTTAAAAATAAATAAAGTATTATTAAATTGATATAAATTGTATTTAAATAAAAATCTAAAATTTCTAAAATTAAATATTTATAATTTAAAAAAATAAAATAAATAAAGTTTGATTAAAATAAATAATTAACAAATCAATCGTTAATTAATAATAATTATAATAATATAGAAATTTATTTTTATTTATAGTTAAAAACTGTTTTTAATTGATAATAACGTTATTATTGTTTATGTTGTTATTATTAATAAAAAAAAATTGTTGAAAACATTAGACAAACAAATATAATGTATTAATAATAAAACATTTTATGAGAAATGCATGAATGATATGACAGAAAAAAATATATTAAATACAAAAAACTAATACAAAACTATTGACTAATAATTTGTTTGTTTTTTTTTGTTGATTAATGCAATCAATCGACTGAAGAACTAATTGATCCGAAAGATTCTGAAGAAGATCTGAGAAGAAGTAGAAGAAGAAGAAGTTATGGTTGGATTTGAATTGTTATATCAATCAGTTGGTCCACAGTTGAGATCCAGAAACGACTTGTTGGTCGCATGTCTTCACTTTCAGTTGATTCAGAAAGACTACCGTTTTTTGGGAACCGGCGAACAGGTATGCGATTAAAACAGACCGACCAATTGGTTGGTTGGTTTAGCCGCCGATGATATCATAGTTACAGAGATATTGTAATTGGTTTTTGTTTTTTTGTTTTGTTAAACAGTTTACCGAAACGGATGACACCAATGGCAGCGAACTGTTGTCCGACGGCTGGAATCAATCGCAGGACACGTATGTACTGAGATATGTTAGCCAAAAGAAGTCGTCGCCGAAACAAAAACTTTTGGTCAAATGTGTTGTCGCCAGCGATATGCTGATCATATCGGCTCTGGTCAGTAGTAGTAGTAGTAGTTATGTTATTGTTGTCCCGAAAATCCTTAAAATAAATGACATTTATAGTAATCAATTGTTTTTACCATTCAATTTGATGGCCAGATTGTGTCCGCCGACGACAAGAGCTCATCGCATACGTTCCGTACGAATGACTTCATTACCGCCGACTTTAAGACGTTTAACAAGTATTTTATTGAATATTATATTTTAATCATTAGTTCAAACGATTTACCGATAATTCTCTCTCTGTCTCTCTCTCTCTCTCTCTCTGTCTGTCTGTCTGTCTCTCTCTCGGAATTTGTCAGAGCCTTTACGTCGGGAAATGCAAACAATTTGTTGGACACAATCAATAGGGATATTGTTGACAAACTGTCGGCAACTACCACTACTACTAGAGAGTCGGGTACGTCCAGTCTGCGAGTGGATAGACAACGACAACAACAACAAGAACCTGATCCACTACTGGCCGATCCGCCGCCGCCGTACGGTATTCCCAATTACGGTGGTTTAGGCTACGATGGGATCTATGGCCAAGCCGGCCAATGGCCACCGCCAATAGGAGGAGCAGATTTAGGTATATATATAAACTAGTAATCCAAATGAATTGTTAAGTAATTTTGTTTTTTTCCATCGGGTCTCTCCCGTTCCCCGTAATAATAATAATAATAATAAACAGATCCATTTGGTAGAGGACAGGGCGGAATGATTATGGATCCGCGAGCCTTTCCCAATCCATTGGGCGGTAGACTACGCAATCCGGCCCCCGGTTTGCCTCCAGGCGCTGTACCGCCTGGTGCCCGATTCGATCCGTTTGGACCCGGTATCGGTCCGAGACCTAATCGTAATCCAAGACAAATGGGGTATATATTAACTAACTATCTATCTATCATTAAATTGATGTTTTATTTATTTATTTCATAATATTAGGCCAGACCCGGATCATATGCCACCCCCAGGATATGACGATATGTTTATGTAAATAATATATATATATATATATATATATACAGTATGTTATGATATATTTTTTTCAATTATATATATATATATATAATTTACCGGTATATATATGATATATTTATATAAAGTGTGTGTGTGTTTATTTTTATAACTACCGGTGTACTTAAAAAGTACATTAATAATAATTATTATTTTATTTTATTATCAAAAAAAAAAAATACAAAACTTGAATTTCTAATTGTTTTTTATGTGTGTTGTAATAAAATTAAATAAAAATACTGTACATAATTTTATACAGGTACACTTTTTTGTTGTAATAACCTAATTTTTATATATAGTGGTTATATTACAATCCAAAAAAAAAAAAATTATTTGAAAAAATTTATATTCAAAATAAAGTGTATTTAATATTTGTGTTTAATTAAATTTAGCGGTTTATATATATACTGTTTGTATTCTACTAGTTGTTAAACATTTAAATGAAAGTGCAATTTATTTTTGTAATAATAATAATAATAATAAAAATATTACAAATTCATAAGGGATTAGTAATCAATTTTTTTTATATATATATAAATAATATTAATTTAATATACTATATAGTAAACAAACATATGTTATTAAATTCAATCTAAATTTATTATTATTATTATTTGTTAATTATTTAACAGTATGTTTATAGTAATTAAAAACTATTGAAAACTTTTTAATTTTTTTTTGCTAATAAAGTGTTTTTCTATACTGTAGTTAAATAACTTGAATAACTTGAAGTTGAAATTTTAATCAATATAAATAAATCCCAGTTTAAAAAAATTGTTTATTTTGACAACAACTTGATATTTCAAACTTTTAAATAATAATAATAATAATTGCAATTTATTTCCCATTTTTATTAAAAAAAAACTCAACGTGGTTTTTTTAATATATCGTATTAATAATAATTTTATCATATGGTTATCAAGAAAATTGAAAAATACAAACACATATATTGTATTAAATATTTTTTAAAATTAAAATAGTTTTTAGTTTAATATATGTGAAAAAAATATTACCCAATACTGTCAATGTTGTCATATATCTATAATAATGTTTAATTAATTAGTTTTTATTAAAAATATATATATTTTTTTACAATAAATTAATAATTAGAAAACTTTTGTTGTGTTGTATTTAATATAACCTAATAAATATTGTTAACATATTTTTGTTTTAATTAATTAATTAATTAATAATAAAAATATATTTCCCAATAAAAAAATTTTTTATTACCCTGGTATGTATGACACATTGAAACATTTGATTGTATTTATAATATAATAATTATTTAATATAATAATAATAATTATTATTATTAATATAATATCACATAATAATAATTTTTACATTTAATAAAAATAATATTTTATTTTTGTCTTCAAATTCATAAACAGATAATCATGTCTTCGTCGTCGTCGTCGTCTTCGACAACAAATCTAAGCCATTATTTGCATTCAAGTCAATCGCATTCAGTACTAAGGGATTGGCAATCGCGGGGAACGACTGCATTCACGGCCACCGATTTTTGTCTACCGTTGTTCATTGTCAACGATGACAACGATAGTCAGCCAATCGGGTCGCTGCCCGAAGTTAGCCGAATGGGTGCCAACGTATGCATCGAATATCTACGGCCACTGGTCAGCCGATATCAGCTCAAATCGGTACTACTGTTTCCAGTGATGGAGTCGTCGTCGGACGACAAACAGATTGAACAGGCATTTGATGAGAAACTGAATCCAGTTTTAAGACTAATACCACGTCTTAGGCAAGAGTTTCCCGATTTGCTGATCATTTGCGATGTCTGTCTCTGCACTTTTTCGCCTGAAGGTCACTGCTGTGTATTTACGGGCAATGATAACCAGATGGACAATACCAGATCCATTGAAAAGATAGCTCTGATAGCTGTCCGATACGCTGAGGTGGGCGCCCATGTGGTTGCACCCAGCGATATGATGGACGCCCGGGTTGGCCGGATTAGGACGGCTCTGAACGCCAATGGCTACGCAACTGTTTCACTGTTGTCCTATTCGGCCAAATTTCAGTCGTGTTTTTACGGACCGTTCAGAGACGCCGCCGGTAATTATTTGGTGACTTTGTTGTTGTTGTTGTGATATTAATATTGCTGTCAATCAACAACAGGTTCGGCACCGAAATTTGGTGACCGACGAGCCTATCAGTTACCAATCGGATCTAAAGGACTGGCACTGAGAGCCGTCCAGCGGGACATTGAAGAAGGTTGCGATATGGTTATGGTTAAGCCGGGTCTACCGTATTTGGATATTATTTCGGAGATTAGCCGACGGTTTCCCGATTTTCCGATTGCTGTCTACAATGTTTCCGGCGAATACTCGATGATGATGACAGCGGCCAATCAGCACGGAGTATTTGATTTGAAGACAAGTGTCTGGGAAGTGATGACCAGTTTCAAGAGGGCCGGCGCTAATGTTATCATTACTTATTTTACACCAATGATACTCAAATGGCTTAGTAGTGATGATGATGACTGAATGAATGAATGATTGGTAGATAATTAAGAAATTAATTAATTAATTGAATTAATTAATGAAAAAAATATAATAAATAGTTTTTTATTTTTGATATCAATTTTTTCAATTAAATTTTATTATTAGTAACAGATCTCTGTCTCTCTCTCTCTGTCTCTCTCTCTGTCTCTCTCTCTGTCTCTCTCTCTGTCTCTCTCTGTCTCTCTCTGTCTCTCTCTGTCTCTCTCTGTCTCTCTCTGTCTCTCTCTGTCTCTCTCTGTCTCTCTCTGTCTCTCTCTGTCTCTCTCTGTCTCTCTCTGTCTCTCTCTGTCTCTCTCTGTCTCTCTCTGTCTCTCTCTGTCTCTCTCTGTCTCTCTCTGTCTCTCTCTGTCTCTCTCTGTCTCTCTCTGTCTCTCTCTGTCTCTCTCTGTCTCTCTCTGTCTCTCTCTGTCTCTCTCTGTCTCTCTCTGTCTCTCTGTCTCTCTGTCTTTCTGTCTCTCTGTCTCTGTCTGTCTCTCTCTCTCTCTCTCTCTCTCTCTCTCTCTCTCTCTAACTCTAACTCTGTATTTATCTATTAATCTATTGATGAAAGATAGTTGACGTCAAAATCAAAACATTAATTAAGATTGAAATCAATAGTGAACTTATTATTATTAAGTAAAATAGATAAAAAAAATCAAAATCAAATCTATAGACTAATGGAAAAACTATCAGTGAATAGTATAGTATACAGTAGTGTATTATCGATTTAGTAATAATTTTTGATTACATTTTTTTGATTATTATTATTATTTGAGAATAATTTATTTATTCATCAATTTATATATATCTAGTATATCTGTATAGAAACTTATAAAATCCATAAACTTTTATTATTATTATTATTATTACAAAATATAAAATATAAAAAAAATTTATACACAAGAGATAGGATTTTTTGATGAAATTTATGGTCAATTGATATCATATATTATTATTATTATTATTATTATTATTATTATTATTATTATTATTATTATTATATATAAAATACTAATATATAATTAGTACTAAATAATATATTGCTAATAATATATAAATTGCTAATAAAATAATAAAATATTTTCTATTAATTATTTTTTTTTTTGATAGACAAGTTCAACAATATTTATCATTATATAAATTAATTTCTCATTAAATATAATAATAATAAAAATAATAATTAAATTGATAACAAATATACAATTGGGTAATTGAGTGCATATTAAAGTTAATAAACATTTCTAATTAATTAACTTATTATTATTATTATTATTAAGTAATTATTTAATAGTAATTAGATATACAGTAGATTTTATTTTTACAAATAAATTTGATTTTGACATTTCATTTACAACAACAAAACAAAAATCTTATTTCAGGATTAAATGGTATTAAAATATTTTAGATATATTGTATAAAATATTAATTTTTAATTATAATAACAATCATTATCAATTAATAACTATAATATAAGTTTGATTATTTTTTAATTATATTATATATAATTTTATAATTATTATTTTTAAAAAAAATCAATTTATCGCTAAAAAACATTACAATTAAATATAACATTTTTTTAAATATTTTTAAATATATAAAATTTAATTTGATTTACCAAATTATTTACTGTGTATATATATCATATAATTTTTTAATTTTCAACACACTATCATCATTATAATGAAATATATTAATTATATAACCCAATCTAATAATTTATATAATAATAATAATAATAAAAAAATTAAATCTCTGTTTAGATAAATAAAAAATTATTAGATACCGAAAAAAATTGAGATATAAGTTATTGTCAACAAAAAAGCACTTTTTATATATTTTTTTATTATCATTTAAGTTATTTTATCAGTACGTGTTAGCACTTATTAACACTAAATAATAAAAATAAAATAAGATAATTTAGTTTATGTTTTATAATTTTTTACACAATATTTTTGTAGATAAAAATTTTAGACATTTTATGAGATTTTTTTTCGCATACTTTTTTCAACAAAAAAAAATAAAATAAAAATATTTATTAAGTATTATTAAGTTATTTTTGTTGGTGAAAATACTTAAATCAAAAAATTAATTTAAGTAAAACTTAATTTTTTAAAAAAATAAATATTTATTGTAATCATTTTAAGTAATTAAATTATTAAATTTAACTAATTATTATTATTATTATTATTATTATTATTTATATTTTACTTTATAATTTATACTTTACTTAATTATTAAAATGTCAAACTATTAAATATAATGTATTAGTTAGCAAAAAAAAATTATTATTAAATAAATAATTATTTATGATTATTTAATTCAATATATATACATACAGTATATACACACATTAATAAAATTAATATATTATGTCTAACATTTATTTATGTGTGTGTTATTTATTTTATAATATTTATTTTATAACCATAATTATATTATATAACTATTAACTATTAAGATAAATGGATACATACATAAATTTCTATTAGTTATATATATATATATATACAAACATATATATATTAATATATACATATATATAATATATTTTTTTATTATATCATATATGTATTCACATTTTAATAGCTATACAGTGACTTACAGTTAACAAAATTGTTTATAATATATATATATATATATGAAATTTGGACACAAATTTGTTTCATATGATATCAAACTCATAAATCATTGATAATAATAAAACTAATGTGTTTTTTAAGACCCATTAAACAAAAATTAGTTTTTTTTATTTTAAAAAAATGATTTTAAATCCAAATTTTGTTAAATATTTTATTTTAAATTTTTATACAATTTATTTCAGTGCAATAATTTTATCTAGCAAATAATAATAATAATAAATGATCATGATTGACAATTTTTTTTAGAAATAATAATAATAATATTATTATTATTATATTATTATTATTAAGTATTGAAATTTCCAATCAATTCAATTAGTTTGATTTGTTTTGTTTGTTTCATATATACAGTATATACTGTATATATATATATATATATATATATAGATTATAAAAATTGTTATTTATTAACTAATTGGTGACAAAAATCTTATCATTTATATATGAAATTATTTTTTATTAAATAATTAGTTTATTTTATTTATGAAATTTTTTATATTTCATAAATACAGTCGTTTAAGTATATAAATTAAATTTTAAAATTAAAATCATAAAAAAATATTTTTAATATACATTAGTTTAATAATAGCCATCAATTAGTGTAACAATTATAATGTTATCAATTATTTTTTGTTTTTGTATGTGAACTAATAAAAATTGTTAATCAGATTTATTATTATTATTATTATTATGTTATATAACTTGATATTATTGACATAATCTTAAAAAAAATTATTGTTAAATAAATCTATGAAAACAATTCACACGTTATTATTACAAAAAAAAAATATTGTTAGAAATTGTTTTCATATTTAATGTGTAATAATAAATCAAATTAAATCATCAAAAGTTATTACAATAAAATAATATAAGTTTAATAGATATATATATATTATTTGTGTCTGATTTTAGATTTATTTGTTTTGTTTGTATTTATGGCTTAAAAAATCTTGTGATAAATTATTAATATTATTAATATATTATATTACTGTATAAATATATATATTAATCCAACATTTAGTTTTTCATATGATATACTTAAATGACAGGTCAGTAATAATAATAATAATAATAATAATATATTGGATATAATATATATATATATAATATTAATATTATAACTAATATTTTTTTATATATATATATTTTATTGATATTTATTTTAATACGTACATTGAATTTAAGTCAAATTAATGTGTATTAAATCAAACATCAAATTAATCATTTATATTAAATATAATTTATATATATATATATATATATAAATATTAATAAATACATCTATATATTTATCTATCTATTTAAATGTGATAACTAATTAGACACATCTGGTAAATGTAATTTACATATTTATTAATTTATTTATTTTAATATACATGTATTATAATTATAATGATAATACTGAATATACATTTATCTATTATATTATATTATGTCATATAAATTATATTTTACGCCATTAAATTTAAATGTCACGTATTAATTCACATATATATACATATAAATTGATTTGATTTAAGATAATATAATTAGTGAATATATATATATAACTATATGATATATATATATATATTATTTATAATGATATATATATATATATTATTTATAATGAAAACAAAATTAATATAATATATATATATACTATATATATATATATACTCTTCGCGCCATATAAAGGTAGCGAAACGTTATTTATGAATGTTAGCCAAAATCTTTTTACACTCTCTTATTTGTATACATTTGATTTGCTTTTGGTGTGATTTTCATCAAATTTTGTTTATTTGTTCAAAAGTTATAGTCATTTAAATAAGTGGTGTCAGAGTTTTTTTGAACAGTCAAAATGATTTGAAAGCGAACCAGATTATATATATTGGATGAAACTAAAGAGTTATGATTCAGCGCATTTATAAGGACATATTACTTTAAGTTTTAGTACAATCACCAAATTGATATGAAAACAAAATCGGAGAATACCCCGGAAAATGCAGCGATTGTCGAAGACATATATAAGTATTACATATATATATATATATATATATATATATATATATAAATTATATATTAAATAAATTAATCACAGTATATATAAATTTTATTAAAAAATTAATCACTTAATACTTTAATTATATTTAATATTTAAACTATATACTAATACTACTAAATACAGGTAATTAAGTAATTTAGCAGTAATTATTATATGTGATAACACACACACACACACACACACACACACACACACACACACACACACACACACACACACACACACACACACACACAGTGTATTAATTAATGATTTAGTTGTGAATTGATTTATTTAGGATACAAATGAATGTTATATATATATAGTATATATATCTATGTTTGACATTTACAACAAACTGTAATAATTGTAAATGTTTATTAGTATAATACAATTATAAATATACAGTATATATCTTTAAAAATAACATTTATATATAATATTAATAATATTTATATAATAATATATAAAAAGTATTATATAAAAGGAAGTCCTTAATAGACAAATTATTTCCTTATTTTTATTTTTAAAAAATGATATATTTTATATGTGCTATTAATAGTACAGGTGTTTAGGTGTTAAGTTATTAATACTAATAATACTAATAATAATTTTCAATACATTAATAACTCAAAAAATTAACATTTAAGTTATGACGTTATGCTAAATAGTATGTAAAACATTAAAAATCAATAAAATCAATGGATTAGATATACTATTTAATAGCCAAATAGAGACCCAACAAAAAATTAGATAAAATAAAATATATAAAATTAATAACAAAATTATATATATTATAATTAAGCTAAAAATATACTTTAAATATTTAATATTTTTACTAATTTTTTTGTCTATCAATTGATTAATTGATTAACGATTCTAAATGATATCTAATTTAAATAATTATTTATTTTATATTTTTTTTTGAAAAAAAAACATTATCTAATTATTTTACATAATTTTTCTATTAATCAAAAAATAACTAAATTAAATATATATATATCTATATATAAATTTCCAGGGATCTATGTTTGTATAATAATTTTTTTAAAACTAATTAATTGCTAAATTTATGATTATTATGACACAAATTATTGCAAAATATTATATAAATATTTAAATTTTTATAATACAGTTGTTACTCCAGTAAATGCTTTTAAGCTATTAATTAGTTGTAAAATTTAAAAAATAAAATTAATTTTTAAAAATTTTAGTTTTTGTTTGATTATTAATTAAAATTATTTCATCTTTTTTTTAATTAAATTTAAATTTTTAAAAATTTATTTTATATTACATTTACCGTTTATATACATATATATATATATATTATCAAAACATAAAATACTATACACACAAAAAAAATTTCATCAAACATATGATCAACTAAATAAATACTGTATTATATCATATATTTATATATATATATTGATAAAATTTAATTTCATTTACTGGAAATATATATATATATATATATATATATAAATATATATATATATATATATTAATACTAAATATATTTAGAGACATATTAAACAAATAAGTTTTATATAATATTCTCAGTTATAATACTATATAACTTTCTGATAAACACGTTATTAATTATTATTTTTATTTTTTTATATAATAATAATAATAATAATTATTATTATTTAATATTATTATTATTATGCCAACAACAGTTACTTTTCCCATAGACTTAAACCCCCTCCTAAATAATCAGGTGATTATATATACTGTATATATATATATATATATAATTGTTTTATTTTTTTATTATTATGTTTGTTTGTTTGTCAAATAAAAATATAACAAAAATAAATAAAATTAAACTTTTTATTCGCATTTTTAATATTAAATTAAACAATATATATATATATATATATATATATAATACTATACATACATTTCTATTTAATTATGCCCACATATTAGTCACATATATATATACAGTCTATACTAGTCTATACAATAATGTTATTTATTTGATATTATCTAATATATAAATATTATATATATATATATAAATTTATTGTAGTCACAAGCATTTGTGTGCCTCTAAATAAAATAAAAATTTACAGATAATTATTGATAGTTGTAATGTACACACAATAAATACAGTAGTTTTATATAAAATTTTTTTTTTTTTTTGATAGCTTTGAGCAAAAAAAAAATAAATAAAAAATAAAACAAAGTTAACAATAAATATAATAAAAAAAAATCAGTGGGAATGAGTTTGCATTAAGATTAGTATTATTATTATTACTATTATATATTTTATTTATTATAGATATTAGTTTACTGTGTATTTGTTTTATTATTATATACAATCGCTAAATCGGCAAATACCTGACTATAATCACATGGTTTATTAATTACAATAATAAATAAATATATTTAAAAAACCTGATACACATTACACACACACACACACACACACACACACACACACACACATAAATAAATATATATATATATATATATATATATATATATATACATAAACACATACACATACATACATATATGTACACACACATACATACATATATGTACACACACATACACACATATATATACATAAACACATACACATACATACATGCACATGCACACACACACACACACACACACACATACATACACATACACGCATAAATATATTCAGGATCACTTGATCACTTAATTGTAATTATTTAGTATTTTTTTAAAAAATTTGAAACTTATTAAAATAATTTATAATTATCACCTGATTATAGCTTTTTTTGTTTGTTTTTTTTTGAAAAATTAGTTTTTTTAGTAATTTTTTTATTCAATACATTTTATATATAAATATATTAATTTAATTTATTGATAGTAATCAGAGAGAGAGAGAGAGAGTAATAAAAAAATCAATTGTAATACAGTATCATATTTTTTTTATAAAACAAAAAAAATTTTATAAATGTAAATAAATAATGAAAATGAAAAAAAAATTGATAACAAAAAATATATCAAACTAATAAAAAAAATAAGTTACTATGATAATTGTCCTGGACTTTTTTTTGCTATAAAAACTATTTTTTTAATGTTATATATATATATACAGTAGTAGTAGTAGTAGTATACAGTATATATATATATATAATTTATATATATATATATATATTATGTATTTATTTTACCTTGACTATGAAGGCTATGTGCTCTCTCTCTCTCTCTCTCTCTCTCTCTCTCTCTCTCTCTCTCTCTCTCTCTCTCTCTCTCTCTCTCACTCACTCACTCACTCACTTACTCACTCAATCAATCACACACTCACTCATTGAGATCTCTCTCTCTCTCTCTCTCTCTCTCTCTCTCTCTCTCTCACACACACACACACACACACACACACACACATACATACACACACTTTACACCATATAATATAAATCCTACTAACAATTTGTCACTTAGTTTTCATCTCATCGTTAGTTAACATTATATCTCAATATATATATACACTATATATATATATATATATATATAGTGTGTGTGTGTGTATTAAGTTAGACGACAATTACATTTTGATACGAATATAACGACTAGTTTTTATTTATATATATACTATAATAATAATAATAATAATTAAATAGTGTTTTATGTGTTTTACTGTAATTATTTATATATATGTGTGTGAATATATTCAGTTAGTAAAAGTAGTAGTAGTAGTAGTAGTAGTGTTTGAAAACATTTTGTTTAATACATAATAATAATAATAATAATAATAAATGTCATTCAAAATGCAATTCAACAAAATTCATGCATTCATTATAAATATTAATGATATTATATGATTGAATATCTTGAATAACTTTATACTAGTATTATATATACAAGTATATAATTAATATATATATATATATATTAAAGTATTGAAAAATTATTATTATTATTATTTTGAAACCATTAATATTGTTTTTTTTGTTGTTGTTATTGCTATTATATAATAACACATTCACATTAAATATTATTGACATAAATCATGCATAAATTATATATATATATACTGTATATAATATACAAATATATAATATAAATGTATAGCTATTTTATAAGTTATTTATTAAATAACAATTATTAGCATATTTGCAAATAATATCAAATATAATTCAAAATAAAAAATATTATTATTGTTATATTAATGTCAACTTTGTGTTATAATATAATTTCACTTAATTATTGATAATTAATTAATTATTCTATATATATATATATATATATATATATATATATATATATGATTTATAATAATAATAATAATATTATTATTATTACCTTATTTTACGTCAATTGACTTTTATTTATTAAATATGTATAAATTTTAATAATTTATTTTTATGTGTTTCAAATATATATATATATAATCAAAAAATATTTTAATAATAATTGTTATTAGTATACAATTTACAGTATCATAAATAACAAAATAAATCATCAATGTAAATCATAATAAACAATGAGTAAGTTTAGTTTAAATTATTTTTTTTTAATTTTATTATTATTTTTCAAATTAATATAAATTTGTGTTTTTAAATTTAATTATTTTTAAAAAATAAATAAATATTTTTAGCATATTTTTTATATATAACAGTATAATAATTATCAAAAAAAAAACATTAATTACTGCTCTAATTATATTATAAAATAATAAATAGATTTATAATTTATATTATTATTATTTTTTTAATTATTATTTTTATCATTGATAACAAAAAAAAATATGCTATTATATATATACTGTATTATTATTATTATTATTTTGTTTTAGTTAAATGTCATAATATTATAGTTAATATTTACAATTATTATATGATATTTACTTAAACTAAAAAAAATTATTATATCAATTAATAGACAATACAATTTATTATTTATTTATTTATTTTGCCTAATTAGTTGCTAAATTGATAAATATATAATACATTATATTATATAATTTTAATTTCATAATTTAAAAAAAATAAATATCTTATATTTAATATACTAATAAAATAAATGCTTTATCATTACAATTTAATTAATTAATTGTTGAAAAAAATGAGATTTATTTTAATAATTAAAAAAAATTATTATTTAAACAAAATGTATAATAATTTCTATTTCTAATATTATTATTATTATTATTATTACAAATGTCATAATCATTGACAAATTAGCTATAAATCACATTTTTATTTTATGATATTATTTTTATGATATTATTTTATTTTTTTTTTTAAAATGTATGACAACAATGTCGTTTAGATAGACACCATATGGTGACAACACATTTGTTTTTATTTTATTTATATATATATATATATATTAATATATATATATATTTAGTTATAAATTCAATATACCGAATAAAATACTATAGCAAACAAACAAACAAAAAATTTTTATGACATAATTTTAGTTTAGTTATTATTATTATTATTATTGATATAACTTTTATATACTAATATACAGTAAATGTTGTCATACATGTGTTAATGTATGAAATATCTTAAAGTTTAGATTGAAATATACAGTATATGTATTATAATAATAATAATAACAGTATTATTAGTATATAACTGGTAAAAATTATATATAAATTTATTTATATTATTATTATTATTATTGATAGCATTTAGATTAAAATTAGGTCATTATATATATATATATATACAGTAACTATAATTATTATATATAACAATTGCATAACAATTTTGTTAAATCTATAAAAATAAACTAATAATAAAAAAAACAACATTTTATTCATTTTTTTTTTATTAGAAAATTGATACTAATTGTAGAACAAAAAAAAATAAAATTACATTAATTTTATTTTTATTAGACGTATATAAATATATTATAGATATAAAAAAAAATTATATATAATATTAATATTATTTTTAAAAAATAAATATATATATATATTCTTAATAACTATTAATACAAAATCTAAGTACTTTTTTCAAAAAACTAAAACAAAATTAATTAATTAATTAAATATTTTTCTAATTAATTACTTTTTTCTTATTTTTGTTATTATTTTTTTGGATATTATTTCATAATATGTCTGAAGATTTGGAACAATTAGAGACTATTCTTCAACAAAATCCGGAACTTCTTGAGGATTATGTGATGAAAAACATTGATTCGTCTGTTTTAGAAAAATGGTTAATAAGAAAAACACAATTAAATTCAAACAAAAGATTAAGTAAAGCCAATGTTAAAGTAAAGTATCATTTATTATACTTTTTTTTATATATATATATACAAACATACAGACAGACACACACACACACACACATACACACATACATACATACATACACTCTCTCTCACACACACACACACATTTATTACATACATACATTTTTTTATATATATATATACATACATACATACATACATACAGACAGACACACACACACACACACATACACACATACATACATACATACACTCTCTCTCTCACACACACACACATACTTACATACATACATACATACATACATACATACATACATACATACATACATACATACATACATACATACATACATACATACATACATACATACATACACTCACACACACACACGCACACACACACACACATACATACACTCACACATACATATACATACATACACACACTCACAAATACATAGACGCATTACATACACATACATAGACACTTACATATATATATATACACACATACATACATATACTCACACACACACATACATACACAAATACATACACACACACACACACATGCATAGAGACAATAAAAATAAAACACAATTTTTTTGTAACATAAAAATAATCTGTTATTGTTATAAATTAAAAAACATTATAAGTTCAAAGTTTAAATGATATACACAAATGTTAGCTAATTTTTAAAAAATATTTAAATGATTTTTTTATTAATAAAAAATAACCATTTATTACTAATCTTAGTTTATTTTTTGTGTGGAAAATACAAAATTATGATAACTAATAATGTTTGGATTTTTTTTTTGATTATCAATAATCAAAAATTATTTACATGTTTTTATATTAAATATTTTTTACATTGAGATAAAATAATTGATATATATATATATATATATAGATATTAAATATTGATAGTTTTTAGGGTGAAAAAAAATATTTTTAAAAAATTGATATTTACAACCACAATAAAACATAAAAAAATACATAAATCAATAAATAATAATTATATATAAATTTATATATATATAAACTGTACTAGTACATTTTACAACAATTATTGAATTATTAAATAAAAATTCAAAAAAATATATTTAAAATACGCATTTAATTTATTAAAAATATTATTTAATGATAGTTATATATAAAAAAAATAATATAATTAAAAATTAATTAATATCTAGTATCGTAATAATCATGTTGTGGACAATAAAAATAAATCAAAATTGTTGGCCGATTTACAACAAAATTTACAACAAAATCATAATAGCGAACCAAATAAGTTGACTGTTTTGACACAATTGGCCGGAACGGTAGCATTTGCTACCGGTGCTGACCAATACAATGTGTTTATGTTTGATCATATATCTAATGTAAGTTATTATTAATTAATTAATTTTTATATATATATATATATAAATTTATATCAATTAAATATTATAGTATAGTATATATAATATACTTGATTTTTTTGATTTAGTTTTTTTTCAATTAAATATATTTTAATATTTTTTTATGAGTGGGAATATATATATATATAGAATATTCCGGATATTAAAAACCTCTTTATTATTATTAAAAAAAATATATATTAAATTTTGTTTATTTGATTTTATGTTAGTATGCAAAAAATAATTGAGTTTTTTATATATATATAAAAATAAATATATATAAATTTTAATAATAAAAATTTACATATAATATAAATGATTTTATTTTTTTTTAAATAAATATTAAAATCATAATAATGGTATTGGGTAAAATAAAAGTTCATTTACTTTTATTTGATGATTATATAAATATATAATTTGATTTATATATATATACACACACATAGTATTACTGTATTTATATAATAATTTATAGAAACAAAAATTAATTTATATTATATAATAATAAATTATTATTATTATTATAGTCACTAAACACATGTTTAGTATATATATATATAATAAATTAGATTTTTGAATATTTAATATATTTATAAAATAAAATGATTTATTATCAATTGCATTATAAACACATTTCTTATTATTTATATTATTATTATTATATTTCTATTAAAAATTTATTTTTATTAGAAAGTTATTTGAACTAACAATTTATATAAATTTATATATATATATCAATATAACACTATAAGAAAAAATTGTTTTATTTTTCAAAACTAAATTTAAATCAAATGAATTTTTTTGAAAAAAAATTTAATGGTAAATATTTGTCAATCATTTTTTATTGTTGATCAGCGCTGGTAGATTTTTTTTTTGGGGGGGGGGGGCAGGTAGTCCAGTTCATGTATTAATGTTTTACTAATTATTAAAATTATAATACATGTATAGTATATTTCCTGTATGAAAATATGTTATATATATATTACATAATTATGTTTTAGTATAGGTTTTGTTTTATAGAATATATATATATATTAAAAATAAAATAATATTTTTTTTTGTAGTTATTATTATTATAATAATATTTAAGAAAACTATTTATTCAATATTATTCAATACATTTATTGATTTATATATAAATATATTTATTATTTAATAGGAAATTAAATAGAAAGCACTTAAACTATAACTAACATTTAAATCAATTATTAAAGACAATTATTATTATTTAATAATAATTTATATATTTATTTATATAAATTTTATTTATTTTTACATAATTTCAGGAAATGAGACGAATAACCGATAATAATAATATTGAAAACCAAGTAAACGGTTTCGCAAAAGAGGATCAAAAACAAAATTTAGTTGAATTTGTTAATAAATCAAAGACAACTGTCCTCTGGACTGTCAAACAATTTGTATGGGATTTTATAATTAATTAAATTAAATTAAAATAAAAAAAAATAATAAAACATTTAGCATTTAAATTAAATTCAAAATATATATATATAATTGTTATATTTATTTAATATTTTTTAAAGGACTGTCGTTTTAAGGACGGTTCACCCTATATGCCTACCAAAGCTTGTTATGTAATGGCCATACCTATTACACTTAGAGACAATAGTGTACTTGGTGAGTGCAGTTTATTTAATTAGTTTTTAATAACCAAAAAACCATTTTTAGGTATAAATATATTAAATATAATAATAATAATAATAATCAATTATATATTTTAAGTACATTTTATATACATGTTGTTTAGGTGCATATTTTTTTATTGGTGCAAATAGTATATATAAAAATAATTATAATATAAATTAAATTTTAATAATTTGTTGTTGTTAAGTTAAGTACATTATAGTTATTAAAAATACATTTATATATATATAATAATAATAATAATAATATAAACTTATCATGTAGAATTTTATATTATAAAAAAAAATATAATTAATTGCATTTTTAAATTTTTTTTAAATAAAAAAATATAGGTGTAGTCGAGTTATACAAATTGAATCCAATGGATCCGTTTGCCAATAATATTGAAGAGGTATATATATAGTATAATATATATATATATATATAAATTTATATATTATAGATAGATATTAATAAATTTATAAATAATTTATTATAGATATATACTGTATAACAACAAACATAAACTCTTTTTTTCTGATTTTTCAAATTAAAATTTTTCAAAATTTCTGTCATTTATTAGTATTATTATTGATATTATTATTATTACAAAAAAAATATGTTTGTCGTATGTGATTGACATTCAAGGAAAGTCAAGAATATTCTCTCTCTCTCTCTCTCTCTTTATCAATATATTTGATGTCATTATTATCTATGAAAATAAAAATAAAAATTTGTTAATATCATAGTATAAAATGACATCAATATATATATATATATATATATATATATATTAAGTAGCATTTCTTATATTATAATATTAATATATAAAATTTTTATGATAATGCACTTAATAATAATAATAATAATAATAAAATCAATATTATAAATATTAAAATACTTATACTGTTTACTGTATATGAAGTTATTATTCATATCTTATAAATAATATGTTAATATATATTAAAAAAATGCTTATACTGTACATAATGTTTATTTAATATCTAATATTAATTTTTTTGTTGATTATTAATTAATTAATTAATTAATTATTATTAATACACAGATAGTTCAAAGTTATATTATATGGGCGTCTATAGCACTACATTATGCTGAGGTATATATATATATATTATATTTATAAATATATGAAACAAAAAAAATTATTAAACTATAATTATATTAATATAAACATATAAATACAAAAATAAATACTGATTTCAATATTGTTTTGTAAGTATATTATAATAAGCAAAACAACAACAAAACTTTTAACACTTGTATAAGTGTAGGAAAAATAAAGTAAAAAATAAAGTAAAAAATAAGTAAAAATAAATTTATTATAATTAAAACACAATTCTCAAGGTTGGAGATAAACGGAAAAAACTTTTATTATTATTATTATAATTATTATTAGAAAATAATTTATGAGTTATTTCTTACTTTTTTACATTTATTTTAGTTTTATTGCAAATCGATTGATTGATTATTTATTTGAAAAAATAATAATAATATATAAATAAATTAATTGTTATTTCTAATTATTTAATTTTGAATTAGAGATAAATATTTATTTAACTAAATTACTAATTATACAGTATTTAAATTTTAATGTTTGAAAATAAATAATTTATTTATTTATTATTTTATTATTATTAGTTATTTTTTCTTGAAGTTATTCCCCAATAACTTTATATATAATATAATTACAATGAAAAAAAAATAAAAATAAAATATTTTATAACAACTATTAAAATTTTAGTTTTTTTCTATAGATAGTGTATTAGTATTTAATTTTTAATTATTTTATTTTTTTCAAACAAACAGTTATATTCAAATATTTCACGTCAGAGAAAATTAAACACATTTTTATTGACAGTTGTAAAGTAAGTATTGATTTTTTTATTATTATTATTACTAATCATATAATACAACAACAACAAAATTATACAAAAAAACTAATAATACAATACCAGATAAATAGCCTACAAATTATACTATTATACAATAAATATATATTAATAATATACAAATTTTTATCTATAATTATATCTATAAATATATAAAAATAAATATATTATTATAATACAGATCCATATTTCAAGATATGATTAGCATGGATACAGTTATCGGCAAAATTATGGTCAGTTTATATAAATAAAATATTTAATAGTCTACTTAATAATAATAATAATATATTTTATTGACACATACTGTATATATTTAATATTTAAATAATAATTATTATTAATAATAGCAGGGTATATTCATATGTATATATTATTTTTCATATTAAAATTAATATAAAACCTAGGATTATGCTAAAACATTGGTCAATGCCGACCGTACGGCACTTTATTTGGTCGACTCCAATGATAGACAACTTTATCCATACATAATGAAAGTCAAACATCACAACAACAACAACAACAACAACAATAACACCAACAACACTAACAATAAGGTTTGGGATATAAAAAAAATACAAAAAAGTTTTTTATTTTTTGAATTAATTAATTATTAAATTATATTTCCTATTAATATATTACTAACAATGTGTGTATGTATGTATGTATGTATGTATGTATGTATGTATGTATGTATGTATGTATGTATGTATGTATGTATGTATGTATGTATGTATGTATGTATGTATGTATGTATGTATGTATGTATGTATGTATGTATGTATGTATGTATGTATGTATGTATGTATGTATGTATGTATGTATGTATGTATGTATGTATGTATGTATGTATGTATGTATGTATGTATGTATGTATGTATGTATGTATGTATGTATGTATGTATGTATGTATGTATGTATGTATGTATGTATGTATGTATGTATGTATGTATGTATGTATGTATGTATGTATGTATGTATGTATGTATGTATGTATGTATGTATGTATGTATGTATGTATGTATGTATGTATGTATGTATGTATGTATGTATGTATGTATGTATGTATGTATGTATGTATGTATGTATGTATGTATGTTTGTGTGTGTATGTGTGTGTGTATGTATGTATGTGTATGGGTGTGCATAATTGTTGATATTATTATTATTGAATATTTTTTTTATAATAAAAATAAATTGAAAAATTATTATTATTGTTATTATTATATAGTAAACTGTTATATAATTTAGACATTTCATTCAACAACAAAAAAAGATTATGTAAATTAAAAAACTAATTTAATTAAGTTTTAATCTAATGGGAAGTGGGTGAGTGAGTGAGAGAGAGAGAGAGAGAGAGAGAGAGAGAGAGAGAGAGAGTTAAAAGCTTTATATAATTACTGCTTTATTAATATATTTATGAAATTTTTCAGAAAATATTTGCATACATATTCTGTAAACTTATTTATAAAATATATTCAATATATATATATAGTATAAAGATATAGATAAAAGTATACTCAGATTTATATTCACTCCTAAATAATAATACAAATAATAATAATAAGCCTAATAATATTATAATTAAATAAAACAATGAGCAAAATATATGTATATGTTATATATAATATATATACCCACTATTATGCAGTAAATAATTTGCACTAAAAAATATATTATAATAATACATGACTTATCTTTTAATATCTATGCAAATGTGTTGTGTGTGTGTGTGTTTGTGAGTGTTATTATCGTTGGGATTACTTTATTGTTTGGGATTTTTTTTATATATCATATATTTATTGTCTCTATTATATCTATCTCTATATAATATCTTAACACTAATGTATTATATTATTATGCAAACAGTAGTAAATACAGTATAGGCTTCACAAACAAATATATTGCTTATATTTGCAATTAATTATCATATCATCATATAATATGATATAAATCTATTATACAAACTAAAAGTATTTATACTAAATGTAATAAATAATTCACTAACTATTGATGTCAAAATTAATTATATTTATACAATATATAAATTATATATACAGTGTATATATGATAATATATATAAGTTATATCACTATTATAAATACAATATAGATTTTATTTTTTATTTTTTTTTGTATACATAAATAAAACAAAAAGACTAACAATACTACTGCCGATGATATCGACAATAATGATGAGACAATAGTTGTTAACACCAACAACAACAACAAAAAGATGACCAGATTTCCCATTGGTTCGGGTATTGCCGGTATAGTGGCCAAAACGGGTCGACCGTTGAATATAGCCGATGTTTACGAGGACGACAGGTTTGACCGGGACGTCGACCAAATCATTGGCGATGGCGGCGATGACGATGGCGGCTATCCTATCAATAATTTGTTGTGTATGCCTGTAATGAACAAAAACAAGTAATATATTTATTATTATTATTATTACAATATATAACTAATATATATATAATTAACAAAAAAATAATAATTTCATAGAGTTATTGGTGTCGTCCAAATGGTCAACAAATTGAATGGAAATTTTACGAAAGTTGATGAAGAAAATTTCGGTACGTTTGCCACGTACTGTGGTCTGGCACTGGATCATGCACGGGTATGCTTACATATACACATACACATACACATACACATACACATACACATACACATACACATACACATACACATACACATACACATACACATACACATACACATACACATACACATACACATACACATACACATACACATACACATACACATACACATACACATACACATACACATACACATACACATACACATACACATACACATACACATACACATACACATACACATACACATACACATACACATACACATACACATACACATACACATACACATACACATACACATACACATACACATACACATACACATACACATACACATACACATACACATACACATACACATACACATACACATACACATACACATACACATACACATACACATACACATACACATACACATACACATACACATACACATACACATACACATACACATACACATACACATACACATACACATACACATACACATACACATACACATACACATACACATACACATACACATACACATACACATACACATACACATACACATACAATATATATAGTTAACTAACTTATAGACAATTATATAATACTGTATATAATCTATTAATATTATACTTTAATAAACTTTAAGTTATTAAGTATATGAACCGTACAAAAAAATCCTATTAATATTAGACACCCACTCACTCTCTCTCTCTCTCTTTTACTTACCCACCCATACTCACTGACTTTTGGTTAGAGAAATAATCATAAACAGTATATATATATATATATATATCATTTACAAATATATATAGACTATCAATACTAATAATATACCACTTGATTACACAATACAAAAAAAATATGTGATGACTTATGGACTAACTTATTGTAGATAATAATATGTTTTAACAATAGTATCATTGATTATTTTGATATATTTTCATATATTGATTATTTTGATATATATACAGTATATCACAATATAATATATATATATATATATATATATATATATAGGACTAGCTAGGTGAAAAATCTATCTATCTATATATATATACACACAAATTTAATTGCATCGATAATTTCACAACAAAAAAATTAATAAAATAGATAAATATTTTTCAAAATTTTTTGTTTGTTTGCTATCAATAGTTGTTATCTCCGTATTTATATATATATATATATTTCATAGAAAATTACTTTATTATTATATTAAATATTTTTTTTAAAAAATATATATATTTATCGGTAATTTAACTTTTTATCAATCAATCAATCAATCAATTAAATAGCTATACGAAAAAATACGAAAGTCTGAACAAAAAAACAAAGTAGCACTGGAGGTACTGTCCTATCATAACTTGAGCAATGATGAGGAACTGGCAGATACCAGGCTAAACATACAATCATTTCAAGCACCCGACGTTACTAAGTATATATATATATATATATCAATATTATATATGTTTGAAAATTTTTTTTAAACAAATTATAACTCATTATATACTCACTAATAATAAAATAGTCAATCATTTTCACCATACAATCTAAGTAATGATCATAAATTGTTGACAACAATCAAAATATTTGAACAAATCAATGGTATCAATAAAATCGATAATGATGATCTTTATAGGTATATTATTATTATTATTATTATTATTATTATTATTATTAYTACTACTACTACTACTACTACTACTACTACTACTAACTTAATATTTAAATAACTAATTTTTTCAATTAATTATTATATATATATRTATAATAAATTAATATATTATATAGATAAATAGCTAAATAGTTAAATAGATATATAAAATGTTATAAATTATAGCTATAAATTGATATTTAATATTTAATAATTTATTATTTTGTGTATATAAAAATATATATATATATAGAGATAAATAAATTTTATTTATTATTATTATTATTATTAATTAGTTTAAAAAAAGTTTATTAATTATTAGTTTTTTTAATAAACAAGTTTATTATAAGTTTATTATAATTTACTTTTAAAAAAATTAATTTATTAAACAGTATTTAGACCTAAAACTATATATTGAATATTAATAATAATAATAATATTATTATTATTAATTAGTTTTTTTTAAAAATTATTAATTATTAGTTTAAAAAACAAGTATATTTTAAGTTTATTATAATTTACTTTCAAAAAAAAAATTTATTAAACAGTATTTAGGCCTAACACTAGGAATATTGAATATTATTATTATTATATATATTAATATTTATTTTTAGGTTTACATTGAGTGTACGTAAAAACTACCGGCGGGTGCCRTACCATAACTGGACCCATGGTTTCAGTGTCGCCCAATCGCTCTATACGTTCATACATGACTGCCAACAGTTTACCGCTATGGAAAAGTTGGCATTTTTTGTTAGCGGCCTATGCCATGATCTCGACCATAGAGGTACTACCAATCAATTTCTGATACATTCATCGGCACCGTTAGCAGCCATTTATACGACATCACCGCTGGAACACCATCACTACAATCAGACTATTCATATATTACAAGTAAATAATAATAAAAAACAAAAAAATAATAAAATAAATAACAAATAAAAGTCTCATTAATTACTATCACGATAACGATAACAAACAAACAACTAAAAGAGATTAACAGAGAGAGAGAGAGAGAGAGAGAGAGAGAGAGAGAGAGAGAGAGAGAGAGAGAGAGAGAGAGAATTATTGTGTAATAACTAAACTATAAAATCAATAATAATTGTTTTAACAGTGATATAAAAACCTATAAACATATATATACTATATATATATATACCTAACAAACAAAAATAAAGTTTTTTTTGAGACCACAAAATTGGTTTCCCAAAGAAATAACCAGTAAATACAATAAATAAAAAATAAATAAATAAAAACTAGTAGACTATAAATTGTTTGGTGTCCATTATATTATAAATTTTATATATATATATATTTGTTAAAATAAATAAATAGATAGATATAAATTTATATTTGAAAATGTGTAGAGTGGTGTTTAAAACTTTATTTTATATATATATATATATATAATATAATTCCCAAATGAGACACCAATTTTTGTTATTGTTGTTGTCATTGTTGTTGATATTAATTCTAGTTTATAGTGTTATATCTGAGATAGCATTTTTTTTGGTGCCAATTTGTGTGTATGTGTATGTGTATGTGTATGTGTATGTGTATGTGTATGTGTATGTGTATGTGTATGTGTATGTGTATGTGTATGTGTATGTGTATGTGTATGTGTATGTGTATGTGTATGTGTGTGTATGTGTGTGTATGTGTGTGTATGTGTGTGTATGTGTGTGTATGTGTGTGTATGTGTATGTATGTGTATGTATATGTRTGTATGTRTGTATGTATGTGTGTGTRTGTRTGTGTATKTGTATGTATGTGTATGTATGTGTATGTATGTGTATATATATGTGTATGTGTATGTATGTGTATGTATGTGTATGTATGTGTATGTATGTGTATGTGTATKTGTGTGTGTGTATGTGTGTGTATGTRTGTGTATGTGTATKTATGTGTGTGTGTGTGTRTKTATGTGTGTGTRTKTRTGTGTGTGTATTTATGTGTGTGTATTATTATGTGTGTATAAAAACTTTTTAACTCAACACAACAAACATAAATAAAATAAAAAAAAAAAATTATTATMAAATCGATTGACATTTTGTTGTTTGTTTTTTTAACACTTACTACTAATACTAACCAAACAACCAACAAAAAAAACTTATATAAAACTTTTATATATATATATATAAATTATTTGTATTTTTTGTGCAGCAAAATGGCCACAATATCCTAAAGTCATTGCCTGGACATGAATATAAAAAAATGTTGGCACTTATCAAACATTGTATTTTGGCCACCGATTTGGCCCTATTTTTCCCAAATAAATCAAAATTAGAAAAACTATTGATTACGGGATTATTTGATTGGAATAATAGCGAACATAAGTAACTAAAAAAAATAATTTTTAACATTAATTATAAATTATATATATTTTTTTAATTATATAATTTTAGATTATTATTAGAAGCGGTAGCCATGACTGCGGCCGATCTTAACTCGACGGCCAGGCCCTGGTCGGAGGCCATCGAACAGGTTCGGGAACTTTTCGAAGAATTCTACGCTCAGGGAGATATTGAAAAAGGTTTGGGTAGAAAACCTATACCATTGATGGACAGGGATAAACTAGATGAACAACCGGCATCACAGGTTAGGGTAGTTTTTTTTTTTTTTTGATTGAACAACAAAAATAATTTTCGAAAATTTTTTTTGGAAAAAGTTTACTAAATATTACTTTTTTAAAAAAAAAATTCTGTACATTAATGATACATATTATGTATATATATAATATAATATACACTACACTAACCTAATACTACTACTATTATTACTACTACTACTATATTAATGTGATTCGTATTAATTTATAGAAAAATTTAATAATAATTATCTAAAATTTTATAAATACATTTTTATATATAATTGATTTTTTTTTGTTTAGTTAAACGTTCAAACTATAAATTTTTTAGTGATTATTAGTAATATTTATTTTTATAATTAATATATTCAAAGTATTAATAATAATAATATAAATTTATTTTATGTTTATAACTAAATAAAATCAATTATAAATAAAATTTAGATAATTATATTAATTTTTTTGTAAATTAATAAGAATCCCATTAATATAGTTTAAGTAGTGTTTAAGTGTATTGTATATTATGTTATTTAAATAATATGGCTATAGATATGGGGTTGGGTGGGTGTGGGGGGATTCCCCCCACATATAGTATAACTCATTGAAGTAGTAAAATAATTTTCATATAGAAATTTCTAATTACCTGATTATTCCTGAGAAACTTTCTAGAATTTTTTTTTTTTAGATAATTTATTTCTAGAAAATTTCTATTTAATTTGACAACAATTTTTTTGTCCTAATCGTAGGTCGATTTTTTGGCCAACATATCGATACCATGTTTTCAAATGTTGACACAATTGTTGCCAAATGCCAACAGCTATCTAAATCATTGCATGTAATGTATTGCATATATTAATTGAATTTATTATATATTATTATTATTGGTCTCATTACTTATTTTTTACAACAACATAACACTAATAAATTTATAGCACTTTTTATAAACTTTTATTTTTTTTTATTCAATACTAAACCATTGAAAATTTAAATGCAAATTGAAATTCAATACAAATTTATTTTTTGTTTGTTTAGTGTAAATGAATAGTCATTTATACTTTTAATGTTAAACCTTTAGACAAACATTTAGAAATATACAGTATATATATATATACTGTATAATATACAGTGTATATTTCTAATATATAATTTATATTAAAAGTGCATTTTTAAATATATTTAACATTATTTCTATGGTATTTAAATATCATATTTATAGTATTATTAGTGTATTATATAATAGCCAAAAAAATATACCAAACATTAAATGATATTAAGTATATAACATATATATATATTAATACTATAATAGTTTAGAGCATTAAATATTAGTATATATCATAAGATAAGACACATTTATATTTATATATATTTCATATTAAAATGTTTTGCATATTATGAATAGTTTGATATTATAATATCATATAATAATAATTTAAAAAACTTAAGTGAGATTTTATATACAGTATTATGATATTTCCATATTTGAATACTAATACTACTTTAATAATACATATTTGTATAAATTTTAATATACATATATATATACACTATTAGTTTAGTTTATCTTTTATTTGTTAAAATTATATTATTAATACAGTAATAATAATAATAATATTAATAATACTAACATAACAATAGCTAAATAAAATATTTTATTTATATATATATATGTATATATAAATCAATAAACATACAGACAAAACCTTAAGCTATGGAAAGACAGAGTGGAAAGGGATAGAAAACTAAAGGAGCGAAAGGCACTGATGGCGGCCATCAATGAGGAAGAGTCGACAGTCGGCGGTCATAAGCGAGACATTGGCCGTCGGGTCAGACCAGTCACTAAAGGACGGCTGGAAAGGACACGATCTCTGTTGCATTGATTGATTAGATTAGATGATTGGTTAGATTGTATGATAATCTATGAGATTAAGAGAGAGAGAGAGAGAGAGAGAGAGAGAGAGAGAGAGAGAGAGAGAGAAAGAGAGAGAGAGAGAGAGAGAGAGAGAAAGAGAGAGAGAGAGAGAGAGAGAGAGTAAAAACGGGTTTTTAAAAATAATACATATTATGTATACTAGAAATTAAACAAAAAAAAACTAAATAAATAATAATTTACATATTGTGTGATATATCTATAAAAAAATAATAATATTTTTATTTTATAAAAACTGTGTGTAATTCATAAGTCAATAAATTTTTAATTTTATTTTTATTTAATTTAATTTTTTTTAATTATAATTATTATATATTGCTATTTATATATCGTATATATTAAATATATGGTGTCTTTTTGAAAATACATATATCTATTCATATATTTATTTATATATATATTATGTAATTAAATTAATATAATATATGAATATATGGAGAAAATAATACAGTAATAATAATAATTGTATTAAATATTGTTTTTATTTATACTTTAATTGTCATATTATAATATTTTTTTCAAAAAAAACTTTACTTAAAACTAAAATCAACTATTGATTGCTATTTTTTTATATGTCAAATAATATTACTTATATACAGTATATATATATATATATATATATATATTTATTTATAATGTATATTATGTGTGTAAGCATGCATATATAATTTGTTAGTAATTGTTTTAAATAATAATAATAAAAAAAACTAAAATAATTTTATTTGAAAAAAATTTAATCTGATTTATACTTTATTTTTTGTTTGAAAACAAATAGAAAACGCAAACATAATAAAAAACAATTGTATCAAGGTTATTTTTTTTTAATTTAAATTACTTATATGATAGTTTGCAAATAAATAATTAATTAAATAAATAAAATTTTTGTTGTTGTTGTTGTAAAAACTAATTTATATAATTAATTTAGTTAACTAAATAACATATACTTTTTTTTATTTGTTTGTTTATTTAGATATATAACAAACCAAAACAAACAAAAAAAGATAAAGTAATTGAATCAGCAATTGGTTAAAAAAAAAACTTAAATATATATATAAAAAGTAAATTTGAAAAATTTGTGGCAAATTTGTGGCAAACTCTCCAAAAAAAAAAAAAATAAATAAATAAAAATAAGTAAAAATACAGTATTAGAGTAAATAAATATAATTAAACAAATAAAAACTTAACCCAAACTTTAACCTCAACTGTATGTCCAAACTTTTTTGGACTCTCAAACCTAACAGTCCTCTCAACTCAACTATACCTCTATGACCCCCTCCTTAAATTAAACCCCCTATAAGTTATGGACTCTCTCTCTCTCTCTCTCTCTGTTTCTGTCTCTCTCTCTCTCTCTCTCTGTTTCTCTCTCTCTCTCTCTCTCTGTTTCTCTCTCTCTCTCTGTCTCTCTCTCTGTCTCTCTCTCTCTCTCTCTCTCTCTCTCTGTCTCTCTCTCTCTCTCTCTCTCTCTCTCTCTCTCTCTCTCTCTCTCTCTCTCTCTCTCTCTCTCTCTCTCTCTCTCTCTCTCTCTCTCTCTCTCTCTCTCTCTCTCTCTCTCTCTCTCTCTCTCTCTCTCTGTAAATATCCTTAAAAAAAATTGGTTATAAATTTTATTATTTAAAAAAAACTGTTAATTTCTAAACCCAACCCCATGTTTAAGTTAAGTTAACCCAAACTACTCTATGATATATCAATAATGTATTTGTTTTGCATATTTGTTGTATATGTACTGTAAATGGTATTTAATATATGTGTTGCTATGGATAATGTGATTACAGTATTACTGTGTATACACTGTACTGTAATAATAATAATAATAAACTGGTAATAGAGTGACCAAATAACAACACTTTATAATAATAATAATTATTATTATATTAAAAAATAATTATTTATTTAAATTAAATTAATTAATATTATTTAAAGAAAAAATAATTTTGTTTTGTTTTTTATAAATAAATAATACTAGTATATTAACTGTTAATATTGTATAAATAAATAAATATTTATTATATTATATAAATTATTATTATATTTTATTTTTGTATAAATTTATTATAAAAAATAAATAAAAAAATAATTATATATATATACAATGTATATTATACATATGATAAATAAATATATATACAATGTATATTATACATATGATAAATATATATATATACAGTATATACATATGATAAATATATATATACAGTATATACATATGATAAATATATATATACAGTATATACATATGATAAATATATATATACAGTATATACATATGATAAATATATACATACCGTTACATACCTGTCCAGTATCCAGGGTCTATCCCATTCAAAAAAAACATAAATAAAGTCCAGGAAATACACATATATATATATAAATATTTGGTCACAATATTTAACAACAATTATAATAAAAACACATGTGTTTTTATTATCATACATTTTTGTGGCGCCTTTTGATTTGTTGTTAAAAATTTTTTTTTTTATATAGATATATAAAAATTTATATATATTTATAGTAAACACTTAAAACCCAAATAATACTGTTTTTAATATCAGTGGTAAAAATATTTAGTTAGTCTATAATAATAATATTGTATTGATTTCTAGTTTTTATTTATTTATTATTACAGTATTATTGGCTATTAGTTAGTTAGTGAATCACACTATTATTTTTTCAAAAAAAAAAATATATGATATATAAATAAATAACAGTATTATTGGTTTATAACTAATAATAATTAGATATCAATCATATGATTGTATTAATAATATTGTAATAAACTTTAAAACTAATTGTTTTGTGTTTTTCTATTATTATCCATTGAACCGACCGTTTGGTTAACTACTAGTCTCTCTCTCTCTTTCTCTCTCTCTGTGTATCTGTTTGTGTCTTATAAGGAGGAAAGTGACTGTCCGTCCCATTTGATCCCCAAAAAAAAAAGACATTTAGCCGCCGATCCATTCATCCATCAGTCAGTCAATCGGTTCAAGAGATCAGTCAATCGGTTCAAGAGATACGTCCGTCCCATTTGATCCCTGAAAAGATAGTCAACATTTAGCCGCCGATCCATCCATCAGTCAGTCAATCGGTACAAGAGATCAGTCGGTCAATCGGTTACAAGAGATCAGTCGGTCAATCGGTACAAGAGATCAGTCAATCGGTACAAAAGATACGTCCCTCCCATTTGATCCCAAAAGATAGTCAACCGCGAGATTAGCCGCCGATCCATACATTCATCCATCAGTCAGTCAATCGGTTAAATACAAGAGATTTATAGACCAAAAAAAAAAATGAAACTAAAGTCACGGACAACCAAATCAAGTGCTGGTGATAGTAGTAGTAGTAGTCGTAGTCATCGTAGTAGTAGTCGTCGTCGTAGTAGTACTACTAGTAGTAGTAGTAATGATGGCAATGAAGTCGTCGACAATGAATTGGTATTTACTCAAGAAATGAAAGATATGCTGAAATTTTTCGCTATCGATATCAAAACCGATGAGGAAGTGTCGGATATGACGGATAAGACCAGACGACAGTATTTATGTCGACTGAAGAGATGGCAATCGTTGATCAATACGGAAATGGACTACGAATGCTATCGTATTGAGTCGAGTCTGAAATCAATTGATCAGATGGTTACCAATACCCAGAAACTAATGGATCAGATGCGTACAGATCCGGATGAGTTTACTAAAAAGTATGGCAAAGATTATCGGATGAAATTGTTGTCAATTGAACGACAAACTCAGGAGATGTTGAAGACAGTCGACTCGGATCGCCTGCAGTTTAAGCGTCTGAAACAAGAACTAAACGATCGTAAACTGATGGACGCCGAGGAAGAGGAGGAGGAGGAAAAAGAGTTGGATATAGACATGAGTTGTGTTGATATCAAGGATGAAGAAGAGGAGGACGATTACGACGACGACGACGACAACAATGATTATAGAGATGCGAAAAAAGTGGCTAAAAAAGTACAGAAGAAGAAGAAAAATGTGGTTAAAAAAGAAATCAAAAAGGAATTGGTCGACAACGACGACGAAGATTTTGACGACAAAAAGAAAGTGTTGGTCGATATCAAACCAAAGATCAAAATGGAGATCAAGACTGAAATAAAACGCGAATCAATTAAACGCGAATCGATTAAACAAGAGGTCGTCAAACAAGAAGACGAAGAACAAGAAATTAAGATTAAGAAAGAAGAAGTCGATGACGACGAAGAAGTAGGAGAAGAGATGATAACTCCTCATGACTTTGATGACGACGACGACATCGAATTGAGTGATTGATTGATTGATTAAGACATGGATTAAATCAATTGATTGATTGATTTAATTAATTACTATTAATTTTTATTATTATTATTATAATAATCATATCATTTATCATATTTTATTGTTTCGAAACAATAGTTTATTAATAATTATTATTATTTTTTTAAATAATTAATTTTTTTTATTATACATTATATCCAAATAATTGATTTATAGATTATTATTATTATTATTATTCATATATGATATGATTATATCATTCAAATTTTTGGTCATACAATTTAAATATTATTATTATTATTTTTTTTAATACATTAGAAATCATTTATAGATTATTATTATTATTATTATTCATATATTATATGATGATATCAATCATTCAATTATACAATTTAGATATTATTATTATTTTTTTTAAATACATATTATTATTATTATCGTAGTTTTATACCACTATAAACACATACAATCACTTTCATATAAATTTTTTTTTATATACGTTTAGTTAGTAACAAACAACAATAATAATAATAAATATTTATGTAATTATTATTATTATTATTTTTCTCTATATATAAATGTTTTTTTTAATGAGAAAAACCAAATAAAATTATTTTATAAATACTGTATACAATACTAATTGTTTTTATGTGTGTATTAACGTATATGAAATGGACCCCCCATTATGTTGGAGAGGGGTGTGAAAATAAAATAAAGTTTATATTATTAGTTTTGTTGAAACAAATAATTTTTAAAATGACTTTTTTTTGTTCCTCTATTTTATTTTAGTTTTTTTTTCTGTTAGTATAAAAGCATTTCGTGATATATTACATGAAAAATGGGTCCAAAAAAAATAGTAGTCTACAGTAATTTTAAATGTTTAGAGAGAGAGAGAGAGAGAGAGAGAGATAAGAGATGTAAAAATGTTGAGCAAATAGGAGAGAGAGAGAGAGAGAGGAAAATGAGATAACAGTGCCTAAAGTGAGAGACAGTTGTGTTATTCAAAAAAAAAAGAGTTTTCTATACTATACTCGTCTATAGATTTTGAAGACACGGTCTCTCTCTCTCTCTCTCTCTATCTTTCTCTCTCTCTCTCTTTCTCTCTCTCTCTCTCTCTCTCTATCTCTCACTCTTTCTCTCTCTCTCTCTCTCTCTCTCTCTCTMTCTCTTACTCTTTCTCTCTCTCTCTCTCTCTCTCTATCTTTCTCTCTCTCTCTCTCTCTCTCTCTCTCTCTCTCTCTCTCTCTCTCTCTCTCTCTCTCTATCTCTCACTCTTTCTCTCTCTCTCTCTCTCTCTCTCTATCTCTCACTCTTTCTCTCTCTCTCTCTTTCTCTCTCTCTCTCTCTCTCTCCAACTTTCTAAGTGTATGTGTGTTATGTTAGGAGGAAATGACATGTAATTTTGAAAATATATCATCCGTTAGCCACACATATATTTTTTGTATATATATATATATATATATAATATACAGTACAGTATATACTGTGTTATATTATAACACAAAAGCATTTCTAATGAATAGAAATTTTTTTGCCACATCTAATGTAAGGCATATTATAATTTGTTTTCTACTCTCTCTCTCTCTCTCTCTCTCTCTCTCTCTCTCTCTCTCTCTCTCTCTCTCTCTCTCTCTCTCTYTCTCTCTCTAACTCTAACTCTAACTCTCTATCACTCACTCGCTATATTGTATTATATATATATAAATAATGTAAAAACATGCCATAATATTAATAATAATATTATTATTATTATATAAAGCAGCGAAAAATTGTTGGAAATAGCAAATAACAAAAAAATAATAAAAGCTTTTATATATATAAGGCATGTATTTTTGTGTACTTAATTATTTACATCAATTTAATACAAATGTTAGGGCTATTAAATAATTTAGTTTCCATGTATGTATGTTTTGTTGTTATTGCTGTTATTATTATTAAATTTGTATTTAATATATATTAAAATTAATAGCGATGAGTAATAAAATTATATATTTAATCTATAGAGAGATATTTATATATATATATAAAGAGAGAGAGAGAGAGAGAGAGAGAGAGAGAGAGAGAGAGAGAGAGAGAGAGAGAGTAAAGTGAAATTGGCTTTTATTTTTGTGTTTTGTTTTGCTTTAAGGAATATTCTTTAGAGAGAGATATACACAGTATATAAATGATATAAATATAAGATACTATATATATATAATACAGAATATTCTGTACATTAGTTTCCCCATATATTTAGAAAGAGAGAGAGAGAGAGCACAGGGATATAAATAAAAGGCCGCTCGCTGTGAGAGATGAGATGTATTTAATTGAAAACACATACAGTAATAGACATACAGTCATACACACACACACACACACACACACACACACACACACACACACACACACACACATACACATACACATACATACATACATACATACATACATACATACATACATACATACATACATACATACATACATACATACATACATACATACATAACCATACCATTCATCCATATGATGATAGTTACAGTTTAATGAATATATCTGTATGTATACAATATAGTCTTTAGACAATAAGTTATCGTCGATGATATAAATATAGTTTATATATATACTGTATATCTATATTATATATATTTTTTTTGGGGGGAGATCTTTGTGTGTATTGTGAATAAATGACATGATATATAAATTATATTGTATGATAAAAAAAAGTATATACAGTATATATATATATAAAATAACAGCAAAAATACAATATATTCTCTATAATGGATTCTCTATAATATTGCACACCATTTAGTAAAAATCTACTATTATTACTTGTATATACATTGTATATGTATTATACTGTATATAGTATAGTATTGTATTATACTTTTTATATTATATATATATATATATATAGATATTTTTGTTATTTTCTATGTATTAGTAAAATATTTCATCGTTGACTAACCTATTGTCTATTGAAAACAATCAGTCATATGCTCTCAACAAACAAAACAATAAGCAAACCATTCATAACACACACACACACACACATAACTAAGTCTTTAAATTGCACACTAACTAAAAAAAGTTAATTGATTTGTAGTTTTATATATATATATATATATATATATATATATACAGTATTTAATATAATTATATTATTATTATGTATACTATTGAGACACACATACATGACTACCATTGCTGTTACTATAATAAGCAATTGTAGTAATCGATTATAATATATATATATATATATATATTAATATATAGCATATAATTTATATCATATACAATATATAGATACACAATGATATATCATTTATTATTATTATTATCATCATCATTATAACTATCACTATCACTGTAATAGTATGGATAGACTAATAATAAATTTAGAGAAATATTATTATACTGTTAGAAGATATTTCACACATATATATATATATGATATTAAATTTATGCCAAAAAATATTATATAACTTTATAGTATATATGCTAACAATATATGGGGGAAAAAATATTTTTTATTAAAAAACTAAATTATATTTGTTAGTGAAATATTACTTACTATAGATATATCATCTTTTTTTGTTGTTAAAAAAATTTGTAGCATATGTGTCATAATATTTATTATTATTAAATAAATAAAATTGTGTCAAGGTTGCGTAATATAGTTGACTGCATATATATATATATATACATAATATATTTACATTTAGCAATAATAATAATATAAAAAATAAATAAATAAATAATACAATATCTATACAAATTGAAGTGATTGAAATAGTAGTCAATAATAATAATAATAATATACAGTATATATTTATGGCAAAAATCAAATTTTATTATTTAGTATTTTAATTTATTTTTTAATTTCAATTTTCTCACTATTTATTTTCACTATTATATACATTTTATTTTTTTTTATTTTAAAAAACAACATGTTTAAATCTAACAATTATTATTTTTAACAAAAAAAATCATAATCATATATATATAGTAAATATTTATTTTGTGTTTCAATTATGTAATAACAGATTATATAATATATATATATATATATATATATATATATATATATATATGTTTTACACAATTAAATTTTGTTCATTTTATTTAAAATTTATTATTAATTATTATAATTAAAATAATTATCTAAAATTATTTTAAAAAAAAATAATTAATTAATTCTACATTATTTACAAGTTTTTATTATTATTATTATTATTATTAATAAATTGTTTATTTGATCTCTACATTGGAATTAATTTATGTATTTAATTAATAAATTATTATTAATATTATTATTCAATATAACAAACTTATTATCATATATATATATATATATTATTTAAATAAATTTCTATTAACTAATATATTACAATCCCATAACATTAAATATTGTTTATCAAACACTATTTATATATATATTTAATATTTAATATAATTTGATTACAATAAAATGTATTTGTTATATATATATATATATATATAAATTATAAATTATTTATATATTAGTTAAAAATATATATATTTTAAGCTAACAATTCAAATATAGAGAGATATACCGTATATACTGTATACTAATAATTTTGTTTAAATATATTTAGATAATAATAATACAATTTAATAATTTTTAAAAAAAACTATTCGTTGTTAAACTATTCATATATATATATATATATATATATATATATATAATTTATATTTAATATATATATATATATATAGATAACGTGTGTACACTTCAAACAATTTACTATAAATTATTTTTATGTTTTTACAAAATCTTATTTTTTTAGTATTATTATTATTATGAGTACTAACAGTATATTATATATAAAAAAATGATACATAATTAATAATTCATATATATATATATATGTTTTATTTTTTTTAAATGCATCAATCAACACACACACACACACACATAAAACATATTTTTTAGTTTATTTTTTGTGTTCAAAAATTTTAAAATATATATATTTTTGGTTTTGTACTAGGCATTATTATTATTATTATTATTACTTAATTATTTATAACATATATTTCATATATATAGAGAGATATATGTATTTTTAATATCACTGATATTAGTACTACAATATATATATAATACAAATAATTAATAACACCATTAGTGTCTTTTTTTGAAAAAAAATCTCAATTACTATACTTGTATTATATATATATATATTTTTATATCAATTGTATTTTATATAATTTATTTATTTATATATATATATAACTTATAATAGCAACAAAAAATTCATTTGATAATTTGTTTTTTATTATGATGGTAGATTTTTTTGCAACAATAAAAAAATAAATAAAATGTCTATTTTTTTGTATTAAATAATTTACTATTGATATAATATTTTAATCATATTATATTTTTGTTTGGTTTCTTATATTATATATATATATAAATTATTAAATGTATTTTATTTTGCTGCAAAAAAACATATTTGTATCATCATTATCATCATTTAGTTTTTTTGATATATATATATATATATATATAGTTTATACTGTAGATAAATAGTTAGATAATAATGCATTTATTTATCTATATTTTTTTATATCTAAGAGTAATAGATATTTTTAAATAAAAAAAACTAAAAATTTTAATTATTTATTTACAATTTGCTAACAAAATTTTCTAAACAATTATTTTATAATAATAATACTAAAATAATTTATTTTAATTAATTATTTAATATATTATTTAATGTATAATAGCTAATATACAGTACAGTATATATATATATGATATATATATATATATATATATATATATATATGAATATATATATATATATATATATATATATCAATAAATTATTTATCAAACAAAACACTTTTTTTTATTTACAATCAAATTTTTAGTGATATTTAAATATATTTTTAATTATATAAAAAAATAATAGTTATGTTTATTGTATATAATTAACAAAAACATAATTGTAAAAAATAAATAAATAGATACTGAGATTTTATTATCTGTAATTATAATAATAATAATAATAATAATAATAATAATGATTATTATTATTATTATTATTATTATTAATACCATTATTAATACACACACTAGTCTTTCTTGTTTGTCATTTAAATATATTTATTATTATTATTATATATTTAAATATTTTAATAGTCAATTGTTGTATAGTATTATTGTATATACAGTATATAACTAAATATTGATTGGCAAACATTTTTATTTTTATTTAAATAAGTTATATATTATATATTTATATATATGTAGTATAATTTTTATCAGACATTAAGTATTATTGTTATTATTATAGTTTTTATTATTATTACAATTATTATAGTATTATTATAATGATTTTAGCAATGAAAGAAAAAACTAAAATAATATATATATATATATATATATATATATATATATATATATATATATATATATATATATATATAGAAAAAAAGAAATTATTTGCCATTTTATTGTTAAATATATAACACTTTATCTGAACTAATGTTATATTATATTGAATTGAAATCTAATTTAGCCGTCAAAACGAAAGCAAAAATTAGATAACAATTTATATATTTAATATATAGAAGAAAATGCTAATCATATTTAGTTTCAATATAAGTAGTTCAATATATTATATAATATATAACTACCAGTGCTCTCAAATGACTGTTCTATCGACATACCAGTGTGTGTGTGTGTGTGTGTGTGTATGTGTGCTGTGAACTAATGGCACTAAAAATATTAGCGATTCAGTTGTGTTTAAGTACATACAGCTTGTACTATGTGTATGTGCGTGTGTGTATGTATATGTATATGTGTGTGTATGTGTGTGTATGTGTTTGTATGTGTGTGTATGTATGAATGTGTGAGTGAGTGTGTATGTGAGTGTGTATGTATGTGTGTATATATATGTGTTTGTATGTGTTTGTATGTGTCTATATATGCCTGTATATGTCTGTATATGTGTGTATGTGTATATGTGTATATGTATGTGTGTGTATATATGTGTATATATTTGTATGTATGTGTTGTGATTGTTTTTGGTAATCACATAAAAATAAGGTAACGGTCGACACAGTCGTCATCGTTGTCATCATCATAATCGGCGTCTTTGAGCTTCCGTTATGATTGAATGCTATTATTATTATTATTTTTTGATACTCCAGATATACAGTACAGTACTGACTACTCCTACAACTACTACTACTTTATATAATATTAATGATAACTAAACGCATACAACAACAACAAATAAAAATTGCTAAAATAAAAGTTATATACATTGTATATATACAGTATATACACAGTATATATCATATTATCTTAACTTATAATATACTATATATATATAATATGGCATTTAAAATGTTAACCATCAACAACAAAACAAATTGCTTAACTCTCTAAACAAAACTTATACACTATATATATATATTGTTATATAAGTTTAACTATATATATATATAGTTAAACTTATATAACAATAACAAAAATGTTATTTATTTTTTTTTTTTTTGGTTTTCTAGTGATAATAATAATAAAGTCTTTATCTTTATAGACCCTACAAAACACACATACAGTACTTGAATGTAATGTCAAAAAAATCATATTTATTTTCTCAATCTCTTTCTCTCTCTCTCTCTCTCTCTCTCTCTCTCTCTCTCTCTCTCTCTCTCTCTCTCTCTCTCTCTAACTCTTTACTAATAACTAAATATATACAACTATAATAATAATAATAATATTAATGATAAATATTGACATTCAACAAAAAAAAATAACAAAATCAATATAACATTTARATATATATATATATATATATATAGACTATAATACAAATTACAATTTACTTAAATAAATATATATATATATATTATTGATTAGTGAAAAAAAATAAAATCTAGAAATACTATAATAATACTAATAGTAATAATAAATTTGAGATACAGTTGGCCAACAACAACAACAACAACAAAATATCACCAAAAAAAATATATAAAAATATAATTTTGTGATTTTTATTATATCAAATTATATTATTTACTAAATAGAAAATAAATATATATAAACCAACAAAAAAAACTTAATACTCAAATAACAAATAATATATATATATATAATATTTATAAATATTTATTTACTACTACTACTACTACTACTACTGTCTGTCTATAATAAATGTACTGTAATTTTAGTATTATATGGCATTTAATTAGACAAATAATTTGGAGTACAATATATATATCTATATATATATATATAATATCTTTTTTCACTGAATATATATATATATATATATATATTTATAGATATATCGATAAAATGATTTTCTGGACGCATAACATAAGGATCTTTCGTTTGACATTAAGAAACATTATGTGTGTCGGTATGTATGTGTATCAGTGTATGTATATATGTATGCATTATGTGTGTATGTATATGTATATACGTATGTGTATCAATGTGTGTATATGTGTGTCTATGTATGTGTATGTGTATATATATATATATATATATGTATGTGTATCAGTGTATGTATATGTGTATGCATTATGTGTGTATGTATGTGTATATGTATGTATGTATAGGTGAATGTGTGTGTGTGTGCGCTATCAATCGTTCAATACAAAGTTGAAGTGGACTTTCGCCTAAAAATCATGATTTACTACAACAACTACTAGTAGTAGTATTGCTGTGCCTAACAAAACCTTTACTAACTATACCATTAAATTGTGTAAAGATAAGAGTCAAAAGAGAGAGAGAAATAAAGTATTGATTAAATCGACTCAACATAACAACAATAACAACGGCTTGTGTTTGCCGTTTACTATATATATATATATAGAAATATATATTGGTTTTTAGAGAATATTCTGTAAATAACTATAAGACAGTCATACATACACACACACACACATACATACACACACACACATACACATACACACACATACATAAACACACACACATACACACACACATACACATACACACAAAGTCATACCAACAACAACAACAAAAAACTGGTTGTATGTGTGTATTGTTATTATTGTCGGCAAACAAATTGAAAATAATTGCCAAAAAATATTGGATGACTAATATATAGTATATATATATATATATAACTATATCATTGTATATACAGTTTAGTATTTCAACAACAATCATTGTTGTTGATTAAATGATTTATTTTATTTTTTGTATATTTGTTTGTTTGGCTATACTGTATGTATACTTTACAAATAAAAAAAAATAAAAATTTATCTATAAATATAAGAAATCAAAAAAAAATATTATTATAAATAAATAAATTGAAAAAGTTTAGCAAATTTTATTTTGTATTAATACTTGCTTTGACTGATAAATATTATTATGAAAAGCATTTCAAAAATAAAACACTACTAACAATGACAGCAAATAATAATAATAATAATAACAACAAAAAATTGATATCAAAATTTTTGACACTTTTTCTCTTTAGAAAAATAAATAAATAAAAATAAATACTAAAAACACTAAACAAATTTCAATGGGATTTTCAAAGTGTCGTTTAGTGTATAGACTATGATATTTTATTTTTAAGGATTTAAGTCAAGTGTGTGTGTGTGTGTGTGTGTGTGTACCGTATGTGTATGTATGTATGTATGTATGTGTATGTATATATATATATTTATATGTGTTAATATATGTATGTATGACTGTTTATGTATATATGTATATTTATATATATATATATATATATATATATATATATATATATATATRTGTGTGTGTGTGTGTGTGTGTGAAATAAATATTATTTGTCAAAAGTTTTTTTTAATTAAAATTAATTTTTTTTCTTTTGAAAAAAATCAGTATTACTTTGTTATAAACATTTTGTTATGATTTTCAGTACAAAATTAAGAAAATAATAATAATAATGATTTTACCAAAAAAATTTTCTTTTCTTTTCATTAATTAATATATAGATGACTAACTGATTGTGTGTGTGTGTGTGTGTATGTATGTGTGTATGTGTGTATGTATGTATGTGTGTGTATGAGTGTGTGTGTATGTGTATGTGAGTGTATATGTGTGTAAATGTCATAAATAATTCATGATTTACTAATGTGTGTGTGTATGTACTGTATGTATGTATGTGTGCTAATAGTAATTAATTATTAAAATTATGATTGTTATTAGAATTATTATATTATTAAAAACAAAAAAAAACAATAATAGTTTTTTCCACACACACACACACAACTAATTTAATTAATATTTAATTATCTTAAAAATTACTACTCTTTTATTATATATATATATACAGTATATATATATATATATATATATAATATTATATTTTTCATAATAATAATAATYGCAATCAATATTATTAATAAAATAATAATATTATTATTACTAAATATTAAATTATGTCAAAAAAATAAATATCGATATTATTAGAAAATTATTTCATAATTAGCTAATATTGGACACACATACACATACACACACATATACACACACACATACACACACATATACACACACATATACACACACATACATACACACACATATACACACACAYACACACACATACACACACATATACACACACATACACACACACAATAATTTATGTTAAAAACTTAATGTATTTGTTATTTAAATCTCATTGAATATATTTAGATAACTTATATATATATAATAGCCTATTAAGAAAAAGAGAGAGAGAAAAAAGAAAGAGAGAGAGAGAGAGAGARAGARAGARAGAGAGATAGCTTACAGAATAATCTCCAATAATAATAATAATATAATACTTAAAATATATATAAAAATGCTTAACAAATGTCTATTGAATTTATATATGTTTCATAGGCTCACTCATAGCTGCTATCAAAATGCTTTCAAATATCAAAATAATTGTTCATTCATTCGTATATTTTGTTCATTTGTATTGAAATATATATACGAATATAATAATAGAGAAATTTATTTTTTTATATATATATATATAATATAATATAAAGTCAATCAATTCAATCAAAAAACCAGTGGACGATATAATATAATATATATATAAAAAAATTTGTTTCATATAAGTTTCTAATATTTCTTAAATAATATTTTATTTTATTTTTCAACAATAAATTTTAACATTTTTATTATTACTATTATTTGTTGTCTAAACTGTATATATATATATATAGAAAACAACAACAAATTTAACCTTTCATATATTCAATATTTACATTGTACTAGGTCATTCATATAATCTATATATATATATATATATATTAGATATAATATTATCTATAAAACTAATATACAGTAGGCTATAATACATTTTTTAATTTTATTTTTATTTATTCACAAAAAAATAAAAATATTAAATAAATAAATACTACTATCTATTATATTTTTCAATGACACCCACTCATGTGTGTTAAATATTATATATATATATATATAATACTGTATTTGAGCCTTAATTTTTCTAGATATTTAAATCAATATCTATATCTATATATATATCAATATTAGTAAATATATAATATACAGTATTTATCTATATATATATTTTATATACACTATTATACATATTAAACTATTTAATAAATACTATTTATGTATGTATTTGTAGGAAAATTACTGTATGTATATCTATGTGTATGTATTTATGTATGTATGTATGTATGTATGTATGTATGTATGTATGTATGTATGTATGTATGTATGTATGTATGTATGTATGTATGTATGTGTGTGTGTGTGTGTGTGTGTGTGTGTGTGTGTGTTGTTTTGATTTAAATTATTTGCTTAATTAATTGCACACAAAACACACACACACTTTTATATAATATTATTTACAAATTAGTAATAAAAACTTTATCATTATTATTATAATGTATTTATAATACCATAGGTTATATTTAAACTAAATTAATAATTTATAATATAAATTGTTTATTGCAAGTGTGTGTGTGTGTGTTTGTTTGTGTACTGTATATTACACACTTGTATACTAATAATAATAATAATAATGGCAATGATCAATTAATTTTAAGTGTTTATATATATATAAACATATATATTTTATTTATAATTATTATCTAATAAAAAATTTTTGTTATATAATAAAACAAACAAACACACACACACACACACACACACACTATATATATATATATTATATATTAGTTAATTTGCTAGAAAATTAATTATTTAGATAATTAATTTCAACAACAAACAAACAAACAAATTAATAATTTATAAAATTTTGTATGTAATGTAATATAATAATAACCAATAATAATAATAATAATTATAATAATACCAATTGTCGCCTAWTTTTTTTTTTGTKTGTTAAGTGTGTGTGTAAGTGTTTGATAAAACAATTTATTAAATTATCATTAAATCTAATATATATAAAATCTAATAATAATAATAATAATAATAATCATAATTAAAACCTATGATGTTGATGTAATAACTTTGCCATAGTTGCAACCGGGAACAGGACAGGGATGTGTGGCCGATGATGTAGTTGTCGTAGTAGTCGTATAATTGGTGGCACTATTTTGCTGCTGTTGTTGTTGCTGTTGCTGATGGTGTTGTTGTTGTTGGTGTAGTAATAGCTGTTGTTGTTGTTGTTGGGCACTATCGGCCCGTTGTAATAGGGCTGTCGGTGTCGAGCATCGGACAACATGTGGACCACCGCCACCTACGCCAACACCCATACCGAGTACCGGTATGTTTGAACGGGTTGTACGCAATTTGAATGTCAGGGTAAATGTCAGAAACAGTACAAACAGGGTGAACAGGGCCAGTATGGCCAGATTGACATTGCTAATTGAACCGATGATGGACTTGTCGTTGTAGATGAAATAGACGACACCRTTGCCGCCGCACAACAACAATATAATAAAACCGTAGACAATCAGTAGATAGCTTTTGTGATGGTGTGCACCGCAATAGCCGACGGTAGTAAAGGCCATAACAAACAGGGAACAAATGGCCATTTGGCCRCCCGTATAGCCACCTGGCCAGTAGTTATGGGGATAGCCGATACCGAACAGTGCATTGAATATGGATAGTATGAAACCGAAAACATTGATAAATATTAGCGTGTATTTCATGCACGAAAATGCATTACCACGGTCCATTTTGTTATAATTAGGATAACCTCCTGCTGCAGCTGATCCAGTAGTAGTAACCATCCACTGGTCAACCATAATATCTTTTCAATCAATCACACACACACACACACACACCCGCAGCCACACTACTACTACTACCATCAGCAGCACCAGTAGCTAAACACACACCAACTGTCCCCCCACACACACAAACGTGACCACAAAAAAAATCAGTGGCAAATAAATATCAAACACTAGTAGTAGTAGTAGTAGTAAATAGTATACACTATTAAACTGTTTGGTAATTATTATTATATAACAGTATTATTATTATTATTATTTAGCAATTTTGTTGTTGTTGTTTATTGTTTAATGGTTAAATCATGATAACACACAATAGCCCATGATGACCATGATGCTATAATTAATTAATTAATTAATTTGTCAATTTATTGACGTTGCATAACTTAACTGTCATTATTATTATTATTATGTAATTTACTTTATTATTATTATTATTATTATACTGTATAGTTATATTTAGTATATATATATTTAATTTTTATATATAGAAACATTTTCATTTTAAATTTAAATTTTGAAATTAAATATTATTATTTAAAAACAATTTTTTATTTCAATAATCATGATATTATTATTATTATTATAGTATCATTAAGGTATAGTAGAAATTATTATATTTATTTTTTTTTAAATTATTATTATTTAATCACATTTCAACAACAAAATAAAATCAAAAAAAAAATTTAATATTTTATATTTATTTATATAATTTATGGCCACTTGTATTGATCGGCGACACACATATCGGCTTACTATACATACAGTCAATGTGTGTGTGTAATAGTTAGTCGTTCAGTAAAAATATTCACAAAAATTTTTTGTTTTTTTAGATTTATATATATATTTTTCTCGTTGTTGTTGTTGTTGTTTTTGAGTCAATAGTTTCATATCGTATATATATATATCAATAATGTATGTTTAGTATAGTATAGTAAAAAATATAAGGAAATCAATGAATGAAAACTATGATTCTGTATATATATATATATTCCTCTCTCTCTCTCTCTCTCTCTCTTTCTCTCAACTGTTTTGACTCTAGTTTTATACTATCGGTATATTCTGTGGAAACGACAGATTCAAATGCAAAAAGAAATACAGAGAGAGTCAGTCATTCAGACAGTCAGTCAGTGTGTATGTGTGTGTGTGTGTGTGTGTGTGTATGTCTGTGAGTGAGTGCACAGTTAGATAGAAAGTGAGAGTTGGTATATACTATATATATATATATATATATCAATATATGTGGAGCACATTACATACATACATACTGTACATACCATACATATTACAGAATAAAGTGTATACACTTACACACTCCACACACATACAGTATATATACCGACACTGAGAGTATACACACACACATATATGAAACCCGCGATTTGCACAGACATATATTACACATATACCAGTGCCAGTAGTATAGCAGTAGTAGTAGTAGTAGTAGGGATAGCACTGGTATGTGAACCTAAAAGTGTTCGATATATTTGTTGTACCGTTTATTATATCAATATGTACTCTCTCTCTCTCTCTCTCTCTCTCTCTCTCTCTCTCTCTCTCTCTCTCTCTCTCTCTCTCTCTCTCTCTCTCACTCACTCACTCACTCACTCAATGGTTATGCCCGATGGTTGTGTGTGTGTGTGTGTGTGTGTGTGTGTGCCCTGTGCTTAGTTTTGCTAAAAATTTCAATCCCATATACAGTGTACACCAAATAGATATACCATACCATACCATACCATACCGTAGATATATCATAAATATCTATATATAAAAGCTAACCTAACGTTGTTGTTTTTTTGTTGTTGTTGGTTTGGTGCGCGCAGTCGCTACCGGCGCTCACCGATGTCTACTTGGATGCCCGTTGTTGTTGTCGTTGTTGCTACTGTTATATGGGTCGATGATGATGATGATGATGATGACAGTCATCATCAGTATTAGTATTATTATTATTAGGGGAACTGATGGGGATGGGTGTGTATATAACACTTGGTTACCCCTATCTATCCACCCATCCATCCATCCATCCCTCCCAATGTCCCAATTCAACCAACCGAACCAAACCGCTGCTGATTTTTATTTATTTTTTTTGTGAAACAAAAATTTTTCTCTATTAATATTATTTTATTTAAACAATTTTATATTTTATTTTTGTGTGTGTGTGTGTGTGTGTGTGAATCGTATGATTTTATTTTGTGTGTTGCGTGCAGACAAATATCACACAATAATTTTGTAGAAATATATATATATATATATTATTGTATTATATATATATATATATATAGCAATTCTGTATAATTACCAGAATATTTCTATGGAAAATAATAATACAAAAATTCACAGAATATTCTATGTACTGTATTATTATTATTATTATATATATAATAGTACTGTATTATTGTACTAATTGTAGATATAAGACAATACAATACACATACATATAACATCACACACACACACACACACACACACACACACACACACACACACACACACACACACACACACACACACACACACACACACACACACATAGTATGCCTTTATATCCAATGCTTATTGTACTGTATATACAGTAAAGTATAGGACTTTATCTTTTTCCATAACGGCTGACCTACTCTTTCTCTCTCTCTTTCTCTCTCTCTCTCTCTCTCTCTCATGTTGTCAGCTGACACACACACATACATACACACACACACATATGCACATACATACATACATATATACACATACATAAACACACATACATACACACACACACACACATACAATCACACACACATACATATACACACATACATACACACACATACACACACATACACAAACACACACACATACAAACACACACATACTGTACATACATACACATTGAAATAGTAGACATAAATTTTTGTTGTTGTTTTATTTTTATAGCAAACGATTAGTACACACAATAGTCTAATAGCGTTTCACTGGTTTGTGATTTTTATGGGTTACTAAATGAAAAGATTTATTTATTTTTTGAAATTTATTTTTTCAAAAAAAAAATGAAAATAAATATATTAAACGACATTTATATTATGCTAAATATTTATTATGATTATTATTTGTTAAAAATTATATATAAAGTTTTATATATAAAGAAAATATTTAGAAAACTATTTTCCTATTTTTTCCATTTATTTATTTCATTTATTTATTTTATATATTTTTTATTTATATATAAAATCACTGTCTTTTTTTAAAGACATATTTTTGTTTGCAAAATATTTTAATATATTTTTTATCTGTTTGTTTGT